>NC_060130.1:364903934-365214223 GCF_021461395.2 Schistocerca americana | reverse complement strand
GCCATAGATAGTAAGAAAGTATTGAATAAAAGTGAGACATTCTGGCAGAGACAATAGCATAATTAAGTTATGAATTTTAATTTTGTACAATTAAATTTTGTCTCCAATGCAAGCGCACAGGTGGCGGACACATCGTTGACAAGTTTGTTCTGACCCAACAAGTAAGTGAATGGTTTGGCAAGTCGTGTGAACAAAAAGTTTATGAAACGCGTGAGATCGTATGAGCGCACGTTGACTCGAAGTAGGGCGCGTGAATTGCTTTTAAAACAGAAAATAAGGGATTCGGAAAGATGAGCAATGGCAGATCGAGACCTTGACCGAATTGAGGTAGAGACCCAGCATGAAAATGGACAGAGAATAGAGGACAGTACAACAGACGATGCAGTATCGCGAGAAATAGGACATATAACGCACCATAACGAGGATAGTGTACGTCAAGGCATAGAAAACACAAGTCAGCATACGACAGAGGAGCAGGAAAGTAGAGAGACATTCGATGAGGATTTTAACTTGCGTCTTGAATACGTAGAACCCATAGTACAAGTAATCAGAGCTCCCTCACCACACAGTACAAGGAATGCGAGCAGAAACGTGTCACAGCACAGTTCAATGCAATCGGTTGCGAACCAACACTTGGGCGAAAACACAGAGAGTAGGACGTCGGAAGAAAACGCAATAGGACCCACCAATCTGGCAGAATTATTACAATTAATGACGGAAACCATGACAAGACAAAATAATGAAATTGCGAACCAAATTAAAATTCAGAATGCAGAAATGACGAAACAAAATGCAGAAACCACGAGACAAATGCGTGCGATTAAAGAACAAAACAAAAAAATTCAGTTACAGCTAAGTCATATTGAAGACGAGGCAAAAGAATCTCGAGAAGTGATAGGAAACTTAATAACAGGTCACAATCAATTGAGAACAGACATTAACAGGGTACAAGCGGACGTACAAACATTGCGTAATGACATTCAGGACGAGTTCAAAACATTACGTAACAACACCCAGGGAGAAGTCAAGAAACTAGAGAAACAGATAAACGAAATTACTAGACAAGCAGCAGGTACAGCGCGTGAAATTGTTGAAAACGGTGTGTTACACAAACGTATCTCAAAAGCAGCGCTGAAAAGATATGATAACCGCATAGTCAAAATAGAAGCGCAAACGAAGCGACAATTTCAGAAATCGCGAACAGAGTTGTTGCAAACCATTGAAGATCGTAGTGAACAGGATCGAACAAGCACAGAGTCTGCAACCACATCCGTATCTGTAACAGCACCGGAAAAACAAGCAATTAACGAAGGTATTACGCATTTGCGATTCCAATCACAGGCGGAAAGTAACATACGTGAAATCAGACAGCCTGCACAGCAACAAACACCTTTCGAAATTCTTGATGAACAAACGTCATCACAAACACATGCGGAACCACAAATGTATGTTTCAAGACAGTTTGGATCGTGCAATGAAGCAGTAAGGTCAGCCAGACAAGATACCGAACCAATACCTGACAATGGAAAGCCAGGTCGCGAAGAGTACAGTGCAATGCATTCAGCTACACGTTCACAACCGATGGAAGAAAATTATTGCGTACCACTCCAACGATACTACGCAAGGGTGGGCGAAAGCTACAGTGGACAATATCCAATGGATCTACCACAACCGGAAAGAACGACGGGAGAAATGATCAGAAACAAAAGTGGCGAAGAATCGCGAATTTCATATGGAACTATGACGAAGTACGACAACGATCATTTCCTCACAGTCAGAAAATTTCAACACTTTCGAGAAGGAAACTCATTACATCCACGAACTTTTATTGATCAATTCCGAGTAGGATTACCAGAACTCTGGACGCTAGCACACAAATTAGACTTTATATGTGCACACATGTTAGGAACAGTCGCAGAAACCATACAGAATGTTGCAGCGACATGCCGATCGTACGAAGATTTCAGAGAGAAGTTTCTCTCACGATATTGGTCCAGCGAAGCACAGAACAGAGTGAAGTACGAATTATTACAGAACCCATATTTTGAAAATTCAGGAGAGAAGAGTCCTGTGAAATTTTTCGAATTAATGGCAAAGAAAAATCAATGCTTAGATGTACGGAGAGTTGATTAAATTATGCGCGATGAAGCTACCATTGAAATACCAGCAATCATTAGTAGGTCGTGGAGGCAATGACGTCGAAGCATTTAAAGGTATTCTAGAGTTCATATTTTTGGAAGATGACGCAAGAAAAAGACGAAGCGCACATGAAAACGAAAGCAAAAAGCAGTGGAATCCACAAGACACAGTACGAAGAAACAATAATTACGAACCACGTGATAACTTCGCACCAACAAACGACAATAGATTTCAACAAAGAACCGGTTATGGATTTAGAAGAGAATATGGCAATAACTATAATTCACCCAGGAACGGCAACAACTATTACAGAGGGAATAACGACAACCGGAACGGGTACTAGAGAACGAATAGACTGACAGATTATCAACAAAGAAACCACAATCAACAAGCTGAACAATAAAAGAGAATACAGATAGAAGAGGAGGAGGTAAGACCACCAAACCCCGATAAACGTTCGAATTGACAGCTAAGCGCCCATGCCAAAGAGAATAACGCACCGATCCAGGACAATTGCAGCATCTTGAACAGATAAGTAAAAATCTTATCACGAGAAGAGAAGAAGGAAGAAACAAATCCGCAGGGACCAGATGAAAACGAAGACAAGAAAATAACAATATCGTGTTGGGACGAAATTAATTCTGAGAATACTGACAAGGAAGATGAATTACCAGAGGCATGCGCAATGAATGTAGGAGGAAAGGAAAAAGTAATGAGTATTGCAGTGCTATTTGAGATGGAAACTAGGAAAAGCGAATTCAGTGAGGATAATGCGCAGTCGACAGAAGTTGAAAATAAGTTACGAGTGGGCACACAACCCCACGTATATAATGAAGGAAGTTATGAAGCGATAATTAGAGCATTTGGATGCGATTATGTGGAAGTAGCGACGAAGAAGGAGAAGATAGACGAGAGACGAGGATGAGGAAAAAGTAGAGGATGTTGAAGAAAGCGTAAATGAAGGAAGAAACAGAGAAGAGGAAATAATAGAGTGAGAAGTAGCAGTCGAAGCTTATCCTACAGAAAGTTCGAATTCACAAGGGAAATTCCTAAAAAGACTCATGTATGATCCAGTGGAGGATTCGTTGATGCAAGAAGAAGAACAGAACCTACCCTTTCAAATTCAACCAGTTGTGAAGGGCACGGTAAAGCATATCCCAGTCAATATTGTAATTGATAGCGGAAGTGAACTGACTGCGTTCTCAAACAATTTATTCATGCAGTGTAATGCCAATGAGGAATTGCCAGTTCTGAAAACACGTAAGATGATGTAAGAGGTCCTATTAGAAACAATGCTGTGGAAGTTATGAGACAAACAAGGTTAACTCTTTCGTGTTAAGGTCAAAAGATCGAAGCCAACTTCGTGATTATACCTAAACTAACTGTAGATTTGATTATGGGTGCAGATTTTTTTAAATGAGAGACGAGCGATAATAGATATGGGGAAAGGTAGCGTAACATTCGGGAATGTCACACTTCTCTTTGCGCAAAAGCTAAAATTAGAAGAAATACCAGTTATAAACAAACAATTAAGAATGATGCGAGATTAAGAGGATGAAGAATTAGAATGGTATGCACAAAAGGTGGAATCGCCTCAACTCATGTTAGAAGTCCATAAAGAAATTGACGAAAAATTGCAAGAAGTTCAAGGTATTTCGGAACACAGTAAAAGAGAATTAGAGGGTATTTTACAAGATAAAGCAGACGTATTTTTACCTAAGACTGGCAGTATTAAACACTTTCAGTACAAGTTTGAACATTAATTTTATTACTGGTATATAATCAGCACAATATTTCAAGATTATGTTGCAGATAAGATCGTCAGGAGAAAGAAGAATGAAGAGAGAGGAAGGTGGGAAAAGAAAGTAGTTTCAATAGAAACAAAAACAAAAATAACACCAATAGTACCATAGCTTAAGGTGAAGAGATAAAGCATAGATAGTCTAGAGCATGAAATACTAAAATGCTATACACCACGACACTACACAAAAATAAAAAACGAATTTGAAAATTCTTGTAGACGTTAAGACTAAAAATATCTTAGAATTGTAACATGGAAAGGGCGCCAAAATTTGTAAAGCTTTTAAGAAGGCGTAAAACAATGTAGGTACTAGACATATGTTAAATGATTATAAGTAAAACTTTTTGTAAGAATCATTGTAAAAACTCCAGTAAGGACGAGATGCAACGACCCACTAGGTGCAACGAGAGAAGTATCAAGGAAGAAAAGGATGTAATTAGCAAGACACGATTTGTACAAGGCAGAAGCGTTGAGAGAAAGGAAAGGACAGCGAGACCAACAGAAGGCTCTTGTATCGAAAGTGGACAATATATCTGCCCGCTAGGCAGAACCCTGCTGGGAAAGAACATGGGAGCCGCACAGTGGCGGAGCCCTGCAGAGACGCGACGGGACGCTGAACGCCGGAAGGGTCTCCGAGCGCACTGACTCGGCAGAGCAAGCAAAAAACGGCCTGACCAGAAGACTGCTTGGGCAAGCCACCACTGGCAAAAAAAAAATATGTCTAAGAGTCACACTACTGCTATTAAACAGCACGCTGATGGACGAAACCGAAGAAATCTTCCACAAAGTAAAAATGACACGCCCAAACAATTTATCAAACTGTTACTAAGAGGAGAACTTCAAAGCGACTAGTGGTCAATAAATATTTCCATACCCTGCCCAGAGAAGAACCAAGAATCAAGTAAGAAGCAGAGAAAAAGCAGGAAGAACAGAAGTTGAAGATTCGCAAGATTGAGACCAAGAAAGGAGATGGGTGAAGAATAGAGGGCATACCTTCCCAAATCCCTATCTTATTGTGAACTAGTCGTCTGCAAAGTATTTCAACGAAAAACGACCGCTTTCAGCGACACATAAAGATGACTTTCACGCATACAAAGCCAATAAACCACGAGATTCTGCACTCACATCTCCATTCCATTATGGGACCTCCACAACAGCAACACACACTTGCAAAGCCAACAAGGAACGACGAACAAAGCTGTACATCAAATACTTGCCCACATCCATCTCGCTCAAGTCCATCACCTTCATGCAAAAACATTCGCCAACCTCATGCTTAAACATTCATAGGATTGTGCGAATGTGTGAAATCAAATTATGTGATGTAGGAATTGTGCAAAAGGAACGTGTGAAAAACTAAATAAGTTAAGCACACCAGACAGCTAATAAACTACAAAATAACAGTCATTGACTACCGACTTAAGTAAAAAATAGACTACCGATAAAAATAAGTCATTAGTTCTGAAATGGACAGTATAAGAAGAACAAAAGTAAGGTATAATAAACACTAAAACTATATGCCACTCATTTTCTCCTCGTAAAAATAAAAGAATATCTATATTTTACTTATTTTCTCCTTATAAAAACAAAGAATAAAAATTATCTTGTTGGATGTTTTCCCTTTTTTTTACATTTGTACCATTTGTTAGGTTAAATATCTCAATACTTCTTTACGTATATTTCTTTGTCAAGGCAATTCTTGGAAATAATTCTTATTTGTTAGTGTAACAGTATTGAAATGAGTGTCTAGAAACAAACAGATTTTACTTGTACCTGATATTTAGAAAATGTGTTAGGAATAGATTTTACTTAATTACTACATTTATAAAAAAAATTTATCTAAGAAAATCGATGTGAAAGACTCCTCACTTTCGATAACAAACTTCTTAAAAAACAAACTTCACACTTAAATAAAGAAAGAAAATAATTAAACATTAATAATAGCATAAAAATATTCTTCTCTTGTCATTTTTGAGAATAATGTGGAAGAATATAAAAATATAAATTAGTAATACAAAGTAGCATACAACCAGAATAATGTGGCTGAACAGTAGGCAACAAAATTTAGATAATGGAATAATTTTTGACTGACTTAGACAACGACTCAATCATTGCCTAACTTCAGTGCAAAGATTAAGTTCGAAGGGTGGTGATATGTAAGGTGTCAGGCAAATCCAACACCTTCAATGAAAATCCTGACATGATAAGCAAATCCAGTAGTATGTCACATAGCTCCGAATAAATCGTGACATTAAATTAACCAAAGTAATACGAGTAACGAGTGAGCAAATGGAATACCACAGACTAACACAAGAATGCCTAAATGCATGTCATACCTTCCCACTGTGAGACAGACGCAGTTCCGAGGGGAGAAACGAGAAGAGAAGCCGAGAGCAGAACCGTGTTAAGCTGAAAGCCCTACGATAAGGGATGGACACCCACGTCGCCAGCTAACCGCTAGGACCACACACCAGCCGCAAGTTTTAGCGTGAGACTTTTTCACGTGTCTGTTACGTCAGGACCACCCCCCAGCCCATGTTAAAAGCTAGAGCCCTCCAGAAGAACAGTATAGATCTTACGATAACACTAAAGGATCACACCAGCTGTAAGTTTTAGCGTGAGACATTTTCGCGTCTCTGTTAAGTTGCAAACTTTAAAAACTTTGCCCCACCACGAAAAGTATAACATTTCTCATTGGATAGACAGAATTTTTGTAGGCGGAGCTTAAGGTTAACATTGAGACCCTGGTTGGTCAGATGAAAACACAGCCAGATAGTTTTTTTAAACCATCTTCGGTAAATTGTAGTAAGGAGAAGTTGGAGGGAGTTGCTTCAGAGATGGCGAGGTGAGTGGATCTGTGCTGTTTGCGGCCCCCTGACGAACACCGACAAGGTAATGAACGCACGCGATGCTGCATAACAGCGCATAAAGCTTCACTCAGAACTGCAGAAGTCTCATCTGTTACACCCCCTTTTGCGTAATACTAGTGTCGAACGTCAATTAAAGCTCATGGTGTTCACATTTGCCACTTGAAGTAAAAATCTTAAACGCGATGGTTTTTCTGTTATATAGTTACTGAGAAGCCACATCAGCCACTGTAATTTACGACAAGTTAGATAAGTAATTAAAGATAATTGAGGGTCACTGTAGACCATTTTGATAGTTTTCTCGTTTGTGAAACTTAATTTAAACCTAGATTATATATGTGATATGGCATAGGTCATCCTTCGATCCAGTGTAGAACTTGGAAACCCATTCAGGGAATATTCGTTCACACTTTTGTTGAACACAGTTGGTTTTTACCATCCTGTATTAAAACATTTCCTTTTATCAATAGTGCAATTTGTAAACAATGTTTTGTGAGTAGAATAAAATTTCCAGTGTTAAACGTAACTGCTTTTTCGACGTTATTTTACCAGCTAACTAAATATAGGAAAGCCTTGAACCCCTTCCACTAAATTTAGTTAGTATTAACATTCTTTTACAAGGAGTGCAGTGGTGCTGACGCTGAAATCATTAAGTTTTTGGTTAAATCATCGCTAGTCTCACTGAACTCTTCTGAATTCCACTTGTCATGTGTGGTCTGGCGTCCCCTTACCAGCAACAGGTCCCAGGTTCAAACTAGTCAATTCCCTAAAAAACACGCTCAGAGGGTCATTGTGCGAAAGTAGTAGGGAGACACGATATAGAACAAACAGACACCACGCTGAATGTTAGAATTTAGCAAATTACATCTTATGACATACCAGCAAATTAGCTTCGGTTTAACTTCTGTAGGTCTATATAGAATAAAGTAAATATTAATGTGTTCCAGCTCACTGTAATTATTATTTTACATGCTGTTAAATGCCGTTTAAAAAAGGTCGTCTATCCCTTGTGAAAAACTGTAGTTATTTTGACATCTCGACAGATGAAAGGATTTAGCATGTTTCTAATGCCACAAAATACGTGACTCTTAATAAGCTATCAGTGGCGAAAAAAAGAAAAAAGAACACGTTTCGATATATTTAACAGGTTGCGAAATATGGAGTTGATATAACCACATGATTTGCGGCGATCAGGGCGTAGTTTTGGCGCTGCTCGCGCGGGCCCTTCGCGCGGATCTTCCGCCGATATGTCATTCAATATCTCGAGAACGGTGATAGCTATCGTTCTGCTTTCAACTCTAAATACAATTTCGATATTTTGACTAAATTTCGTACGCAATAATGTATTATCTAATTCAACGCAGTGTGATTTTACCTCTGTACACTCAACAAAAATTCGTGAAGTGCTACAGAAAGTAACCACGATGAATAACGAAGAGAAATTCAGTCCTTTCTCGAGCGAAGGTATCAGGCTGTTAGGTGAAGTAGAATCAAATTTTTTCACCAGATACTTTCCTTGAAATTGGGTCTTAAGTTTTTCATAGCTTCCGCCGTGCCTGTGCCAGCGCTTCGGCGGAAGTTGGTTTAGCCGAGAGTTCTTGAGCTAGCGTTACGTTCAGCGTGTTCTGGGATTGGCGGCGCGGACTTGCAATGCGGCACGTGGTAGCGGTCGCTGTTCGACACGGGCGAATCGCGATGCAGAGTCAGCTATGCTGCCCCGCTGACGGCATTTCCATGGCCACCAAGGCTCTGCCGCGCGGTTTTAACACTGGCGAGTACCCAACTTCGAGTTCACCACCACGTACCACAACCGACGCACCGCTATGGGTAGAAAAGGCGTGTGTACTGCTCACTACTCCATGTTCCTGCTAACTTCGTGATACTGGTGTGTGACGGTACTGATGGGATGTAGCTATTGCTAAAGGTGATAACAGTCTTTCGTGATGGGGATCCATGTCGATGGAAGGTCCGATCATAAGTAGCTGAGGTTAATCAAGAACTCTATGACAAGGGCGAATGCTGGTGAAATGTGTCCCACAGAAACTGGTGGTTGTAGAGAGCATGGTGCCACTTCAGCTATAAGGGTGACTGTCAGATTGTCCAGAGCAGAGGTCCACGTGCGGTGCATAGTGTTGAGATACAGTGATCACACATGGTTACAGTCATGAATTAAACTGATACGGCCTGCCCACTGCCGCAGTGTCAGGATTGTGTATCGAGCTTTAAATACAAGACTGGTGCTGACGAACTGTCCATATGCTCCAAGAAATCTGTTGGCCATCGAAACTGTCAAGGGAAGGATGTGTGCAGAGTAGTTCAGTTTGGAGGCAAGATAGGTGTTGACATAACGTATTCATAGGAGCACACTCCTTCAACACAATTTGTTGCCCTGTATCAGATTGCAGTGTATCGGGTGTGGCAGTCAGTAGTATGCAGCTGCCACTGTGTGGTGAACATTGCTATACAACAACACTCCCAAACGTTTCAGTATGGGCACCTTATCAAAAGGCACCGCTGTTGTTTGGGGAAGCCCCCCTCTAAACGTCCATGTATTTTGTCTTCTACATGTTGATGACGCTCCCAGCGACTGGTCCGTACTGGTGTAGCCACTGAAGCTCTGTATTTTATCCTCTGATGTGCCCAGGCACACTACATCGTCGGAGAACACACTGCAACGAAAGATCATTTCCTATATGACAATGCCTGCTAACCGCCGCCGTTACACCATGAAAAGCTAGTTTGAGCACTGCCGCAAATAATTTGTCCGACGAGGGCCGTCTTTGTCGCACTGACTGTCCAACAAAAATGTCACCAGACAGGTTCACCATAATGTGGGGACGCAACTTGTGGATCAATTGAAGGACCACATTTACATACTCTAGAGAGGGACCCATGACTTCCAAACCAGTTCATTGGAATCCGTGGTCGATGAGGTCGAATGAATGGTCGAAATCGAAGGCGACAAGGGCGCTTCGTATTTTGCAAGCTTTTGTCAACGCTATTACGTAGCAGCGTACTTCTCATGCTGTATGAAAGTTGCTGACACAACCCAAAACATGTCTGATCGGTGTGAACTGCTTTCCTGGTAGTGGTGTGTAGACGCACACAGAAGATACAAGCGAAGAATTTGAAATGAAATGTGTTTGAATTCCTAAGGGACCAAACTGCAGAGGTCATCGGTCCCTAGATTTACACACTATTTAAACTAACTTAAGCTAATAACAGCACACAAACCCCTGCCCGAGGGAGGACTCGAAACTCTGGCGGGAGGGGCCGCACAATCCGTGACATGGCGCAAGCGAAGATCTTGTAGTCATTATTGAGGAGTGTGAGTGGGCGAATGTCCTGCCATCTACAACTACTATTGGGTTTTGGTACTGAGATCATGATGCCATCTGTGAATTCCGTGGGAATAGTGAAATCAGTGCGGACCAGTACTTGAAACTTTTCGAGCCACTTTTCGATAATAAGGTCACAAAAAGTGAAGTAGAACTCCTGGGGTAAGCCGTCTGCCGCTTTCAATTTATTTGGTGCTCCTCATGCCAAGGCCAAAGTCAGCTCATCGGATGTGGTGAGCAACAGCAGGGTATCATTGGTTGCCGCAACCGTAGGGGTGGAAAAATTGTGCAGCAGCTCTCTGCGCCATGTCAATTTGTGTCACAGTGCATACTCTCATCTCCGTGTTTAGCGCCACGATGAGCTGACGATTGCAGTGGCGCCTCTCGTGCACAATGTGGTAGACTGATGCCATTTTGTTGGGGATGCCATCTTCAACTCTTGCATGGATTTGGACACCTTTTAATTGATTTGCCCCGATGTGTAATAAAGGGATTTTGATGCAGTACATTGACAACTGCCGTTCGCACGACGGCATTTGCATCGCCAGCTAACGTTACGCTGTGTAGCAAAATTCCGATGTTGTCCTTTGCCAGCTCAATTTGTCATATCCAAATGCCATCAAGATCTTTCAAAGTGTGGGTTTGACACATCCCAGCCACCACACCAATTGCTTGCCGACATGCTTCCTCGCAGCTGAGGGTGATGTTTAGTGTCCACAAGCCTGTGCTGGGTTGGGTGAGTTACTGGGGCAGCGTAAAAGCGCAGATACATGAGAAGTGATCCATGAAGGCCGTCTGCCACATTTCTGCATCATGGGTAGCTGTGTGGAGGCTACTCCCCTTTTGCTTGTGCCTTCGTTCAACAGTTTCGCACGGTCGGCATTGGGTGGCTGGATGCCCTTCCTGTCGCCAAATGTGTGGAGGCCACATGAGACATATATCCAGTTCAGGCGACTGGCAAAGTGTCTGGTAAAGTGAATATATCTGTGCTTGTTCTCGTGATGTAAGAGCCAGGTGTCGTGGAACGTGTGGCCGTGTACCAGTGTGTGTAGAGCTGGGCATGGGACGTAATGTGGTATCTGGTCCTCGGGGTGCAGGACACTGTTAAATTTGCTGCTCACCATGTAATGGTCCATGTTTCCCTGATGAAGTGGGGAGACCTCCTCCTAATAGGAGACATGCCTGTCACCAAAGTGCTGCCCAGAGTGGCCGCGCGGTTCTAGGCGCTTCAGTTTGGAACCGCGCGACCGCTACAGTCGCAGTTCGAATCCTGCTTCAGGCATAGATGTGTGTGATGTCCTTAAGTTAGTTAGGTTTAAGTAGTTCTAAGTTCTAGGGGACTGATGACCTCTGATGTAAGTCTCATAGTGCTCAGAGCCATTTGAGCCATTTGTCACCACAATGTGAAGTATTAGAGGGCTCATAGTCGTTAACAAATTGGACCAAGCGAAGTGTGAGTGCTAAAACTCTTGCATTCAGCAAGTATATCATGTCCATCTCTTCAATGCAGTCTTGGAGAAGGATGGCCATTCCTCTCACGCCATTACTAGATAGTAGGCTGAAGGTTGTCTAACCATAAAGGTCTAAAGATAGCGCTGGATGGACCTCCTAGAGGAGGGCAATGTCCATCTCTGCCCCTCTTATTATGTCATGTAACATGCAGGTCCTGACTGTGGGGCAGATAACACTGACATTCACTGTGCCACATGGTAGGATTGAGACATCTCAAATGGTGGAGGTAATGCACAAGTATGAGACCATGGTGAATTCGGACACCACACATCCTCCCTGCTGCATGAAATACATTGCTGTGCTGTATGGTCCCCCAATGGGTGCAGTCCTCTGGACTCAGCGCCAGCGATGGGCACTGGAGGAGTTATTGAAGTGTGTCTGTGTGATCTGCCTCCATGTCATCAGCCCGTCACCATAAGAGGATTGGGAGATCAGGGGTGGCTAACCACTTTCACGGCAGACCACTTTCTGCAGATCGATCTGATGCACCTTGGGCTCAGGACCAGCAGGAGTAGGTGAGTGTTTTGTACCATCTGACACCTGCTGGTCAATGAGGTTATTAGAATCTGTTGCAACTGTAGACACTGCAACAGAATCGTTGTCTTCCGGCAGTCTTACATCCCTGTCCTGTTCTTTAGCTGACAATCGCCTCTTCTTGTGTTGCTTGGGTGATTTTTACTTGTGGCTCTGCCGCATGACATCCACTGGAGGGTGGGGCTCGACACAGTCCTCGGGAATCCCTGTTTCCAATCCCAACGGTGATGACGGCTGGGTGCCCCCAAAGCTGCGACGGGCAAAGGCTGCAGGAATCTGTGCATGGTTTGGCACTGGTGGCGTCGTCGGTGCCGTCAGTGCCTGCTCTCCAACGGAACTTACAGATGCTTGAAGTGGAATGAGGTTTCGATCATCCATCACTTCATGTCATGCCACTTCCACATACGTTAGCGGGAGAGAGGTCATTGTGCATTGCTGGGGAAGTTTAGTGCAGGGCATCTGGATGAGATGGCACTTCAGACACTCAGTTCGGATATAGCCCTCCTTGCCGCACCCTGAGCAGGTCCTTGGTTGGTCACCATATATAACAATCGCGCAGCAGCCGCCAACGAAATCGTATGATGGAACGTGCTTCTTACTTGGCGTACCCTGTTAAGTGTAGGATACGTTTCAAAGGTATTCCATTTATCTTCTGAGTGGCTCAGAACTGTGATATATGGTCGCAGCGCATCAACGAGTAGGTTGGCGGGATATTCGGACGTGTGTGGTACACACCGCCTGACGAACATGGTCAACTGCTACCATGCTCACAGTACTTTCAGCGTGGAAAAAGCCGGAAGCCGTTGGTAGATCGTTGCCGGAGTCTGTCACAGGCCGTCTCGTCTATCAGTTTAAGATACACAGTGCTGGATACTCTAAACACATGAATGCCTATCAGTTCTTGCGGTTCTATGTGCATCACATGTAGAAGAAATTGAGCTATTTCCATGGGCCTTCGGTACGATGCGTTGAACGTCAGTTTGATTGTTGGAGTGTCGGTACCACTACTGTAAGTCAGTACAACAACGCACACCGCGCGCTAGCGGGTAAAAAAACAACGCTTGCGGAGCTCGGCACGGCGGGCCGAGCCCGTCCGCACGGAGTCACGACTGAAAGCCTACTGACCTCCATTAGGCTATCCCAGCACGACCCACGGCCAGACCAAGTCATCCATATGTCGCCAACCATGTGTCTACAACCAGAGCTCATACGTTCGTTATTTATATTCCTGTATAGGAGCGACATTTTACTTGTACGTCGCTTCCCCATAATCGGCGGATAAATACGATGTTAGAGTGCTTGCGTAATTTTGAATTACAATGTAATGTTCCTTCCAACATGCATGCATTCCGAAGGAACGTTACGTTGTAATTCGGAATAACACTGGCACTGTAATACTGCGTATTTGAACTGTGGAGCTGAAGGCTATTTCCTAACTGTAAATGCAACATGTAGATAGGTGTATGTAGCTTTTCCCTTCTTACTCATGTTGAAAGTGGCCCACGTTTTGTAAATGTTCATCGTGTGTGCTGCCATTAAACAGCGAATGGTGTGGTATAAAGTATTTTCCAGCGAAATGTTCGGAACTTGCATAGTACACGTCATTTTAAAATTCATAACGAAATACAGGGCTACTTAGTCATACAGAACCACACAGCACGAACGTTTGCACCACATTTCACATTTTAACAATTTTAAAACCTGTACTTAAATGTTTTGATAGAGGTCAAAAGAACAAAATCTCTAGTAAATATTCCCATACATTGTACAAAAGCCGTTCTGTCTATCCTAGTGCAACACGACAATAACGAATGCAAAACGAAGCCCCAGTAGGAAACCAACGAAATCTGCAACAACTACCTGAAGATGGATCTGTAAGGAACCGAAACTGGTCATGATCTGATTCAAAGAAACCTGTTTAAACCATACTTGTGACTGCTTTCTGTTTCAGTTAGAACGCTTACAGTATTGTAATCTCATTTATAAACCTTATAGTATTATGGTCATGATTCTCAAAATGTAGATTTTCGATAAAACAGCGTATATACGATATGTCGTGTTCAGTACAATATCGCTATTATTCTTGGAATCCGATGGCACCGAGTTATCACTCCGTAGCTCCCAAAAATTTTAAATAATGACACTTCTCCCAGATCATTTTTTGACTGGTTTGAATTGATTTCCATCGCAGATACTACCCCAGAAAATTGGCTATGTAAGTACTTACAAATAAACTAATTTTTCATTACGAACTTTATAGGTGGTGGAACGACTGTGCAGTGTCAGCCTTTAGGCAGAGGTTACAAGCATATAAAATGGCAGGAACCGTTGTTTCATTAGTTTTCCGCTAGACTGTAAGGCATCAGATGTCAATGGTAGTTTGATCATTGCAGATCTTGAACGCATCATCACCCACAGCTCTGGAGTACACTTAGTGCTGAAATGTCCTGTGAACGCCGTGTATTTGATATGCGTCGTTGCCCACTGAAGCCTAAGGCAGTAGCTCTGTACAGTCTTGGTTGAAATGGGTACCTGGAGCCCCATATTCAAATCGGTGGTTAATTGAATGAAAGCAGATGGTCGACCGTACTACTATCTGAAGGCGACTTGAATTTCGTTTGTCAAATACATAGGGTCGTTGGGTATTGTGTTGTACATGTGTGAAAACATTGTCCCTACAATACTGAATATACACTCAAGACACTACTATCCTCGAAAACCCGATTTCTTGTTGAATCTCCGATATTTTGTAGACTACGTGCCCCGATCCGATTATCATCCTATGTTTAGAGTTAGTTACCTCGCGACCTGCAGCCACGTTCACTACACAGGTGTCTGTAGTAGACTTCTTTGATATGTCTCTAAACTCGCGCCAAACGCCACATCTATCCGTCAGATTCTGTCGTCACACACGTCGCATCTTCAAATTGGATAGTTTTTGGCATCACTTTTTGCCTCTTCATTTATAATGTCAAAATAGTTGCAATCCTGACCAGTCAGATTAAACTTAACTGTAGGTTGCTGCCGTGCTCTGCGAGGTCAGACTTACTATCATGTACCGAGCGAGGTGGCGCAGTGGTTAGCACACTGGACTCGCATTCGGGAGGACGACGGTTCACTCCCGTCTCCGGCCATCCTGATTTAGGTTTTCCGTGATTTCCCTAAATCGTTTCAGGCAAATGCCGGGATGGTTCCTTTGAAAGGGCACGGCCGATTTCCTTCCCAATCCTTCCCTAACCCGAACTTGCGCTCCGTCTCTAATGACCTCGTTGTCGACGGGACGTTTAACACTAACCACCACCACCACCACCACCACCTACTATCATGTATTCGATGCGCCAAATTAACAAGGCCGGCCGGAGTGGCCGTGCGGTTCTGGGCGCTACAGTCTGGAGCCGAGCGACCGCTACGGTCGCAGGTTCGAATCCTGCCTCGGGCATGGATGTGTGTGATGTCCTTAGGTTAGTTAGGTTTAATTAGTTCTAAGTTCTAGGCGACTGATGGTCTCAGCAGTTAAGTCGCATAGTGCTCAGAGCCATTTGAACCATTTTTGAAATTAACAAGCTTCTCAGGCCATTAGGTCTTATCCTGAACTAAATATTCTGCACACAATTCAATGATTTCTCTAATATTATACAAGACAAAAACTTGTTCAAGGCTTTTCTGTTGAAGACAGGTAACATCTACCGTGCACGCTGTTTGATTGAAAGTCACATTAACTTCCCAGAGTCAGTTGTTTTGCAAGTGAATGTAGCTGTCTTTTGAGCTGTAGGCATGTATAAATGTCGTGATACGCTGTTCCCCAGTTGTTGTGAACGTGTGTACGCGCGCCGATTGGTTTTTCCTACAGTGCAATGGACACCTGAATGCATCCTAAGCCACTGATCTCTCACTACTGCAGACGAGTTACTTCCATATCTCGGTGAATAAAACAATTCCAATAATTTATCATACAACATATGTGACTCATTGCGTGCTATCATTTGCTGAAAATCTCGTTCCTGTATCTTGAATGGTTTATGAGATATGACGATTATTATGACCACTTGATTTTCGATGCGCAATGACATGAATGGGCGCGTCGCGCTGATCATCTATCGGTTATAGAATCCAATAACTCGAGAACTAAATGAGATACCGTCCGGCTCTAAATTTTGAATAAAATAACGATATATTATCTACGTTTCATTCACTATACTGTATGAGCTAAAGCAAATCATACGAAAATGTAGCGCAGTAAATGTGACTGGAAAACGAAAAGAAATTCAGTTCTGTATCGAGTGAAGATACTGAACTGTAAGGTGTCCAAAAATAAAAGTTTTTCACTCAATAGCTTTCGAAAAACAGGATGATAAATAATTCATACTGACCAGAATACAGTCTCTGAGCACAAACACCAGCTTTTGACGAGCAGTACAGCCATGACAAAAGCCTCCCTCAGCATGAAATGCAGAGAGCACGTCTGTAGCAGTGAAAGGGTTAACGACGTGTAAGAGGACGTTTCCGGCTGCTCGTAACGGAGATAAGCCTCAGTACAATTCAGTCCCCTATTTTTCTGTGTGCGTCTTACTTAGACACTACATCCAAATACCACATACGCAGAATGTTCTCAAACAGTCGAGTATTAATGTTAGGTTCCAGTTTTTGGTAACTTTTGAGAGCAACGCATCCAACAAAGCTGTTCTTCACCCCAAATATCACTTAAAATTCCTCCAAGTCAGGAATCTCCTCCTGATCTACAATCACACGAAAAATTATTGGCACAGTTACATTTTAGTGGTTGTACGTTAAACGAAACATATATTTCAGAACAGAACCCAGACACGTGCCACCTTACATTACACAGGTTACAAATATGTCCGAATCACCTGTCCGTAAAGTAACATACAGTGTTATGAAAATAAACATCGCTTTTCTGCATCCACAAACAGTATTGGCACACACTTATGAATCGGACATTGTGTTCGTTTTCTTCATTGATGTTCACCTTCTAATAGCTAGTGTGCCTCCCTTTAGCATCTATAACAGCACGTAAACGCCTAGGAATGCTTTGTATTAAATTCCGGGTGATATCAGGCGTAATTTTCGAACTTTCCTCCAGGAGCACTTTCTCCAAGTCGTTTTCAGTGGACTGACGCCTTTTTCTGACATGTGGGTCAACATGAGCCCACAGGTTCTCAATGGGGTTCAAATCAGGGCTCTGAGGTGGTGTTAATACCCTTCTGGGGGTATTGTACAGTAACCACTCCCAGGTTTTCATGGCGGTATGTTTTGGGTCGTTGTCTTGCTGGAAATGAAACACCCCAGTAAGGCCAAATGTCTGTCATCAGAGGATGCTATTTTAAGTCGTACTCCATTACTGTTAATTTCTAATTCTCAGCCAATTGTATGTAGTCATCCAGATTTCAACAATGTCCGTGTGAGAGCTATTAGGTGGAAAAAGTTCGATGATTTGAAAAATGCAATAAAAAAGCCTTATCCTTTAGCTTTCTTTTCATTGTTGGAAATGTATAATATTCCTTATTAAATAAAAGACAAGAATTTGTACAATGTATAATTTTTATTATCAATTATTATAACAAAGAAAAATAAATTACAACTATCCTTTGTTCTGTACACGTTCAAATACTTTTTTAACGCCGTAAGCAGCACCTGTGGCGGCAGCAGTTGTCGCGCCAGCCGCTATCGCTATTTGCCCTGAACTTGTAACACCAGCTGTGCTAATTGCGGCCCCGTCCGTGACACTCTCAGATAACAAGGGGACTGTTTCGCTAGCGGCTTCTATATCTGAACTCTGGTAACCTCGACCACGATTTCGTGGTCTATTTGGGCGGCGCCGTGCACGCCAATATTACTTTCTTCTGGCCTTGATTCTGGCACCCGTTCAAATTCAACTATTTCGCCATTCGTATCCAAATCGTCGTATGCTGGATTATCTCCATACCGTATACGATTAGCAGCATCCTCTCTTTGCACTGTTCGAATATCATTATTGCTACGAGAACGATTAACATTTGTTAATGGAATTATTTCCGCCATTTCAGTGTCTTCCTCAGGTCCCGGATATAAAACACCTCCGCGGTATTGTATAGAGCCATGGTTGCCCATGCTTAAATACTGATTTACCCAAGACATTTTGCTGACTACTCTAAATACACTCCTGGAAATTGAAATAAGAACACCGTGAATGCATTGTCCCAGGAAGGGGAAACTTTATTGACACATTCCTGGGGTCAGATACATCACATGATCACACTGAGAGAACCACAGGCACATAGACACAGGCAACAGAACATGCACAATGTCGGCACTAGTACAGTGTATATCCACCTTTCGCAGCAATGCAGGCTGCTATTCTCCCATGGAGACGATCGTAGAGATGCTGGATGTAGTCCTGTGGAACGGCTTGCCATGCCATTTCCACCTGGTGCCTCAGTTGGACCAGCGTTCGTGCTGGACGTGCAGACCGCGTGAGACGACGCTTCATCCAGTCCCAAACATGCTCAATGGGGGACAGATCCGGAGATCTTGCTGGCCAGGGTAGTTGACTTACACCTTCTAGAGCACGTTGGGTGGCACGGGATACATGCGGACGTGCATTGTCCTGTTGGAACAGCAAGTTCCCTTGCCGGTCTAGGAATGGTAGAACGATGGGTTCGATGACGGTTTGGATGTACCGTGCACTATTCAGTGTCCCCTCGACGATCACCAGTGGTGTACGGCCAGTGTAGGAGATCGCTCCCCACACCATGATGCCGGGTGTTGGCCCTGTGTGCCTCGGTCGTATGCAGTCCTGACTGTGGCGCTCACCTGCACGGCGCCAAACACGCATACAACCATCATTGGCACCAAGGCAGAAGCGACTCTCATCGCTGAAGACGACACGTCTCCATTCGTCCCTCGATTCACGGCTGTCGCGACACCACTGGAGGCGGGCTGCACGATGTTGGGGCGTGAGCGGAAGACGGCCTAACGGTGTGCGGGACAGTAGCCCAGCTTCATGGAGACGGTTGCGAATGGTCCTCGCCGATACCCCAGGAGCAACAGTGTCCCTAATTTGCTGGGAAGTGGCGGTGCGGTCCCCTACGGCACTGCGTAGGATCCTACGGTCTCGGCGTGCATCCGTGCGTCGCTGCGGTCCGGTCCCAGGTCGACGGGCACGTGCGCCTTCCGCCGACCACTGGCGACAACATCGATGTACTGTGGAGACCTCACGCCCCACGTGTTGAGCAATTCGGCGGTACGTCCACCCGGCCTCCCGCATGCCCACTATACGCCCTCGCTCAAAGTCCGTCAACTGCACATACGGTTCACGTCCACGCTGTCGCGGCATGCTACCAGTGTTAAAGACTGCGATGGAGCTCCGTATGCCACGGCAAACTGGCTGACACTGACGGCGGCGGTGCACAAATGCTGCGCAGCTAGCGCCATTCGACGGCCAACACCGCGGCTCCTGGTGTGTCCGCTGTGCCGTGCGTGTGATCATTGCTTGTACAGCCCTTTCGCAGTGTCCGGAGCAAGTATGGTGGGTCTGACACACCGGTGTCAATGTGTTCTTTTTTCCATTTCCAGGAGTGTAAATTATTACCACCTTTTATATACATTACGTTATCAGACAGCACGTGTCGGGCAACCTTTTGCTGGCGTGGGTGCTTGCTCAGATAATTGTCTTTAAAGGACAAATTATCTCGGCGGGACAGTGACGCCGCCATTGCGACCTTGGGGGGCCCCTTTTTTTTATCAGTTGCTGACCCTCATGAATCGAAACATGACGCGTCGTTTCATGATTCGAGGGTCAGCATCCCTCATGAATCGAAAACATGACTGCGTCGTTTCATGATTCGAGGGTCAGCAACTGATAAAAAAATGGGGCCCCCAGGGTCCCAAGGTCGCGATGGCGGCGTCACTGTCCCGCCGAGATAATTTGTCCTATCAGGACAATTATCTGAGCAAGCACCCACGCCAGCAAAAGGTTGCCCGGCACGTGCTGTTTGATTACGTAATGTATATAAAAGGTGGTAATAATTTATTTAGTGTAGTCAGCAAAATGTCTTGGGTAAATCAGTATTTAAGCATGGGCAACCATGGCTCTATACAATACGAAGGAGGTGTTTCATATCCGGGAACTGAGGAAGACATTGAAATGGCGGAAATAATTCCATTAACAAATGTTAATCGTTCACGTAGCAGTAATGATATTCGAACAGTGCAAAGAGAGGATGCTGCTACTCGTATACGGTATGGAGATAATCCAACATTCGATGACTTGGATACGAGTGGCGAAACAGTTGAATTTGAACGGGTGCCAGAACCAAGGCCAGAAGAAAGTAATCTTGGCGTGCGACAGCGCCGCCCAAATAGAGTACGAAATCGTGGCTGAGGTCACCAGAGTTCAGGTATAGAAATTGCTAGTGAAACAGTGCCCTTCTTATCTGAGAGTGTCACGGACGGGGCCGCAATTAGCACAGCTGGTGTGACAACTTCAGGGCAGATAGCGATAGCGGCTGGCGCGACAACTGCTGCCGCTGCAGGTGCTGCTTACGGCGTTAAAAAAGTAGTTGAACGTGTACAGAACAAAGGATATACTTTACCTGGCAGTGCTTATGTAGGACCGGGAAATCCTATAAATATAGACGCAGCGCGCTGTGGAGCAGATGCCATTGCTAAAGAGCACGACGTAGGATACGATAATCTTCTAAAGGAAGCAAGAGAACGACCATTTACAGAAGAAGAGTTTAGACTACGAGTTCAACAGCTGGATGCAAAAGCTATAATTGATTTCGCTATTGACTGGAGTCATACACGAAATTGGCATTCATTTGTGGGAAAATACGGCTTGAAATTGAAGACAGCTGTTGTGTATTGGAAAAACTATGTACCCGAAACAACCAAATGCCGAAAAAACAGGTATGTAAATATAATTTTTGTTGTGTATCATATATTTTTGGTTTTCATTATTTGATTTTAACGTTTCTTGCCTTCAGAATTATGATATTCCACCGTGGGAATGGTCTAATTGGGAGTTCATGCATGAAGGCCAGAAACGCTATGCCTATGAACAATGGCTAATGTCTCGTATTCGCCGTAATTTGCCTATAGATCACGACCGCCCATCAACATCTGGTTCAGACAATGGAACAAGTTCTGTAAACGAACATCACGTCGACCATGAGGTATCAGACAGCGAAGAAGACGAAGACGAACAAGGACCAGAAGAAACACAACAACATTCTGAACCACAACGTTTAGTACCATATTCTGATAGTGACGAAGATATGAGTTCAGCAATGCAGGTAGATTCAGGTAAACGTCAGGCTGCAGCAGCTCAATCTGGTGGATCTAAGAAAGCAAAAAAAAAAAAAAAAAAAAAAAAAAAAAAAAAAAAAAAAAAAAAAAAAAAAAAAAAAAAAACGTTAACAGGGACTGGAGCACCATCTGCTAACTTACTGGGTGATTCTCCTAATACTCGTGTTGATCCGTTACCTGCTCCTTCTATATTAGATACGGGTAATATTACAAGATATCGCAAAGTACATAGATATTTCACATATGGTTTAGCATATAAAGTGATTGAACATGAAAGTGTAGTATGCATGGTTACTCCTTTGGCAGAAATTCCCGTTGATAGGCAATTTTTGTATATGACACTTTCTGAATTCGATTTATTACCTGATGGTAGTAGAATTATTCATTGTTCTGTAAAAGTAATTGCACGAAATCCTAGAATTGCTTTTCCCACTAATTCAAGTGATACAGAACTTGCAACATTAAATCAAAATAAGAATATGATTACAAGTGTAGGGATTTATTTGAAAATACCGGGTATTAATGTGAAGCCTACAGCATTTACTGCAAATGCACCTATGGAAACAACTGCCACAGATCATAAACGAAAGTTTGATTCCATTTGGAAGTCATGGTATGGTTATAGAAATGATGAAGCAGAGTTTCTTACTAAAGTGCCTGCACATCAATTTGGACAACCCATTAATTTGAAATGTTATTATGCGTGTGTTTCTAGCTCAAAAGATAAGGGTTTACATAATTGGGGTTGGAAATGTGTACAGTCTTGTGTTTCTGAAGTAGATGCAGATGCACAAACAGGAAGTGTTATTGTTGACTATACTTATACACCAACATTGGGTTTTCTCAAAATTACAAAAGTAGCCAATGTTGATATTTTTCCTATTACAAGTACTGCTCAAAATGTAATTCAAAGGTATAATATTAATGCTGATAAGCACTGTAATCCTTTTACGTCATGTGATAGTTTTCTTTAACCCCTTTTGAACCAGCAAGAATGGAAGAACAATTAGTAGGAGCTGTTACTCCAGTCACAAATGCAGAAGCATCTGGATATAATAATTTAATAGAAAAAGCTGACATTGCTTCTGCAGGGAATAATATTAGACTTCATGATACAAATGTTCAACTGAGCCTTCATGTAGGTATTAATCCTACATATGCTTTAAGCACAAGCAGTTTAAATAGTGATGTTACAAAATATACTGATACTCAAATGATGTTTGAAGTTATTGCAGAATGTTCAGTGTATGCAGATGGTCTAGAGACACATTACCCTAGAGCAACTGTATCAAATGTTGAAGTATCAGATATGATTTATATGTCTAATGTAAAAAGGAATGAGGAATAATCTGTTTATAAGGGGCAATATGAAATTAAACAATTGTAATTGAAATGTAACAATTGTAATTTATTTTTATTTGTTGCACTAATTGAGAATAAAAATTATACATTGTACAAATTCTTGTCTTTTATTTAATAAGGAATATTATACATTTGCAATAATGAAAAGAAAGCTAAAGGATACAGCTTTTCTATTGCATTTTTCAATTCATCAAACTTTTTACTCCTAATAGTTCTCACACGGACATTGTTGAAATCTGGATGACTACATACAATTGGCTGAGAATTAGAAATTAATAGTAATGGAGTACGTCTTAAAATAGCATCTCCTTTATATTTTACACGAATGTTGCATGCAATTCCTTCACAAACTTTTTTGAAACCTTCTATAGCACCTTCTTCTAATGAAATTTCATTTCCAATGATTATACGCCTATTTACGGCGTCTTGAAGAGCAAATTGATTCATCTTATTATTGCATCGGCCAATGTGGCCTACGTTAAGTCCAAGTGAAATGAAGCAATCAAAAAACCAATTCTTTCCAGAGTTTGGTGGGCCAACAATACAAAGAGTGTTTAATCTTTCATTTTGTACATAATTATTATCCTGCCATTGGTAAAGGCCCTGTCTATTAAACCATGATACCAAATTTAACAAAAATTTAGACACTTCATCTGTGTCATCATTAAATTGAAATAACAGAAGTTTATTTAGCCATGCAAGTGAATCTGCTAAATTATAATAATATTCAAAAACGTTTGTAGAGTGACTGTAAAATATAATGTCTTCTGAGCCAGAACATAAAAGATTCTCCAAACCTTTGAGTTCTAATTCATTTATAGTTTTTTTGTATAACTCAAGGCCCATGTCAAAAAAAAACGCTTGAATTTAGGATCAATGAAATTAATATAATAATGGTGTCCAGATGGTATTACACTGACTATATTTTCTGGGGGTATGCAATTGTAGGACATTAATATGGAAAGTACCTTTTTTGCCATCGTTTCAGGGTTGCACCTTTGGTAATCAGAGATTGGCTTGCGCTTTGTTTGAGGCCATTTACGTGAGCCATCTCTGGTTAGGTCTTGTTGCAACTGATCATTAATTCGAGGGTTTACCCTTTCCAATACTGAGAGGGATCCCCCGATGAAACTGACCCAATGTATAATTTCATACTCGCCAGGCACTCTCTTATGGGTTCCTCTAATCCAAACTTGTCCCTGACTTGGCCTTTTTTGCAGGAAGAAATATATGAGTATATTGAACCAGTCGAGGTCCGACATGGCTGTGATTGCTGGCCTTCGTCGGGGACATTTCTTAATTCTGCTGGCAATAAAGGGGTCAACCCTAAATCGGCATCTACATCGTCTAGAGGAATAGAAGCAATCGTGGACGAGGTGGGCGTGGTCGTCATTATGTTTCCATAGGATAATTTCTCCAGGGCAGACTGACGCGATAGAAGCAATTCGTCTACTAAGTTCATCAACCTCGTCCGGTCCCTGCTAGATTACCTCGCAACACATCGATGTATCTCATGTGATCCGTTGTACCGTGGATTACAAAAATGGTTCAAATGGCTCTGAGCACTATGGAACTTAACATCTGTGGTCATCAGTCCCCTAGAACTTAAACTACTTAAACCTAACTAACCTAAGGACAGCACACAACACCCAGCCATCACGAGGCAGAGAAAATCCCTGACCCCGCCGGGAATCGAACCCGGGAACCCGGGCGTGGGAAGCGAGAACGCTACCGCACGACCACGAGATGAGGGCACCGTGGATTACAGCCACATTTCCAACGCCGGACGCAGCCATACAGCTCCAGACCATGATACCACCCCCACCGTGTTTGACTGTGGGAGGCATGTGTTTGATGTCGAGGTGCGTATTCGGCTTGCACGAAACCTTCTTTCTTGCAACAAATCCGAACACATTGAACTTCGATTCGTCACTAAATATCACAGTGTTCCAAATCCCCATCCGCTTGCTGATGTAGTCCTTGGGAAACTGCAGGCGTTTCTGCCGGTAATTTTCGATATGTATGGCTTTTTCCTGGGAAAACGTCCATGCATGTCAGCCTTATTCAACACATTCCGTATAGTTTGAACACTAACCGGCTTGTCGGACGTTATCTGAACAACCTTAGCAATAGTTGCTACACTTGTAGCAGGTTCCTTCCGAGCAAGTGCGATGATACGGCGACGCTCTCGGTTTGTAAGCACTTTTGGACGTCCAGGACGACATTTATTCACTGCTGTTCCAGTCTCTTTATATTTGTGAATGATGGCTCGTACCTTGGTGTAGCTAACAGACACCTCTGCTCCGATTTGTCGATAGCTTCTCCCTTGTGAATAGAGCAATACCACTCTCTCACGCAACGCCACTGAATGTTCCGTCTTCTTCGGCCCCATGCTGACCACTATCGAGCAATACAGTAACATATTAGCAACTGGGCCGTCAACAACACGCAGTGTCTGTTGCGTCAGCAGATGGCGTTCCGGTACCTGAAAACCCAGCAATATATCGAGAAGCCACGCTCAGTTTCAATACTTTTAGCGTGCAGAGGGGATACATGTTTGCCCATAACACTGCATTTCTTTGTTAATGGTAGGCACTGTGGGCAGAATTGTAGTGTCTGATATGTTGGGTAGCACGTACATGTGCTGTGTACCGGAAGGTGCGCCGTTTGTAACCAGTAACGATAAATACGCACGTGTGCCAATACTTTTTGGTGCGATTGTAATAGTGTACGCATGCTGTACGTATTTATGATGCTTCACGTCCAATTGTCACTGAGTGATCGGTACATTATTTCAAAAATTTTCTCGGCTCCAAAAAAAAAAAAAAAAAAAAATCTAATGTGTGTGAAATCTTATGGGACTTAACTGCTTAGGTCACTAGTCCCTAAGCTTACACACTACTTAACCTAAATTATCCTAAGGACAAACACACACACCCACGCCCGAGTGAGGACTCGAACCTCCGCCGGGACCAGCCGCACAGTCCATGACTGCAGCGCCTGAGACCACTCAGCTAATGCCGCGCGGCTTTCTCGGTTCCATGAGACACTCTGTTCACAAACGGTTATATATAATGACACAGTAAATTTACATTTTGATGTAAATACTGCTCTAAAGACATTACAAATCCGACATTAGCAGTGCTGCACGACAGGTGCATTATTTGACGTGGATAACTTAATGTAAACGCTCCGGGCAACAGTTAATGCAAGGAGCACTGCATAAAAGCAACTCAGGTGGTAATCGGTGCAAAGGTCTTACCAAACTAGACGACACTGATGCCACAAGAATTCTCGGGGAGGCCTCTGGACAGCTGCCCCGCATTCAAGCCCCGACAGTGGAGCCAGAACTGTGATGCACGGTCGAGTCATATCAATGCAATCGCCGCATATCTTCGTGCAACAACCACTAACAGATGGCAGGTGGCAGCACTACCAGTGGAGTGCATGCAAAGCGTGTCTGGGGGATGCGGATAGCAGTGAATCACTGTCGCAATGCGGAAATGGAGCGATTTATCTGACGTCCGAAGGGGTACTATCATTGGCTTTAAGAACAAGAATGGAAGAATTTCCGAAACGGCTAAGACTGTAAACTGTTCATGAGTTGCCGTGATTGATGTATGCCGTGCATTGCAAAATGGCACCATCCAAAAGTGGCACCAGGGCAGCTCTAGTGCACCACGGATGGCAGGGGTGAACGACGGCTGTCGAGGTATGTACGGATGAATAGACGTGCAACTGTTGAGTAACTAGGTGCCCAGGTGAACCAAGTGGCTACCAACTGTATCTCCTCAACGACCGCTCAACGAACGTTGCTACGTATGAGCCTCGACAGCTAACACAAGGTTCATACTTCCATGCTGAGAGTTGTCCATCAGCGACAAAGGCTTGTATTTTCACGCGAGCCACGCAACTGGACGTCCCCTGACTGATGGCCTTCTCAGATGAATCACGTTTTATGTTCCATCGGACGTGAAATCAGAGAAAACGAACATCCTGCAACAATCTTCGGAAGGGTACAGGTCTCTAGACGGATCTTTATGGTTTTGGGAATGTTTTCGTGACATTCCCTGGGTGATCTAGTCTTTCTGGAAGGCACAGTGGATCATCATAAGTATGCACCTATCCTTGGGGACCATGTTCACCCCTACATGCACAGTTCGTTTTTTCTCAACAGGATGGCATCTAACAGGACACTGCAACGTCTCACACAGATCATAGTGGACGTGCGCCTTTCGTAGAGCACCAGGATGAGTTTACCGTACTCCCCTGACCACGAAACTCCCAGGATTTAAACCCAATTGAGACTCTGCGGGACCACGTCGATCTGGCTGTTCACGCCGTGGATCCTCAAACAAGAAACCTAGTGCAACTGACCACGGCAGTGGATTCGGCTACACATCCTTGTCGGTACCTTCCGTAACCGCACTGACTCTCTTCCTTCACGTCTTGCAGCCGCCTGTGCTTCAAAATCCGGTTATGTGATACGTGATAGTGATACCTTCTCAATACAGGTACAGGCCAAGTACATGCAAATACTTCTCGTTTTAGCCAAGTATACCTGTCACCGCCTGTTGCCGTCTAAGAGAGGAACCCTACGTCAGTCGTCGTCCTGAAATAGGAGACTTTTCTGTTGCTTGTAGACGCTGCCTTCAGTATGTACATGGTTGCCTGCGGCACGTAACTCTAGTTGCTAACTGGAGTCGAACTGGAGCCTTCCTACCGGAGTGTCACATACCGATTGTCTTCTTCCAACCGTGGATCCGTATGTAGAGATCACCAGCTCACCCTTTAGTGTGCTAAGCGGAACTGTGTGGGATTACGCCATGAGGCGCCCAAGTCAGCGTAGACTGCGTACTAGATCCAATGTCGTACGCTGGTCACCACAGGCAACAACACAATAAAGTAATTTTATAAATAAAGGCGTGATATTGGCACTCTCTTGATTTATCGGGAGACAACAACGCGATTCCTACCCACCCACCGGTGGTGGAGTGTTCGTCGCTGTTAGTAGTAGTTTATCCTGTAGTGAAGTAGAAGTGGATAGTTCCTGTGAATTATTATGGGTGGAGGTTACACTAAACAACCGAACTAGGTTAATAATTGGCTCCTTTTACCGACCTCCCGACTCAGCAGCATTAGTGGCAGAACAAACGAAAAAAAGGCTGACATCGAAATAAGTGTCCAAGGAATAGAAAAGCAACTGGAATCACTCAATAGAGGAAAGTCCACTGGACCTGACGGGATACCAATTCGATTCTACACAGAGTACGCGAAAGAACTTGCCCCCCTTCTAACAGCCGTGTACCGCAAGTCTCTAGAGGAACGGAGGGTTCCAAATGATTGGAAAAGAGCACAGACAGTCCCAGTCTTCAAGAAGGGTCGTCGAGCAGATGCGCAAAACTATAGACCTAAATCTCTTACGTCGATCTCTTGTAGAATTTTAGAACATGTTTTTTGCTCGCGTATCATGTCATTTCTGGAAACCCAGAATCTACTATGTAGGAATCAACATGGATTCCGGAAACAGCGATCGTGTGAGACCCAACTCGCCTTATTTGTTCATGAGACCTAGAAAATATTAGATACAGGCTCCCAGGTAGATGCTATTTTTCTTGACTTCCGGAAGGCGTTCGATACAGTTCCGCACTGTCGCCTGATAAAGTAAGAGCCTACGGAATATCAGACCAGCTGTGGCTGGATTGAAGAGTTTTTAGCAAACAGAACACAGCATGTTGTTATCAATGGAGAGACGTCTACAGACGTTAAAGTAACCTCTGGCGTGCCACAGGGGAGTGTTATGGGACCATTACTTTTCACAATATATATAAATGACTTAGTAGATAGTGTCGGAAGTTCCATGCGGCTTTTAGCGGATGATGCTGTAGTATACAGAGAAGTTGCAGCATTAGAAAATTGTAGCGAAATGCAGGAAGATCTGCAGCGGATAGGCACTTGGTGCAGGGAGTGGCAACTGACCCTTAACATAGACAAATGTAATGTATTGCGAATACATAGAAAGAAGGATCCTTTATTGTATTATTATATGATAGCGGAACAAACACTGGTAGCAGTTACTTCCGTAAAATATCTGGGAGTATGCGTGCGGAACGATTTGAAGTGGAATGATCATATAAAATTAATTGTTGGTAAGGCGGGTACCAGGCTGAGATTCATTGGGAGAGTGCTTAGAAAATGTAGTCCATCAACAAAGGAGGTGGCTTACAAAACACTCGATCGACCTATACTTGAGTATTGCTCATCAGTGTGGGATCCGATGTTTAAAAACTAATACAATATGATATTTTAAACAAATTATACCAGTATTCCACATTTAAAAATTACAAAATGCATTATCTAACAATAAATGCGAACCTGCTAAGTGCTAACTCTACATTATCCCTGCCTTATTAGACTGTGATGTCACACTAAGATTCCCCCTTTTAGACTCATAAATAACGATGAAAAATTCAGAGAATGTACACTCACAACACATCGCTAGATGCACACGCCAGTGTTAAGAAAATTATGTTAGAGTATGATAAAACAAAAATGTCGCTACAATATTATGTATGAGTATTGTGCTTAGGTACCCACTAATAGTGCTTTCTATACATCCATATATTGGGAATTAGGTGCATACAAACAATCAACAAACAAACAGACACACACATGCAGACACACACACACACACACACACACACACACACACACACACACACACACACACACACACACACACAGAGAGAGAGAGAGAGAGAGAGAGAGAGAGAGAGAGAGAGAGACAGCCAGAGAGACAGACAGAGACGTATATATATCTGTGTGGCTATGTTGTCTGTAGTTGCTTTACAATACTCGAGGGTGTTTTCGTTTCGACGTTACAACTACAAGGAAATCCGTGCTCTTCTCACCAGAAGTGTTTTGCTTTAATGAGGTAAAGCATCATCAGTGTACTGTAACTAGAACTATTTACAATTACATTCCTTTTAACAGTGCGTTAAAAATTTTTCATTTTTACTCACGCTGATTTCTGCTTGGTTTCTCATCTACATAAGGGAACGCCGTCTGTTAGCACGCCTTTATTGTCTTTCTTCAATAGACACTGATACTTCTAACATAATGTTTTTTCTCTGCAGAACTAGACATTTCTTACGATTTAAACAGTATACTTTTTCGTACATCACGTTTACTATTCGTCTGTGTACTTCTAAGTGTGTATTGTGTTTCGTAGTGTTGTCAGTATAACATTGCAGCTAGTTAGTCTTTGACCTGTACTTTTTTCTTTACTTTATTATAAGTGTGTTATTCTGTTCAATTATGTTGATGGGTATTTATATACTGTGTAGGAGTAATGAAGGAATACTGATGGAGTGTTTATATTTATTCATTTTTTTGAGTGATTTGGGGAAGGAAGAGGTAAAGATGAGTCGGCGTGAGTGTGTAGTAGTGTGACGGAGAGTGACCTGGAGGAAAACTTGAGGAGCAAGAAGTGAATTGATTTCAATATTGCTTGGTCTCTGGTATTCCCGTTTTAGATGATCTGCAAATATCGAGTGGTTTGTACTTTATTTCAGTGCTCTGATGTGTCATTTATATCTTGAGTCAAATGTCCCACCAATCATTCTAATGTGCATTTTTTCACAATCTCTGTGACTGAGCTCATAGATACCAGATTGTTAATATCTTTTTGGTTAAGACTTGAGTTTAAGGATGTAGTTTTGTATTGAGTGGTTTGTTTTGTAAAAAATGTTTATGACTGTCGTTTGAGTATGTTGCTTGTTTTAGGTGTGAATTTGCTGTAGTACCTCATTGTATACTATTTTTTATGGTAGTGCAGGTTGGATGTTTTGATGTCGTTCAATTAGTTTTCTTTCATTACTTGTGTCTTTAATTTCCTGTTTAGTTTGTCTGCAATTATTTATGTCCATTTTAGCACTATTTGTTTTATAATGGGCAGCTTCGTTTCACAATGACAAATGTTTAGGAGGATCCTGTTTAGTCTGTTTAACAAGTACCTAACTGCAGCTCATTTCTGATTCTGTAGGCGTTTTGAGTCTGCATTTAAGACAGTATTACTGTTGTGGGTTCTCGGTATACGTCAGATGTGTGTTTGTATTCTTGATTGAATTCAAAGTAATATCGGTGCGTTATTAACTATAGCAATTTTATGTTTTGATCTGTGTGTTCATGAGGTATGTGGTTGGTCTTTTCAGGTTTTCTTCAATTAGTTTTATGGTTTCGCTAACAGCATGCAGTTGTACATAATGTCTATAACAAAGGAGAGCAGTGTTATTGTGCTAGAAATTTTTATGTCTCTTATATGTTCCTCTGGATGAAAGGTATGTTTTATTGTTCTATCGTTTCCTACTTATAAGTGTCAGATGATCTGTGACTGCATTTGTTTTGCTAGTAGGTGTGTGGCAGCTGCCCTGAAACTCACGATTAGATGCATAGGATAATTTTCTTTCTGGACCTATGGTTGACATGATGTGTTGGGCGCTTGATGATTTTCTTTTCTTGCTAGTTTCTGATTCTCTCTGTCTGTAAATGTATACTCTCAAGTTTTTGAGTGCGTTTTTAGCATGTGTTTGAAATGTGTTGCTTGGGTTTAATTTTAACTCTTTTATGTTGTTTATGCTGATGATTTATTGTGTTCTTTCCACGTATTCTTTTGTTTTCATCGGGACAACACAATTACCTTTGTCAGATTTTGTTACAATGATGTTGTCGTCTTGCAATTTCTTCTTTAGATTTATATGTTTCGTTTAACTAAAATCATTTTTGCCTATTTTTTTTCAATTTGTGCTGCTGTGTCTTTACTTTCTTCTTTTATTAATTCCCTAGTGAGCCGTGTCTTTATATTACTATGCCTATTAGACAACCACCCGTGGATTTTTCCTGAATCTTAAAGAAAAGTTAATATTAGATGATATAATAGCAAAGAAACCATACAACATCATCTACTGGCAATACGAGGTGACGATAACAAACAAACGTATGACATATACAGAAATCCTACAACCCTTACACTGTCTTAAATGCAACCTGAAACAACCAGCAGAATCAGAAACAGACTGCAATTAGATACTCAAACAGATTTAACACGATTCCCCTTAACCCACTGTCACTGGCAAAAGAAGGTGGCCATTATAAAACAAATAGCATTAAAAATGAAAACAAAGAAACAATGGTAGACAAACTAAACAGAAAATTAAAGACACAAACAATGAAATAAACTAATCAAACCACAGCAACACACCCAACATGCACTACCGTAAAAAATGGTATACAGTGAGTTACCACAACAAATTCACATCCGAGACAGGTAACATATTCGAAAGACAGGCAGGAACATGGCCTAAGAAACAACCAACTCAATACAAAACAACATCTCCACACTGAAATCAAAAACGGAAAGATACCAACAATATGGTAACTTTCAGCTCAGTTGCAGAGATTTTCAAAAAAATATACATTAAAGTGACTGGCAGGACATTTGTCACAAGTTATAAATGACATATCAGACCACTGAAATACAGTACAAACCATTCATTTGCAGATCGTCTAAAACAGGAATACCAGACAAGAAACAATATCGAAAAAGGTATGCAGATCATAATAATTAGTAAAAACAGACACCTCCGTCCTCTCCAAGAGAATTTCCACATACACAAAGCTTTAACTCCAAATAAACAGTTGCTCAGTGAGCAGACAAATATTGAAAACCAGGCAATACATAAAATAATGGAAAAAATCACATGAAAGAGAAAGGAGCCTTTTCCACACTTCACCATCTCCTACCAACACCCTACGCCGCACCCTCCTCCAATTTCGTTTTACTTCTTGCTCCTCACCTTTTCCTCCATGTCACTCTCTGTCGCTCTACTGCGTCCTTATGTCGACTCATCTTAGCCTCTTCCGCACTTTTTCCTTCATGTCACTTTCTTTCGCACTACTGCGTCCTTATGTCGACTCATCTTAGCCTCTCTCTCCCCCAGTTACTCAAATAAATAAGTAAATATAAACAATCTATGGCTATTCCTTCACTACTCTTACACAGTATATAAATACCCAGCAACATAACTGGATAGAAAAACACACATATAATTAACCAAAGGAAAAAGAAATATAAGTCAAAGACTAACTAGGGGTAATGTTTTGTTGGCAACACTTCAGAACACAATACACACTTAGAAGCAGTAATCAGTGGTCTACGAAAAAGTGTGCTGTGTAATACATAAGAAATTCATAGTTCTGGAGAGCAACGAAAAATTAGACTACAAGTATCAGTGTCTACTCGATTGAGGGAAGAGAGAGAAAATTCCCTTTGGCTAACAAGCGTGATACCTCAACTAGCAAGATAATTCACGTAACTTGACCGTCAGATGCAGTGACCAAATTCAGTCCCTTCTCGTCTGACAGTTAAAAGAGACAGCAAATGCTAGTCCTGCCAACTACGTGCATGTGACGACAATGACTGAGACTACATAACACTCGTTATGCTGACGGAATCAGAGGACACGATAACTGTCGAAACAACCAGCAACAATAGAGGACGCAATGGAGCGAATCATAAAAACCGTTTTAAAATATATTATCACACATATCTGCTTCGAGAAATGCACTGTTACTAACATTTCATGTATTAATTAAGCTCAACTGTGCGGTAGCCCGTTCCTTTATTTTGATTGATGCTTGCGGAAACCTGAAAATTCTTTAATGCTCTCCTTAGGTGCAGATGGCTAACTTTATCGAAGAGTTCCTCTGTAATCTATGTTCAGCAATCCTTATGTTTTTCACATCTGTGAAGATACCACTTCACAGTAACTTATTTATCTTGTGAAGGATTTGTGTTAATTATGGAAGACTTGTATTTATAAAATCGCATTATCTTTTTCTTCCAAGTTATTCTCAGGGCTAATAGCTATAATGAATAGTGAGTTACCTCTGTATCGTAGACTCACGGGATAAAGCTAAAAATGGGAAAAACTTTCAGAAGGCTATCAACCTGACAGTTTCAAGAGGACTGGTTTTTGCTTGTCAAGCCTTCCTTGCTTGCCCTTCTTCGTTGCTGAACGACTGCGTTAACCGTTTCGAAGTAGCCCGTAAACGTGTTATAATTATATACAGGACACATAAAGATGAAATTGTGTTCTCTTCTTAGTAACATCCATTGCAAATGAATGAATGAGCAGCAATGGTAGGCAGTAGCTACACAGGTTGATTATTTGAAATTGTTCATTTGGAAAAGGCAACGGAGCGCAGTGAACTGACAATTTACGCCAGAGAGGTACGTTTTAAGTCTGAAGTAGTGTAGTTACACAGATAGGAATAATATTCCTTTTTCTAACAAAAAATCTAAAATTTATGTACCCGTGGGAACTTTGGTGTGACTGTGAAACATGGTATCCGTAGAACGAATGGTGGACAGATGGAAACATATAATTTTCTTGAACGCTGTAATTATTGTAGCTAACTTCTATGGCACACAGAGTGCTGCAATGAAGTCTGTGAGATATATATCACCTCGTAGCAGCATGATAATGATGCCATTTCAACTGAGTAATACGACAGCTGATTGATGGTACGTTAAGATTTGGGCCACGGCTGGAAGTTTAATTTTTTCAGTGTACCGTAGAGTACTGAAAATCTGTTTGGTGCTCTGCATCGAATGATGAGAATGTTCCTCCCTCTCTCCCCTCCCTCCCCTCTTCCTCCAAACCCGCCGAAAACTTCTCTTCCACCCAACAGCGATAATTACGAGTCCTCGCTGGGCGTTTGTTGATGAGAGCGCTACTCATAAGGTAATTAGGCTACCCACTGACCTGACTGCGACTCCTGGCAAATATCACCGTGAAGTACCGCAGTTCTCCGGAGCTGTTCTTGGAAAACCAACTCCTGAGTCACCGGTGCAAAATGCTGTCCTTTGAGCTTCTGTGGCTATAATTAAAGCTTCCACATTACCTACTGACTGTGAAGCTTTTGCTAACACGAAAGTCGTTTCAAATTCAGTGAAAAGGAGGAGTCCCTGGTGCTAGCGTAGGAGGGAGCTATGGTTGCAATTAAGGACGCCTGTACTTATTCCAGTTTCAGTTTACTACGTTTAGAAATTATAGAAACCACGAAAACCATATATTAAACGAGTAATAAAGTTGAGTTGGACCTGTAGAATCAATATCTTATTTCCAATTGCAACTCAAAACTTGTGGGTGATCCACATAAATGTAACATCTGGTAAAGAGAGGCTTTCCTATATTTGCTTTGTAGTGATAGAAGGAAGCCCTGATAAAAGTAAAAAAAAAAAAAAAATGGGAAAGATGCTTACGCTAAATCCATCTATACACCAACTGGTCGCCTTTAAAATCATAATGTCTTAAAACTGAAGAAAAGTCGCAGGTCTCTAACAAGGTATTATACGTTGACTTCAATGAACCCTACTTTCCACTTGAGTAAATGTCACATTTAAATAAAGGAAGCAAGGACATTTCATTTTAGAGAATAACAACAGCTGTTTTTTGTAAAATAATGTAACAAATTCTTACAGCAGTTAGTATTCTGGAAAATTATAAGAAATTTCATCCGAAACAAAAAGTTGTTAAATATGGGCCACTCGCTGCTTTAATAGCCCTACAGGAGGTTTTCCTCATCCGGTTACCTTCAGGTCTTATAAATTTCTCAGCCTTCCGGGTCAAAGAATCACGAACTCTTGTGAACACAACTTACTCGGAATCGATCATATGCATGGTGATCACAGGTTTGAGATGAGCAGTGTCGTACGAGATGAAGCAAGTGGAGTGATGGCCTTTTTCACATAAATAACATCCGTTGTCTTCCTAGCAGGATTGCCGGCCGAAGTGGCCGTGCGGTTAAAGGCGCTGCAGTCTGGAACCGCAAGACCGCTACGGTCGCAGGTTCGAATCCTGCCTCGGGCATGGATGTTTGTGATGTCCTTAGGTTAGTTAGGTTTAACTAGTTCTGAGTTCTAGGGGACTAATGACCTCAGCAGTTGAGTCCCATAGCGCTCAGAGCCATTTGAACCATTTGAACCTAGCAGGATTAAATTCTGCAGTTGCCCATAAATCTTTGATAAAAATTTTCTGGCGTGTCCTGTAAAGTGTACGGCCCTATTGCTCTGTCACAAATATTTTCTGCCCGCACACAACTGTTCAAAAGAGCCTGGCGTCTTGCTCTTACAGTCGTTACAAGGTTTGCACGTGCCCACTCGTGGTTTTGCGGTAATTTCTTGTTACCCTATACGTAAATAACTCTTTATTCTTACATAAAATGTAAAATTCTAGCTGCGGATCTTGAGCTCTCTGCTGCCGATAGCACTGCAATATGACGTAACGATGTTATGAACTCAGATCTTATACACGCTGTAAACGTATCGATACAGTAACCGTCATACAGAACTGATAACGTAAGAGAACGAGTGATTCCTTCAGCAGCTGCAATTTGTAACTCAATAGATTTTGTATTCAAGCTGTCTTGGAGCATTCATATACAAGATAAATCACTTAAAACTTTTACCGCAAATATTGCGGAAATGGGAAGTGCTATTGATGTGCGGTTTTCGCAAACTGAATTAGTAGTCAGTGACTCGTATTGTAAGGCAATAAACAGAGTGTAATAATATCTAGAAAGTGCATTTTTTGTGCAAACGTACATTTTTAAATGCAACAAAGCCTGTTGACTTTAAGAAACTAAAAGTGGGGTAAATTAGAATGTCTGTCACGTTTACTGCAGAATTCTAGTTTCCACACCGAAACCTGGTTGTGCCATTTAACTTGCTCAGTTACTAGGTAATATGTTGTTATGTTTGCTTACAGTGTGCTTTTGTGTTCCTTGAGTGAACTGGGACTTGCTAATCCATTAGTGTGTGACAGTCAAAGCAACAGACCGCAAGTGGACGATGGGATTTACCAAAGCAGAAAAAGCCAACATGCTCACAGTGTGTAGAGAGTGTAGTATGAATGCACTTCGTTCTTGTACAGTTTATGCGGCAAGATATCTGAATAGGTGTCAACCACATCGGCAATTATTTATCAACCTCTTCAACCAGTTATGTGAAAGTGGTAGGTTAACACTTCAATAACACAATAGAAGGAAATAAATGATGACAGAAGAAAGGGAAATTAATGTTCTTACTGCTGTAGCAGTTGATATCCATGTTAGCTCCTGCACAATCAAATGAGAAAATTGTATGAATAAGGCAAGTGTCTTAAGAATTCTCTGCCGGCACAGGTTCCGTCCCTATCACATCTCTCTCCATCAATAGGTGCATGGAAAAAATTATGGGAATTGTGTTAACTTCTGTACATGGGTATTAAGACACGATACTCCAGATGTATCATGTATCTTCTTTAGTGACGAAGTCACATTTACCTATTTTGACCAGGTAAACCACTGAAACATGCACTATTGATCCGTTGACAATCCACGTTGCTTCGTCGGGTGAAACGTCAGCGTCCGTGTAGCGTAAACGCGTTGTGTGGGGGTAGTGACCCATCACTTCATAGGGCCGTTCTTCATAGACGGAAAACTGAACGTGCACAAATATAGCTGCCTCCTAACTGACTACCTTCCACGGAAGCTAAAAGACGTTCCTCTGCAGACTAGGAGAGACCAGTGTACCAACATACATTCCAGACACGATGGTCACAGGAGCTTTTAGTTCCGGAGAGTAACCGCACAACGGGACGCCGGTCCCTTCAGAGAACGACCCAGCCTATCTATGTCGGCCGGTGACGGCCCATAAAGCAGACAGTGGTTGCCCGAGTGAAAGGAGGAACGATCCCGTGTTCGGCTTAAAAGCAAATTCCAATACATTGTGTGGGAGCGGCCAGCCTACACATTCATTACACATAGCACGCAGTTTCAGAGATTTTCACAGGGAGACAGCAAACGCCAAATGCTGATACTAGAGGTTTCCGGATTGGTCGCCTTAAACGAGACGTCATTCTCCCGTTTTAGAAGAGCAATGCTGATTGGCAGACGATATTTGTGACGCCTTGAGCTGAAGGAGTAATGTAAGAGACTGAAAGATATACCCCTTAACGTCTGGCGTGGAGAGGGGCCGTTCCGTTGTCGCTCTTGCAGCGAGAACACGTAACGAGAGCGTGCGCGATCATACGTGTACTCAAAGAGCGAGGAACAAGTCTCTCCTCAGTACTTCACTGGGAGAGCACCTCTGTCGAAAGCGAATCGAAGTGCGACTCTATATTGAGTCCTTGCGATTAACCGTTGTTCACTGTATTGGCTGACACACTTATTGTGCGGTGTGAACGGACAGAGTTATAGTTAAACGCCTGTGAGTGAATATTTGAGTGGCATCGTGGTGGACTGGTTATCTGACCGGTGTACCATGCCAGTAGTTAGACTAGGGGCGAATTGGAGTCCTTGACTTCATGAAGTTGTAGGGAGAGTTTGAGTGGCGAAGGTCAATCCAGATAGAACGTGAGTTATCTTATTTGTCTGCAGCGAGTGGCGCAGACAGCAGTCATCGCAGCCTACGGTAGTGTGCGTTACAGCTATTGTGAGCCACATATTTCCTCCACAACAATACGCTTCACTGCATTTCACATGCGACAGCCTTGACCATACCTAGCAACATTCTAACGGATAATTATTCAAGTTGAGTAGGTGTGGCTCTCAGCCATTCTGCCAAGTCAACAACAATCTTAAACTTTGTACAGAAATTTCATTAGTGAATCCTATCCTTCAGAGGTAACTTCACATTCCGAAAGGAACCAGGATATAACTTGTTCAATTCATAACTAAAAGTGCCATTGTGATTTCTCAGAATTTTTGCAAAATAAATAATAGTTTTCGTTAGTCATATTTTTCTTACACTATCACTACTCCAGTACCCAAGTATCCCACTAGTTACGTACGAAATTTTGTGAATTTTTGTGTCCTTTTCTTACAGCAGACGACTCCAGAAGATATTTATTGCTGAAAGTTTTTCAGGCATTTCTCTTTAGAACGTTAAGAGCGTCTGTCTGACTTCTGTAGTAGTGTGGGGGTGGAAATTGCATCTTGCAGGAGCCACAGGGTAAAGGGTACATCTCAGATTAATCTGTTGCACAGAATGACAGAATAGCAACCCCACACTCACAACAGATGTGTGTGATGTCCTTCGGTTAGTTAGGTTTTATTTAGGTTTTTTTTAAAACATAGCTGCACAACAGCAACGGTTCCACGTCATATCGCATTCGGAAGGACGACGGTTCAATCCCGCGTCCGGCCATCCTGATTTAGGTTTTCCGTGATTTCCCTAAATCAATCCAGGCAAATGCCGGGACAGTTCCTCTGAAAGGGAACGGCCGACTTCCTTCCCCATCCTTCCCTAATCCGATGAGACCGATGACCACGCTGTCTGGTCTCCTTCCCCAAACCAACCAACCAACCAACCAATCCAAGTAATAAAATTATAAACAGCCGACCAGTTGCAATGGGTAAAGAAATCTTTACCTAGGTTTCAACAAATTTAAATTTGTCTGCTTCAGAAGGTGGCCTAAGGACAATGAACATCACAGCTTACATTAAAAGGTATGAAACTTAAGTCAAGAATAGATTTTTAACACATATTAGAGAGCTCTTGTATTACAAAAATATGAGAAGGACGCCTGGTACTTACAATTTTACATTAGTATGGACTGATGTATCATCGCCGTTTTAACAACTGTCTGCATAGATCCATTTGTCTAAATTAAAATACAGCCCTAAAAATAGGGTTTGTCATGTAAATATAAAGTTCTAAGTTCTAGGTGACTGATGACCTCAGAAGTTAAGTCGCATAGTGCTCAGAGCCATTTGAACCATTTTGTAACTACTTTCCTGTAGACTACAGCATCATCGTCAAACAGTTTAATGCCACTGGCCTTTGTTTTTTGAATGTTTATGGTCAAGCCAAACCATTTATGTCCAGTACTGAAACAATTTACGGGCAGTTGTAGCTCTGAGGGTGCGTGAGCTGGAGAAGCGTTGTCGTCAGCGTACTTTTGGTCACTTACCTGAGTGAGATTTGTGAACCTTTTCGAGTGCAGTCTGGACTGGTTAAACAGACCTCCGCCAACTCTGTATTTGATGTATCCGACATCATTTACAGCCGATGTTTCATGAAGCATGGCTACTAGGGACCGAGCAAACAACGTTGGTGCGAGGAGACAGCCTTGTTTGAGCCCATTAGTAATTGGGAATTCGTCGGATATTTAATTCTAGTGTAGTACCTGTCCATAAACGTCATCATGGAAAGCTTGAATCAGTTCAACGAAGTTCTCAGGTTAGTCAAGACGTTTTAAGACCTTCAACATAGCCTGTGTAGGCATTGTATCAAAAGGCTTTTCTGGGGCAAAAAAACAATAAATGCTTAGGTCGTTCCCTGTACTTCTCCTTCAGCTGTCGTGTCATACAAATAGTTCCTCTGGAGGGGCGAAATCAGCTCTGAGATTCAGGAACAACAGTCTCGGAAATAGTCTGGAGGCGATTCAATAGAAGTTTAGTAGAAATTTTATCGGCCACCGAGTGCAAGGATATGCTACCGTAGTTACCGCATATGCTGCAGTAGTCTGTTTTAAGGATGGTGACAGTTGTGGGGCTTTTCATGTCAGCTGGTACCTTCCTGGTTTCCCAGAGCTGGTTTTTAGAGGGAAGCCATCACCTTGAATGGTATCGAAAGGCATGCCGTCAGATCCAGCTACCTTAATCAGGGAGAGGAGTCTGGTTTTTAGAGGCAAGCCATCACCTTGAATGATATCGAAAGGCATGCTGTCAGATCCAGATACCTTTCTTTGTTTCATGCTATCTAGAGTCTTCTTGAATTCATGATATGTTGGTGGGACTGCCATGCTATGTTGTGTTGGATGTTGTGGGACGTGTTCGAGAAAGTCGTCAGAAGCAGTAAAACAATGTTTTAAGACTGAGCTGAAATGCTCTTTCCAGCGGTTCAAGATGTCCTGACTGTCTGGATGATCGTACTGGCAATGACTTTCAGAGTTCCTGATGAGGAACGAACAGGCTCGTACATTTATTTTATTCCAGCATAAAAACTCCTCAAGTTCCTGACATCAGATCGACTTCCGAGTTCCTTGGCTTTCTGTTGCCACCAGTTGTTCATGATTGTTCTTATTTCAGTTTGACATATCTGTTTGTGCTCTTGAAAGTATGATATCTTTTCCACAGAGGATGAATTTTGAGCAAGAGATAGGAAAGCATCCCACTTGACACATATGAGGTTCTTAATCACTTCATTGGTGTCATCAAAACCAATTACCGTCTCTGCAGTCTTCTTTACGGTGTTTTTTAAAGAGGACCATTCCTGTTCAATATCTGTTATGTTAACTGCGGCATTGCTAAGCCGAACCGAAGGTGAGTCTTGCAGGAGAGAGAGAACGGTTTCGTTCTGTAGGTCGTTGATGTTGAATTTTCTCCTTGAAGGATTTGAGAAGTAGGATCGTGGCTTACGATGGTCGAGGATCCTCAGATGGCTGATCAGCATTTTGTGATCAATCCAGCAATCACCGGCATTTCGAGCTGTGTTTGTGATTAGGACGTCTTTCTTGTCGCGCTGCCGAGTGATGACACAGTCAATGAGATGCCAGTGTTAGGAGCGTGGGGCCATCCATGTGGTCCTATAATGATTAGGTAGACAGACTAGAGGTAACAGCCCATTAGGTTTGCAATTTCCAACGCCTTGATTACCCATGAAGCTTCCCCAAAAACAATTCTCTCTTCCAACTGTAGCACTGAAGCCCCCTAGTAACAAGAGTTTATCTTCAGTTGTTGTCTTGACGAGAACATTGCTCAGTTGATGGTAGAACTGATGCATTTTATCTTCCTCACTGTCTGAAGTGGGAGCATAGGCAGAGACGAGGGTGACAAAGCTACCCCCAGCGAGTGCAATATCGGTAAGCACATATACATATGGCGCTAGTATCACGAACACAATGTGTGAAAGGACACGGCATTTGGCGCAGCTGTCATTTGTACTCACCTCCTTCATGTGAAATGGTTTCTGTAGTGATTATGGCAGCACGGCGGAAATTAACAGACATTGAACGCGGAATGGTAGTTGGAGCTAAGTGCAGGGGACATTTCGGAAATCGTTAGGGAATTGAGTATTCTGCAATCGACAGTGTAAAGGATGTGCCGAGAATACGATATTTAAGGTATTAACTCTCACCACGGACAACGCAGTGGGCGACGACCTTTATTTAACAACCGAGAGCAACTGCGTTTGCGTAGAGTTTTCAATGCTAACAGTCAAGCAACACTGCTGGAAATAACCGCAGAAATCAATGTGGGACGTACGACGAACGTATCCGTTAGGACAATGCAGCAAAATTTTGCATTAATATGCTATGGCAGTTTACGACCGACGCGATTGCCGTTACGAACAGCACATCACCTGCAGTATTTCTCCTGGGCTCGTGTCCATATTAGTTGGACCCTAGACGAATAGAAATACGTGATCTGGTCAGATATGTAACGATTTTAGTTGATAAGAGCTGATGGTAGTGTTAGAGTGTGGGGTAGACGCGACGAAATCATCGTTCCATGTTGTCAAGAAGGCACTGTGTAAACTGGTGTTGGCTCGACAATGGTGTGGACAGTGTTTACATTGAATTCATTGGGTCTTCCGGTCCACCTGAGCCTATCATTGATAAAGGTTGTGTCTGCTGCTTGGAGACCATTTGCACCCGATCATGCACTTCATGTTCCCAAACAACTGTGTCATGTCACTGGGAAACAATTGTTCGTGATTGGTTTCGAGAACATTGTAGACAATTCCAGCGAGTGATTTGGTCATTCAGATCCCGCGAAAGAATCAGCTCACAATTGAGAGATCAGTTCGTGCACAATATCCTGCACCGGCAAAATTTTCGCAATTGTGGGCGGCTATTGAAGCGGTATGGCTCAAAATTTCTCCAGGAAACTTAAAACGACTTGTTGAGTCTATTCCACGTCGAGTTGCTGCACTACGCTGGGCAACAGGAAGTCCGACACGACATTAGGATGTATCCCACGACTTCTGTCATCTCACGGTACAGTATCAAAATGTAATACTGATAATGAATAGCCTATCCTCTCTGGTACATATGCCGAAAGTTTCTAAATTAATCTACTGCAGGTTAAAAGATACAACACAGTAGGTGAAGAGGTCCGACATGGTACAATTTGCAAGCAGGTCTTCTCAATTTTACCACTGGTATTGAACGTTGTACTACTGAAGAATTTCTCAACTATAGCAAGAAGTTAAAGAAAATTGTACGACCAGTATTTATCTTAATTTTGAAGACATTAGCAAACAAATCTGAATCCTTAAAACATATTCATTATCTGAAATATTAGTCAACGTTTCTACTTAAACTGAAGAGTTTCAGCAATAATTATTCGCTAATGTTTAAAGCTATCAGCTTAAAATAATTTTTCGTTCGCTGTTAATTTTGCTCACTGGTTATGGAAGCATCCACACCATTTAAGGCATTTTATAATTTCTTCCTCCTGATCAACTTTGCAGATCTTGCGAAACCAGCTTGAAGACAAATGGTCACTTTTTTTTTGCTAGTTTTCGATTCGTTAGACCTACATTTCCTTTTTTTAGATTCTTTGTCGAAATTGGAAGTTTTATAATCTTACTACTACTATACTACTACTACTTCTTCATATTATTATTATCATTACCATTAATAATAACAAAAATGTTTTTAATATTTAATTCAGTCTTACTCCGTTATTGGGTCTCTCCTACGTAAAGAAACATTTTTTTATCTGGGTCAAAAAACGATTAAAGTCGTTCTCCAGTCTTTTTCTGATTACAAAAGGGGCCGCTTTCTCACACGAGAAAACTAGCCAGTGTACTGACATTTAAATTATTTCTCATTTGTTCTTGAGTCTCAGTTTCCCATTTTTAATAACATGAGATGTATCGATCTCTCTGCATCATCTCGAGATCTATAACAAAGTAAAACTAAATATGTACCATGTAATATTTTACAATAATCACAGAAAAATTGTAGAATTTACGTATTACTTGCGTCCTCAACCCATCGCGTCTGTGTCAGAGCCTCACATCAGAGTGCCATGTTTTGACACTGTCCTTCAGTGTTTTAAACTGGTATTGGTTGCAGTTAGGGATAAGGTGACGGGCAAAGGGGCAAGATCGAGAAGGGGAAGGGGAAAATGGAGCGAGGGTGTTTGGGACAGGAAAAGGAATCAGGGAGTGTATGACAGGGGTGCCATTAGTTTCACAAGAGAAGACCTTTCGCTGAAATTATAGAAAGTATAATTATGTAAGAACTGTCGTTAAACTGTTAATAGTATGGAACAATATTTCTGTAAACTGTAAACGGCATAGGGGATTGAGAATATGATGATATGTCAAGGCGGTGAGTGGGGGAAAGGGAAGGGGGGGGGGTTGGAGGGACACACTGGTGGAATAAAACCATGAAAATTATAAAAGAATAATTTATAAAAATGAAATTTTGTGCAACAACTAAAGCGACAGGGAAAATAATGTGATATTTATGATTAACTTCATTTGCTTCTGTTTGGAAGTGCTGTATGGCACGCGGCTTTACCATACGTACGGAAGCCGATGCGCCGCCACTGTCTCTTCTCGGTGAGTGGTACTGTTGCTCATAACTGCACTGCTGCGAGACAGAGTATTAAAGACGCTTTCATACGAAATTCTAAAAAGTGCACTTTTAATAAAATCGTTCTGCTGATTTAATGTGCTATCAGGCTAATGTAAACTGCGTGTAAAATGTTAGTTTCTTCCAACGTTGACAGATGTCACATAGGTTCATTGTGCAGCTCTTCGAAATGCGTATCAATGGTTGCAATAGCGTACTTCTTTGCTAGAACACGTTCACCAAACTCTGTTTTATAATTGTGAATTGAAGGATGCTCTTTGAAATGTATTTCACATGCCCTGGCTGTTTGAACTACGTCAACCTTTGGACAGTTTCTCAAATTCAGTTTACATACACCTGCTGCAATGAATTTCGAGACTTCTCGTCACACGATGCTTCAGTTTGAAACAAATAATGCCATAAACCTTAAACCCCCTACACAAATTCGTATTGCCTAATGGTCTAGCAATAATTGAGGAAACCCATCCATTACTAATCATGGGCATCTATACAATTTCTATTACTTCCTGTTCCTCCGTTAACATATTACCATTGATTTTGTGTTGTTGTTGTTCGCTTAATTTCTGTAGTAGCTTAATTCCTGTTCAGAACAGTCAACGGTTGCTTACTGCAGCGATTTCTTTGTTCCTCTTGTGATCGTTTATTGACAGTTTTAATAATATATTAATCTAATCGAAAATTTGTCATCATGATTTCTTTAGGACGACAACTATGTGAATCAAAATGCTTGCACTGTTCGAAAGTATTAGTAATTACGTGAGAGAAATTTTTCTTCTCTCCTTTCTCTTTCTTTTGTTCTGTACATATATCTTTGATGGTCTAGAAAAGATTTTTTTTTCAGTTTGAAATGTGACTGATTTTCGCTTTATTTATGTTGCATTACGAGTCTCTTATTAATTATGCATGTAAGATGTCGAATTACGTTTGATCTTCTTTGTAATGTTTTGTTAAATTCACTAAGTAAAATTAAATTTAACAAGCAAAACTGTTGTAAAAACTGTGATGAGTGAGCGATCTCTATAGCTGCAGTCGAACAGTGACAGTCAGCAAGTGTGCAGCTGCGTGACGCGTTTGCGTGTACATTGTGTTAGTGTTGAACAGAGTAGACACCAATAGTTGCAGTCGAACTTTTATGCTTCGCTCATGTTTTGAGCAAAATTTCGACTTAAACACTATGAAAAAAATGTAAGACTCTTTGAATACTATGAGACTGAAACTTCCTGCCGTATTAAAACTGTGTGCCTGACCGAGACTCGAACTCAAGACCTTTGCCTTGCGGGCTGATGTGAAACTTCCTGGCAGATTAAATCTGTGTGCCGCAGTGAGACTCGAACTTGGGACCTTTGCCTTTCATGGGCAAGTGCTCTTCCAGGAGTGCTAGTTCTGCAAGGTTCGCAGAAGAGCTTCAGTGAGGTTTGGAAGGTAGGAGACGAGGTTCTGGCAGAATTGAAGCTGTGAAGACGGGTCGTGAGTCGTGCTTGCGTAACTCAGATGGTAAATGAATGGACGTGAACGAGGCAAGAATAATAGTTGTTACTAATCTCTGGGACCATTGGAGGAGGGTGCAAAGAAAACAGGTTTCGCATCTAGCAGATGAAGTAATCCTGAAATTCTGTGGCACGAAAAGGGCTTCGCAATCTCTGTTGACGATTAAGATGTCAGATACCGTACCACCTGGACTACATTTACCAAATAAGAAACATGTGCACCAACCCAGGATCGAACCATCGACCTCCTGCAAGCTAACCCAAAACTCTATCCACTGCACCAACTTTTTTTTCTTTTTCTTTATTACCAGAATGACTTGGTACTATCAAGACACTTCAGTAAACCATAGTAAAATCATTATTTAATAAAGGCAGCCAAAGGGAGAAAAAATTAAATATGATAACATAATAATAAATAAAAGAAGAACCCGAGAACGTAGCCGTCAAACCACCATCAAGCTCACAAGCTATGTATCAACAATTCTTTTTATATGTTTTTTAGTAATTTTTAATTTTTTATTTTGTGTTTTTTATATATTGTTATAGTTCATAACTGAATCTAAAAGTAGAAGGAAAACGAAACAAGAGTACATTTGAAATATGCAAACCAAGGAAAATCCGAAGTTGAGTGCAAGGAGTGTATACGCTCATGTGTATCTATACTTCATCGATACACATTTGACAATAGAACAGGAGCGATGTTGAGTCAAAACACAAATCAAAACGAACACGGAAACCAGGATAAGACAAGCCGAAGCAGATCAGACGGGAACATTCGTAACAAAGAAAAACACTTATCGGAATAAATTAAATTAACCAACACCTTACCGACGGAAAACAAGATTCAACATGTTGGCGACTAGATCGCGATATCGAGGCATTCGCAAGCTTGTCCAATAGGCAGTGCTCATGTACTGCATGAAGTTCATGTGATCGTCCCCCTCGCCTTCTACAACATGATGAACGAAGTGTCCCAGCAACCACGTAACGGCATGGGTTTTCGACGGTGGAAAGGAAGAAGAATCTGGGCGCAATATGATATCCGCAGTGTAGGCAGTCTCAGAAGATCGAGTAAGGAAGGCCATTTGTGCCCTGATCCAACATCAGTTTGCCTTATGACCTCCACAAGTAAAGCGATGTCGTATCGTATAGGGAGACGTACGTCTACATAAATCAGTGTCACTAAGCCCAATACGGAAATGTCGCTCGTTCGTTGGAATCATTTTATTTACTACCTTATACCACGAGGACGCTACGCACATCGGCAAAATCGGAAGACTGATATTGAACCAAACTGTCGTCCAGGTTGTTTGTGGCGAGTCACTTTCAACGAGGTTCGGGCAAGGGACTGCTTCCACATGAGTCTGTGGGAATTTCACGGTGAGGACAGATCTCCATAAGATATCAGCCCAGAAATAGCTCATCGCAAGATAGAAGTCACGAATGTGTTTTAACTTATAATTTATGCGACCAACTTCAATAGGGCGTTCAAGACTAGCTGTACGGACACAGAGAAATAAGTGAGACGTGAATGTGTGCGTTTCTTGAGTAATCGTGAAAATAGTACGACGCACATATAGTATCTGCGACTCCCTTCGTATATCAGTCAGGTCCAGCCCCCCCCCCCCCCCCCCCCCCCCAAAGCAGCGAGGCTTCGTGATCACCTCATACCGTAAGCGAAAGATATGTCTTTTCCATAAGAAACTACCAGACAGTTGTTGTAGTTTCTTCGCCATCATCGAGGGAAGCGGATAAACTTGGGCCACGTAACAAGCTTTGCGTAAGAGACATGTTTCCAGTATTCGGACTTTCTGGAGCAGCGTAAGAGAACGCCTTTCATGCTGTAATGCCACTCCCTGAATTTTTTCCGTAACAGACTTCCAGTTGAACGCCGCCATTTTGTGTGGACAACGATCAATGATGATACCGAGAGACGTATGCCGATCCACCGCAGTAGCCTATGGAACAACCGCGTCATCAAATCCTCGCAAGGGAATAAGCTTGCCTGTACCTTCATTAAGTGTAGAAAATGAAATCCGACAAAAATCATCGATGACAGACAGCCTTCAGTCAAGGTATCTAACCAGGATTGCACGAACGGCTATAGCCCCTCCAGAAAGCGTCCAACCTGTCAGCTGTGATGCTTGCATCCGAAGTAGGGGCTCCAGAGAGGCACTCCCCTACGGATATTTATTGGGGGCGTCAGTTGGCCATTAACAACCACCGAAGCCGAAATACCCGTAAACCGAATTGAGAGCACCCGCCGTGTGCCAACAGTGAAACTAGCTGCCTCCAGAATCCGAAGCAAAAAGTCGTGGTTAACACGATCAAATGCCTTATCGAAGTCTAGAAAAGCAAAGGCACAAGGGACGGACGTTACAGCAACAACCGAAACCACGTCAAGACACTCGACTGTAGGGGTAAGAATGGTACGACCAGTTACACAGCTTTGATGTTTTGCAACAATTGTATCAACCGGTGCCGACATCTTACTATTAACTGCCCTCGAAACAGTCTTACTCGTGAAATCAAAGTTTAACAAAATAAGTGATCAGGGGCAGCCGGTCCAGTGCGTTTCCGGATTAAAACAATTTTCCCACTTTGATCGAGGGTGGCACTACTCTACCCTGTAACACTTCATCTAAAAGGGAGGTAAAGGTAGCACCAAACAACGGCCAAAAGTGCACGTAAAAATCCTTTGGAAGTCCATCTACACCCGGGGACTTTTGAGAAGGCGATCCCACAATTATTTTGTGAACTTCCTGTGGCTAAAGGCAGCTAACAGGGTATCATTATATTGAGGTTTAATTGTCGTATCCAAGGTGCTGACAAGGGGGTCGTAAAAGGTTTCACTAGACTCATCGATCTCGTAGATGTCTACATAATACTGGTTCAAGATACGCACTATATCAGCTTGCGTCATTACGATACGTCCATCATGTGTCCTGAGGGAATGAATACAAGCGCGTCGGCGACGGGTCTGATGCCGTAGCACATGACATAAGGATGTCAGTTCTACCGTCACCAATGAACACGGCTTCGATCGGATTTTGAAACCTTCCGTTTGTATTCTCTTCAAGGTTAACAATTTTGCCTTAACGCGCTTAACATCCTCAAGTCGGAGAGGGGCGTGATCCGAAGCAGCATATAGTTCAGGCAGGATGGAGTAGTAATATTCGTAAGTTCTCCGAAAGTCTCGCGCTTTGGCAGCACAGAAACGTATCAAAGTTTGCCGGAGCCTCGGTTTTGATAGTGGAAGAGTATTTCCCAGTGGACCGTAGATTACGCTCCCACACGACTGACAACACGTCATCGAGAGAGGGGTCAGCTAGGTGAGCGACGTTTAGCATCCACGGAGGGCGAAACAATTTGACTGGTTGCCGGTGAAGATTGAGAATTGTGGCCACAGCACAGTGATCCGTAAAGGAAGCTGCGATAACTTCAACATTAAGAATACTATCGCTTGGGCAGTCCGATAGGTAAAATCTATCTAACCTGCTACTAGAAGTAGCAGTAAAGTGGCTAAATTTAACTATCGTCGGGTATATACACTCCTGGAAATTGAAATAAGAACACCGTGAATTCATTGTCCCAGGAAGGGGAAACTTTATTGACACATTCCTAGGGTCAGATACATCACATGATCACACTGACAGAACCACAGGCACATAGACACAGGCAACAGAGCATGCACAATGTCGGCACTAGTACAGTGTATATCCACCTTTCGCAGCAATGCAGGCTGCTATTCTCCCATGGAGACGATCGTAGAGATGCTGGATGTAGTCCTGTGGAACGGCTTGCCATGCCATTTCCACCTGGCGCCTCAGTTGGACCAGCGTTCGTGCTGGACGTGCAGACCGCGTGAGACGACGCTTCATCCAGTCCCAAACATGCTCAATGGGGGACAGATCCGGAGATCTTGCTGGCCAGGGTAGTTGACTTACACCTTCTAGAGCACGTTGGGTTGCACGGAATACATGCAGACGTGCATTGTCCTGTTGGAACAGCAAGTTCCCTTGCCGGTCTAGGAATGGTAGAACGATGGGTTCGATGACGGTTTGGATGTACCGTGCACTATTCAGTGTCCCCTCGACGATCACCAGTGGTGTACGGCCAGTGTAGGAGATCGCTCCCCACACCATGATGCCGGGTGTTGGCCCTGTGTGCCTCAGTCGTATGCAGTCCTGATTGTGGCGCTCACCTGCACGGCGCCAAACACGCGTACGACCATCATTGGCACCAAGGCAGAAGCGACTCTCATCGCTGAAGACGACACGTCTCCATTCGTCCCTCCATTCACGCCTGTCGCGACACCACTGGAGGCGGGCTGCACGATGTTGGGGGGTGAGCGGAAGACGGCCTAACGGTGTGCGGGACCGTAGCCCAGCTTCATGGAGACGGTTGCGAATGGTCCTCGCCGATACCCCAGGAGCAACAGTGTCCCTAATTTGCTGGGAAGTGACGGTGCGGTCCCCTACGGCACTGCGTAGGATCCTACGGTCTTGGCGTGCATCCGTGCGTCGCTGCGGTCCGGTCCCAGGTCGACGGGCACGTGCACCTTCCGCCGACCACTGGCGACAACATCGATGTACTGTGGAGACCTCACGCCCCACGTGTTGAGCAATTCGGCGGTACGTCCACCCGGCCTCCCGCATGCCCACTATACGCCCTCGCTCAATGTCCGTCAACTGCACATACGGTTCACGTCCACGCTGTCGCGGCATGCTACCAGTGTTAAAGACTGCGATGGAGCTCCGTATGCCACGGCAAACTGGCTGACACTGACGGCGGCGGTGCACAAATGCTGCGCAGCTAGCGCCATTCTACGGCCAACACCGCGGTTCCTGGTGTGTCCGCTGTGCCGTGCGTGTGATCATTGCTTGTACAGCCGTCTCGCAGTGTCCGGAGCAAGTATAGTGGGTCTGACACACCGGTGTCAATGTGTTCTTTTTTCCATTTCCAGGAGTGTACCTTTGCGAAAGAATAAGGCGGTCCCCGCAGAATATTCGAGTGTTACATTGAAGATCATACGAAAACCAGATAAGGAGAAATTACGAAACAACGCCTCCTGTAAGAAAACTTTGTCCGCACATGAATTATAAAGGAACTGACGAAGCGAAGCCAATCGCAATTCTGATTCCACACGATTAACGTTTAAGGAAAGGAACGTGTAGGCTTAGGTCATTGATCACAGCTGGACTGGGATGTACGGAGCCTCCGAATAGAATTAGGTAGACAGCTGAGAGTCAAGGTCCATTGAGGAATCCACAGAGGAATCAGACATCGGGGGACCAGAACCCCCGTCTCGCAACCTTTCTTCTTTGATTTCTTACGCGTCACCGCACGGTCAGGTTGCCTACGCTGTTTCTGTCGGCTGCGTGGGATGACGGCCTCTGCAGACGGAGCCGTGGGAGGGATCATAGGCACAGCGTCCTCGCCTCCGGAACTAGGGTCATGTAATGCAGTTCCAGTCACTAAGGCGGAAGCATGCTGTGGAACTACGAACACAACAGCTGATACTTGGTCGCTAATTTAATCCTCCTCTGGAGTTGATGTAGGCAGCAAATGCAGGAAACTGTCGGCGGCTGAAGACGAATGAACAAGAGGACATCGCATCGTCTCAGACTGTAACGGAGGACACAAAGACGAAGGGTGGGAGGGGGGGGGGGCTAACGGAGGACACAAAGACGAAGGGGGGGGGGGGAGGACACCGCGCCCTCTTCACACACAGGCAGCTCAGAAGGAGCCACTTTGCGAGCAGGAGGGATGCTGGACATAACTGCTTCGCCACTCACCGTACTACGGATGGGAGGCATCGTAGCATCGAGAGGGGCAGGGGACACAATGGATGCGGAGGAGGCTGGCGCAGAAGGCACAGACAAATCCTCACTATCACCATCCTGAGTGCGACGTCGCTTGTTTGTCCCCGTTTTAAGTTCCATCTTGGGGTCAATAGGATTCTGAATCTGTCGCGGAGGTAAAGGCGGAAATTCATTTACACAATTATCAGAACTGACTGTTTGTTCATTATAATCCGAAGCAGAAGTAGGGCCCACGGTGGGAGTAGAAGGAACAAGATCAGCAACCGTCAATTTGCGAGCTGCACTAATGACGGCTTTAATACAAAAGCCCTTCGCGGACAATTAGACCGAACGTGTCCATTTTCATTACATAGGAAGCAGGTTCCCTCTTTACCGGTATATATGACATGGACGCGGTAACCACACACTTGTAAATGTGGTGGAATATTGCGTTTGACATGCATTTCCACGGAACGAATTACTCTATAACACTGTAATCTGTGTTCAGTAGACCAGCGTTCACGACGGACGTTTATCACCTTACCTTAAGGAGTCAATATGTCCTTTAGAAAATATTCATCTAATTGCGGCGGTAGGTTGAACACTCGAACATTATTATATTCGATTTCAGCATCTGCAAGTGACGCCATACTAACGGAATTATCACGATGCTTGAACGGAACTAGAGAACCATGTCGCGACAGTAATCTTCCAATGTGAAGGGGATCCGTAAGTTTCACGTAAAACACGTACTCGTCGGCATCAAAATAAGCAGTGTGGTCCTGATCAGAGTTCACATGAATTGTATCGACAAGGCAATCGTGTATTTCTAGAAACTCGGGCTGCACGTGTCGCGTTGTTTTATCGAAAGTAAAGTTCACAGTACCTTTTCGTGGAATACTCGTGGGAACCATTGTAGTCATAGCGGAGTGGCCGACGCGGCTGCAAGTTGACGAACACAAACAGACAGTAAAGGCGGAACCAAGGCGCTACGACTCACTCGGCAGAAAACACAATACTGACGAGGGAAACTCCACACAAGCGACACTGCAGCAAGTGAAGTAAAGAAGAACCTCACCGCTCGGCGCTCGAAGCGGAACTGTTGTGTGCTGACAGAGGTAGTTACCATACCGCCCAGACGAAATTATGCGGTAGACATCGTTTTATCGCTGGCATGTGAGGAGTTGCGCTGCGAAGCCCGAGTGCGTGAATTTCGCTTCACCCTGTATAAACTGTTTACTACGCATGGTACTGTCTTCGCCGGAACTTTGAATTTCCTAGAGAGTTAAAATGAATCACCTACTCGACATAAAAGTTTTCTGGGCATGGTACCGCGTTATAATAGATAAAATACAGCTGCTGCTGCTGGAGAAAAACCAACGTTTCGGTCACAGTTGCAGCGGCCTTCTTCTGGGTCTACTAGTGCGTTCTAGCTATGCAGTGTCCTTTATATTTTGTTGTTACTGTTCAATGCGCATGCCATTACGTCGTAATTTTAAAAAGATAGTTTGTTTATTATTCACTTAAGGAAGAAGGAGGGGGAACTTTATTTGAATAGGTTATTGCGGTGGCGGAAGGACCTAACCTCTGTTGTCTATTGGCTCTTGTGTTATGTGCCATGATTGGAGGTCACCGTCGAAAGAGAAGTTTAATGCTGTTTAGCCGGCCGGAGTGGCCGAGCGGTTCTAGGCGCTACAGTTTGGAACCGCGGGACCGCTACGGTCGCAGGTTGGAATCCTGCCTCGGGAATGTATGTGTGTAATGTCCTTAGGTTAGATAGGTTTAAGTAGTTCCAAGTTCTAGGTAACTCATGACCACAGCAGTTAGGTCCCATAGTGCTCAGAGCCATTTGAACCATTTTTTTTAATGCTGTTTACCAAATGCTGGACGTCGGCCGCGCGGCGGCAGTTATTCGCCGGTAGTGCTCGTACCTCGTGTTGACAGTCCGCTCTGTTGGGCTCTGATTGCTGGCAGCCAAGATGGGCAAAGATAGTTCAAATGGCTCTGAGCAATATAGGACTTAACATCTGAGGTCATCAGTCCCCTACCACTTAGAACTACTTAAGCCTAACTAATCTAAGGACATTACACATATCCATGCCTGAGGCAGGATTCGAACCTTCGAGCGTAGCAGTCGCGCGGTTCCGGACTAAAGCGCCTAGAACCGCTCGGCCACCGCTTCAGGCTCTGAGTCCATCCTCCCTATTCATGTTATTAGGGTGCTTAGGTATTTCGATGGCCTCTCTGATTTAGCGTTTCGTCATATCCGACTGCTTGGCCAACACACAGTCTTCGATGAATTTTATTTCTTGCTGATGTTCTGCCACTGCAGTTTTCTTGTGTTGGCCTAGACGAATATAGCGCTCGTGTTCACACATACAAGACTGCAAAAAAGAAATAAAATTCAGCGAAGCCTGTGTGTTGGCCATGTAAGTTGTTGCATGTGTTTTAAAGTGCGTTTTTGGAGAGGCGTGTCTCTATGTATGTTTGCATTATTTTTGTCAGGTGCATTTGCGTGTTTCACTGTGATATGTGATAGCTTGCAAAGCTGTAGGGTCTCGCTTTAGATTCCGAGTGCCGGCCAGTCATAGCAAGGCCGCTCATCGCCACTCGTGCAAGCCACGCTAACGGTGGGAACTTTAAATCTTACGGCTGTACAACTACGCAAATTGTGTTTACATACAGCAGAACGTCATATCAGCGCATATTCGCGACTATGTGTGAGTTTATTTGGCTTCCACAGTCACAGCTGAGCAAGATTGCAGCTCGTTCCATCATAATTAAAAAAAAATAATTACAGCTATTTTTTCGGAGCTTATATTCTACTGGGTTTCATTTGCAAATTCTGATGTGACTTCTCTCATCATATGCGGAAGTAAATTTGGTTCTTTGGTGTTTAAACAACCAAAATTTACGGTCAAATTTAGGCAGAGTATATCTATTAGAATATCTCTTTTCTATATATGGCTCAGTTAGTCTCTGTAAAGGGTAACACAGCAGATTTTAGCCATTAAGGACAAATTTAGTGAAATAACTAAGTCACATGCTTCATATGTCACCATGAGGTGACGGGACAGTGCTTTTTGATGCTATATTGACGAAACAGTTTGTTTTCAGATCGAATTTCCAAATTTTATATGTGGTGTAGTTCGTTTTGTTTCTTTTGTTTTCACTAGGTCTGTAATACAACGAGTAGAGTCATGGAAAAACTACCGATTGGTGACAAGGAAACAGAAACTGTTAGGGAAAATGTAGAAAATGAGTCAGTCTTTAATTGTGAAACAGGTATCAAAAGAGAAACTCAGCGGAAGGGAGGAGTATAAATTATTTTGGCTTAGCTGTTAGCGAAAACAGAAGCCCAGAAAGAAAGGACAGAGGGATAGAACAAAATAGAAAAGAAAACAGAAAGACACATGAAAACCGAAGAATTGTGTGGAAAGATAGAAACACTAGCATAACCATGCAATAAATTTGAGCAAAGTTTAAATCATTTTAATAAGTAGGTGGACGCTGGGTTAGAAAATAAAAATTCTGCGATAAAGGTAGAGGTAAATAAAGATCTAGAGAAATTCAAAGATGACATTAAAGAGAAACGGAATTTGAAATACATGAAACACAAAATAAATTTGAGAACATCATAAAGGAAAGAGTAGAACGTGACATTCAAGCCCAAGGTAATTAGAGTAAACGGGCGAAGCGACCATTTCTCTGGTTGAGCGTACGGTAAAAAATCTAGAGAGGACAATAGAAGATCAAAGTTTTGCAGCATGTTTGTGATAGTGCAGATAAGGAATATTAGTAGTTTACTAAGACAGTGTTTGATTGTAATGGAAGCACGCATCCTGTGTCTTTTATAAATAGTTTGATAAGTCGGATTGTTGTAGACTGTGTAGAGAAAGGTAAGCTGAGTGTGACATGTCTTTGCTTAAAGGGAGAAAATTTGGCTCGAGGAGTAGATATGTTTGAGACACTGGCGGAACGTGTGTCAGCATTTCTAGGAGAATATTGGTCCAAGAAAAAACTAAGTGATGTTTTGGATACTTTTAAGAGGGCTCCATGGTATGATAGGAAAACAGGTGGAGAGTGAAAGAGTGTTGTGAGAAGTGGATCTATTAACTAAAACACCTAGATATCCCACAGAGTGAAACGGATAATACAGTGGTACAAATGCATAGATTGCCTCATAATAAGAGATTTGCATTAGTAGGACTTACTAATAATAATGTCAAAGATTTTCTGAAGAGAGTGAGGGTTGTAGATAGGTGGCAAACATATCCTTTACTCACCATCACTCCGGGGGTGTTGTGCGGACTGCACCTAATTGCAGCCTGTAGATTCTCCTCATTTGTCTATATTCCTTTGTTCTTGCGATAAGTTTTTGGTTGAGTTGTATAGCAGTGCACTGACATTGTTGACAGCATTGCGACATATCCCCATAAACAAGTACTGAATGACGAATATACTGTTTTCACATGACAAAGTGGATGACAAATAACATAGAGGATAAAGCTGTGGCCTCGTACAGGTCGTAGCAACGAATTTAGATTTGATGTGACCTGCGTGGAGCAATCAGGACGTTATGGACAATATTGTTTTCATTTTTCTCCTCTAATTAACGTTGATAATGTAGTCGACAGGGAGCAGAACTTCCTTAGTTGTATGTGGTTGGTAATTGAGAACACAGAGGTATCTTTGACATGAATAGTGACCTGCCAACGTAGTAAAATATGTGGACGGCCTGTTGATTACTACATAATCTTGGTAAGAATATTGTAACCTTTTGCATGAAGAATTTCAGGCTTTAAGAAAATTGGGCATGCTCCTTGGCCTTCAAAAGTGGGAGTCTGTTGGAAAAGAGATGGAACTTTAGATAGAATTCTACCCTCTATTGGTATTAGCCTCCCCCCCATGAACCATGGACCTTGCCGTTGGTGGGGAGGCTTGCGTGCCTCAGCGATACAGATGGCCGTACCGTAGGTGCAACCACAACGGACGGGCATCTGTAGAGAGGCCAGACAAACGTGTGGTTCCTGAAGAGGGGCAGCAGCCTTTTCAGTAATTGCACAGGCAACAGTTTGGATAATTGACTGATCTGTCCTTGTAACACTAACCAAAACAGCCTTGCTGTGCTGGTACTGGGAACGGCTGAAAGCAAGGGGAAACTACAGCCGTAATTTTTCCCGAGGGCATGCAGCTTTACTGTATGGTTAAATGATGATGGCGTTCTCTTGGGTAAAATATTCCTGAGGTAAAATAGTCCCCCATTCGGATCTCCGGGTGGAGACTACTCAAGAGGACGTCGTTATCAGGAGAAAGGAAACTGGCGTTTTACGGATCGGAGCGTGGAATGTAAGATCCCTTAATCGGGCAGGTAGGTTTGAAAATTTAAAAAGGGAAATGGATAGGTTAAATTTAGATATAGTGGGAATTAGTGAAGCTCGGTGGCAGGAGGAACAAGACTTTTGGTCAGGTGAATACAGGGTTATAAATACAAAATCAAATAGAGGTAATGCAGGAGTAGGTTTAATAATGAATAAAAAATAGGAGTGCGGGTAAGCTACTACAAACAGCATAGTGAACGCATTATTGTGGTTAAGATAGACACGAAGCCGACGCCTACTACAGAAGTACAAGTTTATATGCCAACTAGCTCAGCAGATGACGAAGAAATTGAGGAAATGTATGATGAGATAAAAGTATTATTCAGAAAGTGAAGGGAGACGAAAATTTAATAGTCATGGGTGACTGGAATTCGAGAGTAGGTAAAGGGAGAGAAGGAATCATGGTAGGTGAATATGGATTGGGGTTAAGAAATGAAAGAGGAAGCCGCCTGGTAGAATTTTGCATAGAGCGTAACTTAATCATAGCTAACACTTATTTCAAGAATCATGAAAGCAGGTTGCGTACATGGAAGAATCCTGGAGATACTAGTAGGTATCAGATAGATTATTTAATGGTAAGTCAGAGATTTAGGAACCAGGTTTTAAATTGTAAGACATTTCCAGGGGCAGATGTGGACTCTAACCACTATCTGTTGTTTATGAACTGTAGATTAAAACTGAAGAAACTGCAAAAAGGTGGGAATTTAAGGAGATGGGACCTGGATAAACTGACTAAACCAGAGGTTGTACAGAGTTTCAGGGAGAGCATAAGGGAACAATTGACAGGACTGGGGGAAAGAAATACAGTAGAAGAAGAGTGGGTAGCTCTGAGGGATGAAGTAGTGAAGGCAGCAGAGGATCAAGTAGATAAAAAGACGAGGTCTAGTACAAATCCTTGGGTAACAGAAGAAATATTGAATTTAATTGATGAAAGGAGAAAATATAAGAATCCAGCAAATGGAACAGGAAAAAAGGAATACAAACGTCTCAAGAATAAGGTCGACAGTAAGTGCAAAATGGCTAAGCAGGGATGGCTACAGGGTAAATGCAAGGATGTAGAGGCTTATCTCACTAGGGGCAAGATAGATACTGCCTACAGGAAAATTAAAGAGACCTTTGGAGAAAAGAGAGCCACTTGTATGAATATCAAGAGCTCAGGTGGATACCCAGTTTTAAGCAAAGAAGGGAAAGCAGAAAGGTGGAAGGAGTATATAGAGTGTCTATACAAGGGCGATGTACTTGAGGACAATATTATAGAAAGGGAAGAGGATGTAGATGAAATGGGAGATACGATACTGCGTGAAAAGTTTGACAGAGCACTGAAAGACCTGAGTCAAAACAAGGCCCCGGGAGTAGACAACATTCCATTAGAGCTACTGACGGCCTTGGGAGAGCCAGTCCTGACAAAACTCTACAATCTGGTGAGCAAAATGCATGAGACAGGCAAAATACCCTCAGACTTCAAGAAGAATATAATAATTCCAATACCAAAGAAAGCAGGTGTTGACAGATGCAAAAATTACCGAACTATAAGTTTAATAAGTCACAGTTGCAAAATACTAACGCGAATTCTTTACAGACGAATGGAAAAACTGGTAGAAGCCGACCTCGGGGAAGATCAGTTTGGATTCCGTAGAAATGTTGGAACACGTGAGGCAATACTGACCTTACGTCTTATCTCAGAAGAAAGATTAAGGAAAGGCAAACCTACGTTTCTAGCATTTTTAGACTTAGGGAAAGCTTTTGACAATGTTCACTGGAATACTGTCTTTCAAATTCTGAAGGTGGCAGGGGTAAAATACAGGGAGCGAAAGGCTATTTACAATTTGTACAGAAACCGAAAGGCAGTTATAAGAATCGAGGGACATGAAAGGGAAGCAGTGGTTGGGAAGGGAGTGAGACAGGGTTGTAGCCCATCCCCGATATTATTCAACCTGTATATTGAGTAAGCAGTAATGGAAACAAAAGAAAAGTTCTGAGTGGCATTAAGATCCATGGGGAAGAAATAAAAACTTTGAGGTCCGCCAATGAAATTGTAATTCTGTCAGAGACAGCAAAGGACGTGGAAGAGCAGTTGAATGGGTGATGCTGAGGGTATTAGGAAATGAGGCACTTAAAGTAGTAAAGGAGTTTTGCTATTTGGGGAGCAAAATAACTAATGATGGTCGAAGTAGAGAGGATATAAAATGTAGACTGGCAATGGCAAGGAAAGCGTTTCTGAAGAAGAGAAATTTGTTAACATCGAGTATAGATTTAAGTGTCAGGAAGTCGTTTCTGAAAGTATTTGTATGGAGTGTAGCCATGTATGGAAGTGAAACATGCACGATAAATATTTTGGACAAGAAGAGAATAGAAGCTTTCGAAATGTGGTGCTACAGAAGAATGCTGAAGATTGGATGGGTAGATCACATAACTAATGAGGAGGTATTGAATAGAATTGGGGAGAAGAGGAGTTTGTGGCACAACTTGACTAGAAGAAGGGATCGGTTGGTAGGACATGTTCTGAGGCATCAGGGGATCACAAATTTAGCATTGGAGGGTAGTATGGAGGCTAAGAATCGTAGAGAGGGATCAAGAGATGAATACACTAAGCAGATTCAGAAGGATGTAGGTTGCAGTAAGTACTGGGAGATGAAGAAGCTTGCACAGGATAGAGTAGCATGGAGAGCTGCATCAAACCAGTCTCAGGACTGAAGACCACAACAACAACAACTGGTATTAGGGATGACCCTGAAAATATGAAAAGTTTACTAAGTCCTAATTTAGGAACGGAATCCTACTGCTCCGTCAGTAGCGACTGGTGCCAACCAATGTTGCTGGCTCCTCCTGGATCCTTCTACGACACTCTGTTCGTCTGTTACCCCATTACCGCATAATTCTCTTCATTCATATTGCATTACTCTCTTACTGATTTGGTAATGTGCGCGGCTGTCCCTTTTTTCTCTCATAAAGAACTTTTATCCACTTGGATCTATTTTTTGAACACGACACGCTTCATTATCTTTCTGGAACAATCCGTCTACACGTGTTCAACTTAGTTTCCATCTAATAGGCAAGAACCGGTGCTTCTTATCATGAGCGTAACCTTGAACTACACCTTACTTCTGTTTTTGGCAAGTGATATTTGATATGCTGGCCCATGGACTGACCTTAAAGTGATAACTCGCTTTCAGCTGTGTCCAGAACGTTATTTATAGTAAGTATTCTGGCTGCCTGGGTGCGTCATCATGTGCAAACATGCATGCCTGCCAAGAGGTTTCCACTTATAAACTGACATTTAACTAAAGAATAAAACAGTCACGTCTCCTCCATTCAAAATACATTAATGTTCACTACACCAAGTGCCACTAATACTATGAAAATGTTATATGACTTGTTTATACTATCCTGAAAGAAAACAATTACATTTTATACATTAACGTCTGTGTTTTATGACAGCTGTGTCACCCGTTTCTCTACGATGTCTCTCTTACATCACTACATCACTATTTCCTCATCTCTCTCCTCTGACTGTAGAGGCAGTCTAGGCGTGTCTAGTGAACTCACTACGAAGAGAGTGACAAGAGTTACCTCTTCCTGGTTCATCAAATAATTTTATACAAATATTTGCAACGGTTACATCTGGAAGAACACAAAAATGTAATAACCATTATAATTAAACTTATACAGGTAGCAAAGGGATACGTTTGCATCCCTTCTTCATATTCCATTTCGAACTAGAATGAATTTCACGACTTAAGCAAGTCAGTAACTATTCGGCCCACCACTGGCCCTTATGCAAGCAGTAATTCGGCTTGGCGTTGATTAACAGAGTTGTAGGATGTCCTGAGGGTTATCTTGCCAAATTCTGTTCAACTGGCACGTTAGATCGTCAGAATTCCAAACTGCCTGGAGGGCCCTGCTCATAAAGCCCCAAAAATTCTCCAGTAGCGAGACATCTGGTGACCTAGCTGGCCTAGGTAGTGTTTGGAAAGCACGAGGACAAGGAGTAGCATTCTCGCCGCGTACGGGCGAGTATTACCTTTCTCAAATGTGAGACCAGGATGGTTTGACATGTTGGGCAACAAAATGGGGCGCAGAATATAGTCGATGAAACGCTACGCTGCGCTGTAATGGTGACGCGGATGACATCAAAAGGGTTCCTACTATGAAAAGAAATGGCACCAGAAATCATCATTCCTGGTTGTCCGTCGTACGCTGGATGTCATTCAAGTTGGTACCCTACAGCTGTCTGAGGCGTCTCCAGACACGTCTTCGCTGGTCTTCGGGGATCGGTTTGAAGCAGAACTCGTCACTGAAGTCAATTCTACTCGAGGTAATGAGATTACAGGCAGAAGATGCATCTGGCGACGCTCCGTACAACTGTGGGATATCAACCTGTACAGTTTGACTGAGGAAAAAAAAAATAAACACATCAAAAAAGTTTTGCATCACCTCGGTTACCAGAGTTCCGGGACCTGTACAGAACATTGGAATAGAGCTCAACATAAACATCATTTCCGCCCTTTTTATTGCTCATGGAAACCACACATTACATGTTGTACCACTATACAGCGAGACCTTCAGAGGTGGTGGTGTAGACTGCTGTACACACCGGTACCTCTAATACCCAGTAGCACGTCCTCTTGCACTGATGCATGTAAGGTCTTATGGGACCAAACTGCTGAGATCATTGGTCATTGATGCATGCCTGCATTCGTTGTGGCGTACTATCCACAATTTCATTAAGGCACTGTTGGTCCAGATTGTCCAACTCCTCAACGGCGATTCAGCTTAGACCCCTCAGAGTGGTTAGTGGGTCACGTCGTCCATAAACAGCCCTTTCCAGTCTATCCCAGACATGTTCGATAGGGTTCATGTCTGGAGAATATGCTGGTCACTCTAGTCGAGTGATGTCGTTATCCTGAAGCAAGTCATTCAGAAGATGTGCACGATGCGGGCGCGAATTGTCGTCCATGAAAACGAATGCTTCGCCAGTATGTTGCTGATATGGTTGCACTATCGGTCGGAGGATGGAATGCACGTATTGTACAGCCGTTACAGCACCTTCCATGGCCATCAGCGGCGTACGGCGGCCCCACATAATGCCACCCAAGAACAGCAGGGAAACTCCACCTCGTTGCACTCGCTGGACAGTGTGTCTAAGGCGTTCAGCCTGACCGGGTTGCCTCCAAACACATCTCCGACGATGGTCTGGTTGAAGGCATAGGCGACACTCATCGGTGAAGAGAACGTAATACCAATCCTAAGTGGTCGATTCATCATGTTATTGGGCCCATATGTACCGCGCTGCATGGTGTCGTGGTTGCAAAGATGAACCACTCTATGGACGTCGGGAGTGAAGTTGCGCATCATGCAGCCTATTGTGCACAGTTTGAGTCGTAACACGTCGTTCTGAGACTGCACGAAAATGGTGGCGTTGCTGTCAGGGTTCCTCCGATCCATAATCCGTAGGTAGCGGTCATCCACTGCATTAGTAGCCCTTGGGAGGCCTGAGCGAGGCATGTCATCAACAGATCCTGTCTCTCTGTATCTCCTTCATCTACGAGAAACATCGCTTTCGTCACTCCGAGACGCCTGGACACTTTCCTTGTTGAGAGCCGGTCGTGCGGTAGCGTTCTCGCTTCCCACGCCCGGGTTCCCGGGTTCGATTCCCGGCGGGGTCAGGGATTTTCTCTGCCTCGTGATGGCTGGGTGTTGTGTGCTGTCCTTAGGTTAGTTAGGTTTAAGTAGTTATCAGTTCTAGGGGACTGATGACCATAGACGTTAAGTCCCATAGTGCTCAGAGCCATTTGTTGAGAGCCCTTCCAGGCACAATGCAACCATGTGGATGCGATCGAACCGTAGCATCGACGGTCTAGGCATGGGTGAACTACAGACAACACGAGCCGTGTACCTCTTTCCTGGTGGAATGACTGGAAGTGACCAGCTGTCGGACCCCCTCCGTCTAATAGGCGCTGCTCATGCATGGTTGTTTACGTCTTTGGGTAGGTTTACTGTTATCTCTGAACAGTCAAAGGGACTCTGTCTGTGATACAATAACCACAGTCAACGTCAATCTTCAGGAGTTCTGGAAATTGGGGTGACGCAAAACTGTTTTTGATTTGTCTATTTCTTTCCTGTCTACAGGGAAAACGTTGAGGAAATTTTAATTAGTGGCATAAACAGGATAAATAAGAAAAATATTCCCATCAGGTCTTTCATCTCCTAAGGAAATGAAAAATGGTTCAAATGGTGCAAATGGCTCTGAGCACTATGGGACTTAACATCTATGGTCATCAGTCCCCTAGAACTTAGAACTACTTAAACCTAACTAACCTAAGGACATCACACACAACACCCAGCCATCACGAGGCAGAGAAAATCCCTGACCCCACCGGGAATCGAACCCGGGAACCCGGGCGTGGGAAGCGAGAACGCTACCGCACGACCACGAGATGCGGGCAAGGAAATGAAAAGAGTTGACTTTTATTATGGAATATAATTCTCTGTAATTGGACTACTTTGTTGAAAGACAGCAAAATTGTGTGTCTGGCGTCCACCTGCTTAGCTGGGTGGTAACGTGCTCGCCTTTCATGCAAGCGGGCCCCCGTTCAATTCCCGGCCGGGTTGGAGATTTTCTCCGCTTGGGGACTGGGTGTTGTGTTGTCATCATAATTTCTCTCTCATCGCTATGCGCAAGTCGCTCAATGTTGCGTCGAATGAAATAAGACTTGCACTTGGAGGCCGTACTTCCCCGAATATGTGTCTCCCGGCCAACGATGCCATACGCTCATTTTGTTTGTGTGTCTGGCTTCCAGTTACCAAGGAACAGAGGTAATAATTCTCAACATGAAACAGAAGGACAGCATTAAAATCAACTTTCAGTGTCTTGTATAGAAAAGGACTATAGTTATAATATGAGATTTGTGAACCATGGTTACACAGATTTAGGTCGGCTTGTGGGCTGGGAAGAAGATCCAAAAAGTACTTGTAGCTTCTTATGAAATGTACTGTGTGCTTCTATAGTAAGATTCAACTTCTGGATCTTAGAAGAAAGGTTGCTCAGGGATTGGTGGGGCAGATGAATGCAGAACGTATCAATCCCAGAGTTGCAAACTAATTCTGGCAGAAGGTAGTCCATACAACAAAAGGAATATATTAGCACCAATGGATGTAAAATTAGAAAAGGAAGATGTTAATTTGGTCAATTTTGCAGTAAACAGAGGAAGATTTTCTGTATGTAGTAAAAGACAAGTCCAGTCTCTCTTTGGCGAAAGGGACTCGACAGAGGAACGCCATTTGGAAACGCCCAGCGACATAACAGCATTTTTACAGAGAAAAAATGGAAGTGAGCTTACGGCATTGTGGCCCGGGAGTCCCCCATTCGGGGAAGTTCGGCTGCTGAGGGCAAGTACTTATTGCATTCGACGCCACATTGGGCGGCTTGTGCGACGGAGATGGGGATGAAATGATGATGATGAGGACGACACAACACCCAGTCCCTGAGCGAAGAAAATCTCCTGCCCCAGCCGGGAATCGAGCCCAGGCACCTTAGCGTGGCATTCCGCCGGGCTGACCACTCGGCTAACGGGGGCAGACTCCTACATCCAGATGCGAATGGAAAAGAATATGAACTCGCAAATAGCTGACATCTATAAAAATTTCCCCAATATGCCTTAACTTATGATTTATCTTACCAACAGCAACGGTTTGGGTTAAACTTGCTGGTCGGGGACAGACCAAAAGACGAGCTGTAAGTGACTGAGGGCCGCGAAGACACGTTAAAATAGTGCGTCGAAGAAATCATGCAGATGCCTTGGCACGAACATCAGGGAGGCCCAAACCTCCCATCATCCGGGATCTCACCATAACCTCATAACGCACCTAGAAAAAAGAGTTTCACCAGGTAAACTTCCCCGATAAGTGTTGTAACTTTCGGGACATTATACAAGAAAGGTGAAAAGTTTGTGCAATAAAATTGGATTTATTCAACGCATACGTTTCCAAGGTCCGAACCTTATGAAGTAATGAGACAATGGGACGATAGTGTTCAAGGGTCAATCTTGGGTTCTATCCGTGACGGACTTCCAGTTAACCGACCAATGATCAAACCCAACGGTCGATGTCGGGCGACCGCCACATCCCATGGAATCTCAACTCCGTCAAATCTCCGCAAATTGAGTAGTCGACATTTCCCGTCGTTAAGTTGCGCTCCCGTAGGACGACAAAATGCATTTAAACGATCCTGAGCACGGGTATGTCGTCATGAGTAAGAAGAAGCACCATAACGTCATAGGCACACGAGCGGACGATTAACCTTTCTCCCAATAATGACCAACCACCCAATCGAGCAGTTATAGACCGCAATAAGGGTTCCAAAAATAGCACGAATGAAGACACAGATAGGGTATACTCTTGCGGGACACTTCGCTACATCTATATGGGGAGAGTAAGATGAACACTCATGTCAGCAGAGACCTGAATAGCAATAATCAGCAAGGTGAACACCCATCGTACAGCGTCATTGAAACGAACAGCTATCAACCCTCACAACAGAAAATCATCACTAATTCGGTTAAACGCATGGTTAAAATCAAAGAAAAGTAAGGCCCCCGACACAGGAACAGTGAAAGCAACCGAGATAAGATCACGACATTCGGAAACGGAAGTCAGGAGCGTACAACACGATAGACAACTTTGATAACGACTGAAAATGTCAGAAAGCAAAACGGGGAAACGGCTATTTATCGCCAACACTACGATTTTATTCATTAGCGTTATGGGTCAGATCCGATCCACGGACAGACGTTCGGTCTAATTGGGAATTAAAACAGTGTTTCGGACCTTAAAGGAGGGTGGGATGTATCTCCCTTGCACCACTTCATTCACCATAGATGTTTTTGAATCTCCTAGCAGAGGACAAATCTGAACATATAATTCTTTGTGAAGACCATACAAACACTCTGATTTGCGGGATGCAGAGCTAACTACTATCTCACATACTTATCACGGTGAAAAGGTGCCAAAAGCTCCTAATGGAGAGCTTAAAAAAATATTCAAATCAGTGTGAATTCCTAAGGGACCAAACTGCTGAGTTCATTGGACCCTAGACTTACCCATTACTTAAACTAATAACTTACGCTAAGGACAATACACACACCCATGCCAAAGGGAGGACTCGAACCTCCGGCGGGACGGCCGCACGATTCGTGACATGGCGCCTCTAGCCGTGCGGCATGGAGAGCTGACGTAACAACACTATCAACGAGGCAAGTAAAATCCACAGACGTTATACCGTCTGATTCCTCTACAGTGTAAAGATCGGAAAAACCCCGGGAAAGTTTACGCATTATATGAAGTTGGGAAAACCACTCACCTCCATCTTTAGAACTAATGTTAGTGACACATGTCCTCTGAGATCGCGTAGAAAGCCGACTTAGATGATACGGAGACGCCAACTCATCCTGGAGAATCGAACATGGCAAGGAATACAAACGATCATCCAGTTGCAGTCTTTCGAGTTGCAGGCGTTTCGCCTTCACCTCGTGAACATTTACAACCCTCGCAGGAATGTCTCGACCGCTATTATAAAGATTACGAAGGGCAGCATAATAAAATTCCCGAGTCCTTCTCATTTCAGCAGTCTTGCCAGCGCTGAAACGCATGAGTGCAGTGCGAAGCCGAGGTCTGACAATGGCAGGCCACCATTCCATAGGTGATGGATAACGCACTAAGAACGGCTTGCCCTTCTCCACACGGCAGCGAAGATATCATCCAGAGAAGGGTACGCCACGTGTAAAATATTTATTTCCCTAATAGAGCAAGAAAGATGTACCGGCTGCGGGACGTGATGAATAGTCATTGAAACAGCACAGTGGTCAGTGAAGCTGGCAGGAATAACATCAATTGACAAAACCAGGGTGTATGGGACAGCAGACAAATACGCGCGGTCTAGTCGACTATTAGAAGTAGGTATAAAACACGTACACCGCACTTATGTGGAATAGCTACAGATCCAAGCATCCTGCAGATTCAGCGGTGCCATCATATCATTAAGTTCACGACAATAGTAGCGTAGGGAGCTGTCCCATCAAAATGTTTAGCGGATTTTGACGAAGTAAATAACCGCATCTTCTTTATAAAAGCGCAAGGAGTCAGATGTACGACAAAACCCAGATGGAGCATTAAAGAAAATACGGAATACTATCTCTATAAACCACGGCCGTGTCAACAGAATTTTCCAGCGCAACATTAAACGATAGAATACCCAGGCAGTCAAATCACATCGAAGAACACTTCTTGCAAACATACGAAATCTGCTTGGGAATCATAAATAAACTGTCGTAAAGCAACAGGCAGTTTTCGAGAGCTTATCGTATTGATATTTTAGGTAAGAAACGTATACAGCTGCATTGGTTGACACATGTAATGCATGGAAAGAAAACGAGTAAAGAATTTACGCGTTATGTCCCTCTCTCCACAACACCGGCAGATGGCGGAGAACAAGTTACAAATGGTTCAAATGGCTCAAGCACTATGGGACTTAACATCTGAGCTCATCAGTCCCCTAGACTTAGAACTACTTAAACCTAACTAACCTAAGGACATCACACATATCATTGCCCGAGGCAGGCTTCGAACCAGCGACCGCAGCAGCAGCGCGGTTCTAGACTCAAGCGCCTAGAACCGCTCGGCCACAGCGGCCGGTACGAACAAGTTAAAGTATTTGAATCCTCCTCACCGGAAGGTGCAGCAGATCGCATGCTCTATTTTTTTTTATTTTATTATTTTTTTTTTTTTGTGCGACGCACGCTCAGGTTGAAAAAGTTTTTTCACATCATTCCGTCACAACATATCTTCTTGACGCCAAGGATGGGGGCTCATAAAGTCCGCTGTGGAAAGGGGGGAGGGGTGCATGCATTCCCACTCAACTCATCGGGATGCGATAAACACAACCGGGAGTGATGTACCTCATCATCAGATAAAGTAGCGACAGGCAATGGTGTCTGCATCATTTGACTAACCGGATGACAATCCATGATAACCTGTTGCTCTACCGTATTAGAATGTGGAAGGGCTGGTATTGCTCTAGGACAATGTAAAGGAAAAACTGCAGACGATGTCTCCCTTAAATCATCGGAAACCACCGGAACAGATCTTCCTATGGGTGGAGAGGACGCAGATGCAACACTTACTTTAACATCAACAGCGCAAGTCACGTCATCCCTGATGAAACAAGAACCGCAGTTAACATCAGTATTCACATCGTCACGACGGGAATAAGCACCCTTTACCGTCACGTTCTCAGAGAGGTGAGATTCTGTAGTTGTCACTTCGAAATCTTCACTATCAGGGGTCGCCGTCGCCTTGACGGCAGCAGGGGCAGCACCTGAACCTGCCGGTATTGGGGGAAAATCGTGCGAAATGAGTATAATGTCTCTCCACCGTCCCCTAAAGGTGGAGAAGTACTGATAGCAGGTTTCAGAGACACTAATTTAGCTAGTGCCAAAGGACGGCGTTTTTAATAGGACGTTTAATCCCTGACATGACGAGGACATCTGAGATGGCCACTTCCATTACAAAGGAAGCACGTTCCTTCTTACCCTGCACACGTAACATGAATCCGGTAATGGTGTGCAGCCCAGTGTTTCCTCCGGATATGCCGAACGACTGCAAAAGGAAGCAACAGCCCCTTAAGAAATGAATCGTCCACTTCGGGTGGAAGATTGTAAACCGGAATACACTCGATCGCTGCATTTGTAAGAAGGGCTTGAGTAACGGAACCATCGCGATGTGTAAACATCACTTGAGAACTAGCTTGAGAGAGATGCCGGTTAACTTGCAGGGTATCTAGAAACTTCACAGAAAAGGCATAGTAATCAGAATCAAAATAAACATTGTCTACCTGATGAGATGTAACTAGAATGGTATCGATCAATCAGTCTTAAATTTCTGAAGAGCCTGGCTGTACATGACGCGTAAAACTGAAACTAACGATACCCTGACGAGGAATATTCTTGGCAGTCTCGACAGACATCAATTGCGCGGCAGAGAACGCTGCCGCCAGAGAACAAACCAACAACACATTCCGCAAGGCAAGAACGATGCAACATCGGCCAATACTCATAAGGACTGCGTAAACAAAAATCAAACACACGCGGTGCTGCAGCACAGGCGGAAGTCAGGATGACCTGCTCGCTCGATGCGCAAGTCGGAACTATCAGTTGGCCAGCTACGAATGGTAGAGTAATAGTGTGGGTGATAGACGTTGCTCTGTACATTCCGAGGCGCTGCAGGATGTGACAATGTTGCCAGCTTGTCGTTTTCATACACGTGTTTCCAAAATGCACCCGATATGATTTTGCTAAGTAGACTTTTGCTTCATCCTGCATTTATAGGTGTAGGTGGTAGACTTGCACGGAGTAGAGATACGTCCAAATTATTTACCAGACCAACACCTTAGTAGAATTCAGCTGAAATCGTGCCGTGCCAGTGTAGTCTAAATACAGCACACAGGAGGCTAGATTAGCATCGTTCGATGAGTGGCCCCTTGCAAGCAGAGACTGGATGAGCTACGTGAAGCGGGGTACTTTTGCACCGGTAATGGTGGTGAAACAGTGTGGTTTCATTGTTGTGTTGGTTTGAAGTACTGGCATGAAAAGCATGATCCATGGACGGCATACACTCTGTCGTTCTCCAAATGTATGTTTCTGGTCCATGTAAAGGGCACTGACTTTGCGGATGTTATCTGTCGAATGAAAAACGCGATAATTACAGCAAACTATGTGTCAAATATGGAACCTGAGACAGGTTTTCGAAACAAAGCTGTGTAATCTGAACAGCAGGTGGCTGAGGGTATTGTATTGTATTGTATTGTATTGAACTCGGGACCCAGAAACCACGGAGAGACTTCGTACCCGTCGTAGCCTCAGTGGTACACAACCCCACATCAGGCTAAAGCAGTCCACTCACCCTTCCTCCGCCCCCCACCGAACCCAGGGTTATTGTGCGGTTCGGCTCCCAGAGGACCCACCCGGGAACGCCTCACCCCAGACTAGTGTAACCCCAATGTTTGCGTGGGAGAGTAATTTTGGTGTACGCGTACGTGGAGAAAGTGTTTGCGCAGCAATCGCCAATATAGTGTAACTGGGGCGTAATAAGGGGAACCAGCCCGCATTCCCCGAGGCAGTTGGGAAACCGCTGTAAAAACCATCCACGGACTGGCCGGCACACCGGACCTCGCCACAAACCCGCCGGGGACCGGCACGCCTTCCCGCTCGGAAAGCAGTGCGTTAGATCGCACGGCTAACCGGGAGGGCTGTGGTTGAGGGTACTCGTGTGTGTACATTTTGCTTCCAGGACGAGGTGGGTGCAATATTCCACCCATTTGCACACCTAACTACCTGTGTTAAATGTGCACTCTCCATTTCCTCGTGTACTGCGTGATTGAAGCGTATAGCATCTACAATTAGAGCATTCATTCAACGTAATTACGACAGTATCACCAAAGTTCCCATTCAATATTTAAGCTCCACAGTTCACAAATTAATATGACACTGTCATTCAATATAGTAAACGTTCTTTTGTGTTAGCAAGGTAGTGTATGTAGCTACATTCAGTTCAGATCCACTGTCACAAACTAAAGGATGTGTTATATATATTAGGTCTACAACTATACATCCATTGTTTTTCTCTCGAAGTTCGAGACCGTTTAGCGATAAACTTAGAAAAATATGCGATCCATAGTCACTACTTTCTCCCATCTTTTGGACAGCATACGAATCTCGCGGTGGAAGAACTGGGCGTCTTTTGAGGAGATCCATGAATCGATCTAATTTTGTGCTTGTTCATATTTCAGGAGATGCTGGTCTGCCAGGCTGTATGTCATTCATCGAAAAAGGTGGCAGTCAGAGGGGGAAATATCTGGAGAACACGGCGGGTGCGGTAGGACCTCCTATTTCAAGGTTTCTAATTATGTTTTGACGGGTTTTGCGACGTGGGGTCGAGGATCATGATGTTGCAATATCACTTTGACATGCTTATCGCTTTCTTGTGGTCGTTTATTTTTCAGTGCTGGTCTCAAATTCATCAGTTGCTGTCGATAACGATCTCCTGCTATTCTTTCCGTCACCTTCAGTAACTGCGAAAGCCTTCTCTCCTCCACCGACATGCCGGACTTTGAAGTCAGTATCACGGTTGTTGAAGAGGTGAAATCAGTCTACGCACGTTCTTTCACCAGTAAGTGCCTCTCCGTATGTCTTACCGAGCGTTTTATGAGCCTCTGCAGATTTATTCTTGTAAGAAAAGAAAATTAAAACTTCACACGTATGACAAGAAAGGGGCTCGTAAGTTGACACATTCAGTCGTGAGTAACTTTAAGATGGAATCACAAATCTATTAATATTTCAATGGCGTTATGGTCATATACAGAGTGAGTCACTAACTGTTGCCACCTAGTATAACTCCGTAACTATGATGGGGTTACGTCAGAGATTTGAAGGTCAACTTGTGATCACAGTATCATTTTGTTCCTATGCATGCAAATTACATTTAAACGATAAGTGTTTTTTTCTGACTACCACATTATAAGTATTTTTAAGTAAATTCTTCAGTGGAATACAAGGAGTTGTCCAATGATTTTAAATTAGATGGAAAACTTGCTTCCCTATCTGTCACACATTTTATGTTTATGGGAAAATGATCATAAGCTTTTTTGCTGCATATTGAACTCCTCTCTGAGCCATTGACAGCTTAAACCATGTGTAATAATTGCCATTTTTTCTCCTCTAGTGTTGTAGGCATGTGCAACACTGTTCTTCTCAAAATGTGATGGATTATTTATGGGGCACTTCATTGGCGAAAATAAGCGTTATGATGGAGCAGTTAAAATGCCAAGCTCCTTAAAGAGGTACCTACATGACGTCTGTGTGGGAACACATTATGTTGTTCATACTTCTCGCATTTGCGCACTATTTTCTTTCAAAGTGATGAGTTACGCTAGAAACTTTTTCTGCAGAATATTAGTGAGTGGAAATATGGTAAATACGTTAGGAGGCTGGTACGTTTGTTACCAAAATGAGCAATAATGCGACGACCAAAGGTTGGTGAACTTCATTGTTTGAGAAGTTCAGTAATACTCTTCTTCCATTTCAAGTTCTCATCAATATTTAATTCCACATATTTGGAGCATTCTACCCTACTTTCAGACTCCTACTTATGTGCTACATCAGCTGTTGGTTTTACTCTATTTGATGTAGTGTGTTTTTAAATATTTAAGGAGAGTCAATTTTCAGAGAAACAATTATTATTAGGAAAATATCATTCACTAACACTTCTGCTGCTTTCTCTCTAATGGTATTTATTATAACAATAGTATCATCGTCAGAAAGTACCAATCTTGCTTGTTGAATGTTAAGTGGAAGGTCAGTAACATATATGAGGAATAAGAGAGGACAGAAAATTATATCCTGTGCGACTGCTTTTCTGATTTTTAACCCAGTCACTAACATTTTGTAGCCTTCCGACATTGCCTGAATTATTCAGCACAGCCTTTTACATTCTGTTTGTGAAGTATGATTCCGACCAGCTGTGTGCAGAACGATCAGTTTCATAAAGTTGAGTTTTTCTAAGAGGGTATCATGATCTACACAATCAAAGGCCTGGGAAAGATCACAAAAAATTCCAACTGCAGCTATATTACTATTTAACGCTTGGCCTTTTTGGTGAATGAGTGCATAATATACATTCTTTTTCGAGCAACCCTTCTGGAGTCCAAAATATGGCCACTATATAAATTCTGTCCACATAACTATGAAATTACTCTTGAGTAAATTACTACTTCGACTATTCTGGAGAAACATGTCAGTAAGGATTTTGGACGATAATAATTATTTAAGTTTGTCTTGTCACTTTTCTTACGAAATGGGTTAATAATTTCATGTTTTAACCTGTCTGGAAAAATTCCCTGTGCCAGTGATGCATTGTATATTCACTAAGGAAATAACTTACTGAGTTGGAAAAATGTTCATAATTCTGTTTAAAATTTTATCAACACCACAGGAAACTTTATTTTTTAGAATTTTTGTAATTGTATTAATTTCAGTGAAGGATGTTGGAACTACATGCTTCAAGTTTTGTGGAATGACGGTTTAATATATTAATTTGGTTTTTTTAAGTGAACCATGTAATCCTATATTTGCTGCTACGTTTAGAACTTACACTAGCCTTTGCATAAATTTCCCTCTTGCTCTTACATGAGGTTTTAATTCCATTAGTTATCAATGGCTTACTTGTTTCTTTAATGGGTATTTTCGGTAATTTTTTAGGAAAGCAACTTTCAAACACCGACACAAATTTACTCTGGAATGATTTAATTTGACATTAGCATCTCTTCCTATATGTACCTTATCTCATACTACGACTTTTAGCTTGTGTATTGAACCGGGGACCTAGAAACGATGGAGAGGCTTTGACCCACCAGAGCTTGCAGTGATCCACAACCCCACAATCCACCTACCCCACGGCCACCCCACACCGAACCCAGGGTTATTGTGCGGTTCGACCCCAGTGGACGAAACCCCCCCCGCCCGCCCCCCACTCCCCCCATACCAGACGAGTGTAACCCCACATATTTGCGTGGTAGAGGAATTATGGTGTATGTGTACGTGGAGACAGTATTTGCGCAGAATAGCGTTTCATTCCACATGACTGATATACGCTACTGGCCATTAAAATTGCTACACCAGGAAGAAATGCAGATTCATTGGACAAGTATATAATACTAAAACTGACATGTGATCATATTTTCACGCAATTTGGGTGCATAGATCCTGTGAAATCAGTACCCAGAACAACCACCTCTGGCCGTAATAAAGGCCTTGATACGCCTGGGCATTGAGTCAAACAGAGCTTGGATGGCGTATACAAGTACAGCTGCCCATGCAGCTTCAACACGATACCACAGTTCATCAAGAGTAGTGACTGGCGTATTGTGACGAGCCAGTTGCTCGGCCACCATTGACCAGACATTTTCAATTGGTGAGAGATCTGGAGAATATGCTGGTCAGGGCAGCAGTCGAACATTTTCTGTATCCAGAAAGGCCCGTACAGGACCTGCAACATGCGGTCGTGCATTATCCTGCTGAACTGTGGGGTTTCGCATGGATCGAATGAAGGGCAGAGCGACGGGTCGTAACAAAAAATGGTTCAAATGGCTCTGAGCACTATGGGACTTAACATCTATGGTCCTCAGTCCCCTAGAACTTAGAACTACTTACACCGAACTAACCTAAGGACATCACACAACACCCAGTCATCACGAGGCAGAGAAAATCCCTGACCCCACCGGGAATCGAACCCGGGAACCCGGGCGCGGGAAGCTAGAACGCTACCGCACGACCATGAGCTGCGGACGGGTCGTAACACATCTGAAATGTAACGTTCACTGTTCAAAGTCCCGTCAATGCGAACAAGAGGTGACCGAGACGTGTAACCAATGACACCCCATACCATCACGCCGGGTGATACGCCAGTATGGCGATGACGAATACACGCTTCCAATGTGCGTTCACTGCGATGTCGCCAAATACGGATGCGACCATCACGATGCTGTAAACAGAACCTGGATTCATCCGAAAAAAATGACGTTTTGCCATTCATGCACCCAGGTTCGTCGTCGAGTACACCATCGCAGGCGCTCCTGTCTGTGATGCAGCGTCAAGGGTAACCGCAGCCGTGGTCTCTGAGCTGATAGTCCATGCTGCTCCAAACGTCGTCGAACTGTTCGTGCAGATGGTTGTTGTCTTGCAAACGTCCTCATCTGTTGACTCAGAGATCGAGACGTGGCTGCACGATCCGTTACAGCCATGCGGATAAGATGCGTGTCATTTCGACTGCTAGTGATACGAGGTCGTTGGGATCCAGCACAGCGTCCCGTATTACCCTCCTGAACCCACCGAATCCTTATTCTGCTAACAGTCATTGGATCTCGACCAACGCGAGATGCAATGGCGTGATACGATAAACCGCGATCGCGATAGGCTACAATCCTACCTTTATCAACGTCGGAAACGTGATGGTATGCATTTCTCCTCCTCACGCGAGGCATCACAACAACGTTTCACCAGGCAAATCCGGTCAACTGCTATTTGTGTATGAGAAATCGGTTGGAAACTTTCCTCATGTCAGCACGCTGTAGGTGTCGCCACCGGCGCCAGCCCTGTGTTAATGCTCTGAAAAGCTGATCATTTGCATCTCACAGCATCTTCTTCCTGTCGGTTAAATTTCGCTTCTGTAGCATTTCATCTTCGTGGTGTGGCAATTTTAATGGTTAGTAGTGTATCAGAAACCACACTGCTGTAATATTATAGCAAACTTAAGCGCAAAACCATGTAGCATTAGGAGTGTGTGTTTATGTTCTACCTTCTTGGAATGAAATCGAAACACTACAACAATTCCACAGAGTGGATAGCACAAGTGGGTAACAAAGAAAGTGTCAATTCCTTTCGTCAGGATGACTACCTCATGGGTCACCAAAACAGCGACCACAATCCTCGCTGCCATATTCACCACCAATATGAGGAATCAATGCTCCAAGTCTCTTCAAATACGAAACACCGAGACATCTGCTGCCCTGTGACTGTGGAGGATGAAATTAAATATAGAGCTCATTCCCTTCGGACAGCTCTTTTTGAAGCGCTCTACAATGCTGCAAACTCTTCCAGTTTCCATATATTGAGATGTCTTCCACACTTTTGTCAATAATAAACACCGCCTCTGTCTTTTATATCAACGATTCGTGTGTTGTGGAAGCAGCTTAGTTTACACCACGTGATGTTCAGCTTTCTGTGAGAGTCAATGGGTCGAAACGTATTAATGTGGGTTTACTACCTGATATGGAGCTCTAAGTCATGGCTGTAAATGAAACTCTGTGGATGTGTACACAGTGGTAGGCATACACTAACAAACTGCTTATGAAGCGCAAACGCAATTCCTCTCGTTTGTGATTGGTAGTCTGTGGGATGTGGTCTTCCTCCAGCACAACGACGACAAAAGTTTACACAGGTCCATGTAAACGACTTCGATCATTGGGCGCCTGCTCTAGTGGGTCAATAAATGTGTATTTCATGGGATCAGGACATGTGATCGATGACGGTATTTTTTCCGATACATCGGAAGAGAGAGATGAGGTAAAATCTTATTGATTTCTCTACCAGGTGACGTTAGTGAGGTTATTATAGTTCGTAGTTTTTTCCGTTTGATGTTACAAAAATAACGAGGTGTAGGTATGTGTGTGTGTGTGTGTGTGTGTGTGTGTGTGTGTGTGTGTGTGAAGACTCTGACAGAAGTGTGATAAAGGAGATTATGACATGTACAGGGTTTTTTTTTAGATTGTCGTTTGGTATCGATGAATTGTATGCGTTAAGCTTCTGAATATCTTTATGTAGTTCTGATATACTCTGCATTGTTGTGAATTTCGTTCTGCAAGTTTGTGTGTTGTTGTTCTCATTGGGATAGCTTCCTACGTAGTAGGTAAGAGATGGAGGAGAAGACAGACTTCTAAATATGTAATTATGTAACAGTGCTTTAGGAACGTAATGTGATTTCGAGAAAATTTGCAGGGGTCTGTAACTCGGGTGGTGTATCAGTTCTTCTTGCTCTGGCAAACACAAGCTATTATGTAAGAACGTGCGTAATATAAATAAAAGACTCGGGGGCTTTTAATGATAATTAAGCCTTATATTCATCGACAAGTATGTGATAACGATGTCGTGGCAAGAGGGTTTTTTAAATCGGAAGCTATGGTAGGTTGTGCAAAACGACACCCAGCTCGTGTGGGATTAAACGTACCATCATTTTTCAGACGCTATGAACCAATAAATGATAATCACGCTACTTGATGGATTATGCTGTAGGAATGTAGCGTTAGTGCGGCCAGTGTTCCGGCATTTGTAGAGAAAGTGATTATGTCCATTCGTAAGCAGGGTACAGATTTAACATGAGAGATTGTGATTTCAGTGCTTCGATAGCCGTAAGGTCTATGAAAGATTTTACGTGAAAAATATGTCCAGGCATGTGGACGAGATAGATTTACGTGGAAAATTGATATATCCAGAGCAACAATCGTCACGTGGAGGTATTTCTGATACTTCACAAATCGTTGACTGTCACCGTATTGGTGCTGCAGTCGTAACGTTTGACTGTAATTAAACCGATAAATATGTGGCTGGTTTCGCAGGACGACACCGCATGTCATGCGGGGTGCGTGGCGGCCGGAACGAATGGACATTTCCGGCTTAAGATGGGTGAATAGCAAACTGACAGACAGTATGTATCTGACAGATTTCGTGACCGCATGTGTTACATGAATTCTCCGATTATTACACGGAAATTTGAGAAGATCTAACATGGCGAGTGTTTGCGTTTAGACAATTATTCGCAACCGATAGTAAATTGACTGTTTGACTGCTTGTAATGCCATTCTCCTCATTTCACATCTTTATTTGGTTGTGAAAACGTAGATTGTGATGTGTTGTTTGCATTCAGATCATGAAACTCAGTTATAGGAGATATTTGCTGGTTCTCTAGACGTGAGAAACACGTCCAATTACGAGTATTAAAAGCTTAGTTGACTTTGCAAAGCGTAAGTTTGATCGTGAAATCTGTTCTATCATTGACACTGGTCTTCGTTGAAATATACGAGTGGAACTACCAGCTTCCTCCATTTTCTAGTTTCCACATAAACATCTTCGCAGACGAGATAAGTTCCTTGTTACTCAGTGGGCCGGCCGGTGTGGCCGTGCGGATCTAGCCACTTCAGTCTGGAATCGCGTGATCGCTACGGTCGCAGGTTCGAATCCTGCCTCGGGCATGGATGTGTGTGATGTCCTTAGGTTAGTTAGGTTTAAGTAGTTATAAGTTCTAGGGGACTGATGACCATAGATGTTAAGTCCCATAGTGCTCAGAGCCATTTGAACCATTTTTTTACTCAGTGGTTTGCAGCGTGTCCCATATAATGACGTGGCCAAGCTTTTGGCCTTCTAGAAATATAATTTCCCTTCTTTATCTTCGGAATTGTACTGTGCAAGCGATCGGTAGCATACTGGTTAGTGGTAGATATCGCCGAACAGTTGCACAAATGGTGATATTCTGCCACATCACATGAAAACACACAAAATTACGGAAATTTTCGTATGCTTTTCGATGATTTTAGCATAGAAGTGTCACAAATACGTAATTTTTTTGGAGTGTAAAACAGGATATAGCAGTTGATATCGGTTTCCAGATCGCTAAATTGATTTGCGAATGACAAATTCATTTCTCATCGACAGAGCTCAGAAAGTAAACTGTCTATGAATCCCAGAGTCTGGAGCTGGTCGCAACTCGTTCCAAAATCCACGGCAGCAAGCGGTCCGTTAGTGGACGCGTTTGTGACGGTGAACCCGCCCAGCTTTTGTATACCAGTTTGGAGAGTCGCTGCTGTCCACGGGGGGCCCTCTGATCGCTCACTTGGCCAGCATGCGCCGGGACACTTGCCTCGTGGCAACGGTGGCTAGCCGACCGACCTCGGTGGGAATATGATTCCTGCTACTATATACGGTTATGTGCTTATGTTTTTGTGATCTATGTGTCTACGCGCTGTATGTATGAGTACATGCAGGATGCAGAAGTGATGGTTGCATGCAGGATACAGAAGTGATGGTTGCGTATGGTGCAAGATAAGAATCGTATTTACTACAGCAGTGTGGCCTAGTTGTACAATAGTTTCTGGTGATGTAGCCTGGTTGGAGATTGGTTTCACGCCAGTAAATTCAACTATTCCTCGACAGTAGCAGAGCAGTATAATTGACAAACTGTCTTTGGTGACAGTTTCCAAATTTCATGATCTGTAGACCACTTTTGCAAGGCTCAACTGTCGGCACTATATGACTGCTGTATGTTTTCCGATCTGTACAAAATAGTAATTTGTCCGTATGCAGAAAGTGGTGGACAGTGCTCACACACCAACAGCAGCAATTTGTCAGGTAAATTCAGTAAGAAGGAATCAGAATGCTCCATTCACAGGCAGTTCTGTGACGTCATAAAGTCACAAGAGATCCTTTGTGGTGGGCATAGGACTTCGTACAGACTGGTACGAACACCACAGGGGCAGAACATAGTATGTAGGAGAAGTTTTGTGACATCAGAGAGTCACGTGATGTCTTATTTGTTCGAGTGTTCTGATACAAGTCGAAGCACACCAGCCTCCACTGGTTATGACAGGTGGAATGCTGTCTCCCACCCACCATTGTGGCTTTAGAGCATCTCCAGGCATCAGGCAGGTGTAGAATAACATGATCGAAGTTTGTTTAATGCAGATAACACCAGACACGAAGTAAATAAAAACAATAAAAGCACGATATTTTGTAACAACACTCTTAGACCGACGCTATGAGGAAGTAATTTAAATTACTGTAATGGATCCAAGACAACACACACCGATTACAGGATGGCCAGAAGTTAACATTAGCTTGTAAACACACAAACGACCTTCACTTAGAGAATGTTTTAAGTCATGGACGACATGAAATGAATGAAAACTCTAGGGAGCAATAGTTATAACGACTCTATACAACAAGACAATTCATAAATTGTGGTGAGGAATGCATTCTATTCAATATAACTCGTAACACTACGCCACCGCTGTTGTTTGGTAGCCAGCCGGGGTTGCCGAGAGGTTCTCGGCCCTACAGTCTGGAACCGCGCGACCGCTACGGTTGCAGGTTCGAATCTTGTCTCGGGCATGGATGTGTGTGATGTCCTTAGAATAGCTAGGTTTAAGTAGTTCTAAGTTATAGGGGACTGATGACCATAGAAGTTAAGTCCCATAGTGCTCAGAGCCATTTGAACCATTTTGTTGTTTGCTTCCGAGCACTTCATTACATCCACCTGCAATGACCGTCAATTGCCGACTCATGTGTGCCTCCACCTACAAGAGCTGCCAACTGCCACTGTTGACTCTCTGACTAGTGCTCCCACAAAAGCTCGAATGCAGCAGCTGTGCGCATTATAAAGTAGAGCAGGCGTGTTTATGATAATATGCAGATGAACTGCGTGCCATTGGCTGCACAGTGGTGGCGTTTCGGGTGGGGAGCTTCATGGTGACAAAACGTATGCAAATTGCAGTGGCACAGGAGGGGGCTGGGAATAGACCCTCCCTCCTTGACCTTGACATGCCACTGAAAGTGCTGCTAATTTTGACAGCAGAATATGAACTGCGCAATGGTCTCAGCGGTACTGTGACACCACTGATAATAAAATGTGCTGCATCAGCATTTTTACCCAGAGAGGCCAGTGTGATACTATTGTCTACCACACATTAAAAGAATTCCTGTACTATATTTGCTGAAGAAATGTCACTGAATATATTCTCCGCACACTTGAAGATTTATTTACGAAAAATCAGCTCAACTGGTATACTATACTCCACATGGTCAATTGTCTATTTGCAGAGTATCACCATTCACAGAACCTTCGATTGTAGACACACGCATCGGGCAGATGATTTTAAGAAGAATTATAAACGTATGTGACACTACTATTAACACTACATTTGCAAACACTGCATAGTACACTCATGTTTAGAATAATAGAACACCCATAACGACTAGTGATAGGACGCTAATACTCACTGGACATGTATATTAGTATGTACTACAGAAATGATTAGCATTTCAGTCACTTCAGTTCAGCATCTGTCCTGTTGCTTAGTAGGCATAGGGTCGGCCATAGGCCCTGATAACTTGTTCCATGCATGATGCCATTGATGCGTGTAAGGCACGAATGACAACCTGTAGTATTACCATCCATGCTGCATTCACCGGGTTCCAAAGTTCATCTGTGGTGGTTGGCACTGGGTCACTATGCTGCACCCATCGTTTCACAATATCCCATACATCTTCGATTGGTGACAAGTTCGTGATCTGGCGGGCCAGGGCAAACGGCAGATATTCTGTGGCACCAAGAAGGCATGTGTTCATGTAGTAACGTATGCATTGTCTTACTGAAAAATGAAGTCTGGTGAGTTATGCAGAAATGGTATGGCTTTGTGTCGGAGGATGTCATTCACGTAGCGCACACTGGTCACAGTGCCCTGAGCACACACACCAACTGTGATTTGTGGTTGTACCCAGTAGCGTCCCACACCACAAGGCTTTGAGTTGGCGCTTTATGTCTTGTGTGAATGCAGTCTCGATGATGCCACTCCACCTGTCCGCAGCGAACCAAAATGCGACCATCATTTTCAAACAAACAGAACAGAGATTCGTCTAAAATACTGTCTGATGCCATTCCTGTATCTGGTGACGTCTTTCCATACACCATGGCAGTCTAGCATGTTTCTGGAAAGGTAGGTGGAGAGGTGGACGACGCGAGCGTAGCCCACGACGTGATATACGGCAACGGACTGACACCACTGATAGTGTACAATGTGTTACACTGTAACACTGTTGAGCCAGAGATGAGGAGGATGCAGATATGTGCTGCAATGCCATTCAGATGAGGTGTCGATCTTCTTGGATGTCTGTCTGGGCGGTGCGACCTGACCCATCTCGTCGAATTCTGCAGCCTTCCGTGAACCTTTCTGCACACACCTGTTACACCGGCGAAACATTTCGTCCGACACGAGCAGCAACTTTCCGGATGGATGCATCATATTCTCTCATGTCAATAATGCTCTCTCTTTCAAACTCACTGATTTGATAGTACAGTTTACGCATACGTCTGCGTGGCATCCTGCACGTCTGATCAACTCACACTGACGCATTATCTTCGGTTTATAGCGACAACGAGAGCCGCAAGCATCTTTTACCGGTAGATGGTGTTGCACAATAATATCGATGTTGACCTTGAGCCCGCACGCTGACATGGTTCAAATGCTAATCATTTCTGCAGAATATACTAACGTAAATGTCCCATGAGTATGAACATCCTAACTCTAATCGTTCAAGAGGTTCTGTTTCTTCTGAACCGGGGTGTATTTCTCGTCCAAAAGAAAAAGATGAAATAATTGTATTTCAACTCAGATTATTATGTTACAAAACAACGAAATAAACACACATACCAAAAAAGACAACAAAGTGTACTAAACAATGGCAGATTAATCGCTTGCAGGGAAGAGACAGAACACATCAGTCTGAGTTCTGACCGGAATATGCCAGTGTAAGCGCAAACCTGTCTGGGTTGTCATCTCTAACTTTTTTTTGTGAACTTCTAACTGGGTAACACCTAGGTATAACGTATCAGTGTAAACACAGTTCTTGACATGGGATGATATGTGAAACATTTATGAGTGATGTCCTAATTATGAGAGTAATGTAACATTTAGACTGTAACTTCTACGAAATGGTCTGTGATGCAACGTTCTAGAATGCAATATGACATTGCAGCTCCCTGAAACTAACGTGTAACCTCTAGTTAAATGCAATGCTCTAAATGTAATATGGAATGTGACATGTGAAACTTTACAACATTAAACTGAAATTGGTTCTTTGCTTCTGTTCAGTAACTTCAATAATTCATGGTTGAATCATGTAAAGCAATTAACTTTGAAACACGTTATTCAACAAATTGCGCTTTAGTGATCAGGACTTTGTAAGTTTCGCTATTGTATGGAACACTCATGTGCTGTTACTTATGCTACCTGGAAATTACACAGAAATAGATAAATCATCACTGTTACATAAACACACCAAACAATAGTTCATCTTGGTTCAAATGGTTCAAATGGCTCTGAGCACTATGCGACTCAACTTCTGAGGTCATAAGTCCCCTAGAACTTAGAACTACTTAAACCTAACTAAGCTAAGGACATCACACACATCCATGCCCGCGGCAGGATTCGAACCTCCGACCGCAGCAGCGGCGCGGTTCCGGACTTAAGTGCCTTGAAACGCTCGGCCACAGCGGCCGGCTTTTATTCCTATATTTCAATCAATGAAACATGGACTGATAAGCGTTAATATTTGAAAAGCGTCATAGCTTTTCATGTTTATAATCAAAGGAGATAATTGGTTTTATAATCAGACATTAGTTTATTGCAATTTAAGAAGTGTGATGGAGGTGAATTATTGTGTCATTAAGCATCGGTAAAGGGGTATGATTCTTCTCTTTGCAAACTTGGTACATTTTGTGCATGAAAGAAATTCTTCTGATGCGTTCCTGGCTGGGGAGCCTGGCGACCAGCTGGACACAGGTAGTACCAACGGGCGAGCGGCGGTCGCGCGCCTATGTCGGCACGCTTCACAGAAGGCAGGCCCCCAGAGGATTAGCGACAGGCGAAGACGCTGCATACATCAACACACTGCCAAGGGAAGCCGTGGAAATTCGCACGTGTGCACGAGGCAGCGGAAACTATAAACTTAGAGCGAAAAACAGCTTTGCCACGATTCTAGGTAACACGGACAGAGCGGCGAGTTGAATAGCAACAACACAACTTGGGTGTCCAAGAATCTCAAGTGGCCCAGAGAATTTTGGCTGTTTCCCGCGAGCAGAAAACCTGGGAACGTAGCGGCAATACTCAAAGGAAGAAGTCTTGGTTTATTTGTATACTCTGTCTCACACAGAGTATGCCTCTCTTTTCCTCGCGGAATGCGACGGCAAGGAGGGAGGGAATTTGGAATGGGACTTCTTCATTGACAAGAATCTAACGTTGGCTTTGAAAAATAGTACGAGCTACGTAATTTGCGGAAGGGCGGAGACAAGACGCTGGAGGGGAGCGGCTCTCTCTCTCTCTCTCTCTCTCCAGGTGCGAGGAGCGCACTAGTATTTTGGGCATTCCGAATATTGCTTCTGAGGAGGCAGGAATTCACTCTTGACTGCTTCCGATAAGTCGCAACGATTCTCTTATCTCTTGTCATGAGACAATGCACTTTGCATTCGTCGCAAACAGCGTAGAGAGCAAAGTTTGTTAGATCCAAGTAGGCGAGCTTCAATCACTGTGCACGTTATCAAGAGCTTAACTGAGGATCATTTTGATTTACTATATACCCGATGATGGTAGTACTGTTAGAACAGTTTTGAGCATTGTTCAATGCAGTTTCACGTAGGTTTGCACTTGCAGATGGACGCATACCGTCGTCCAGTAATGATGACTTCCAGTAGCAGGTTTCGGTCACTATTTTCAGCGTAGGGCATGTTAGACACTATCAACTAGGTCGTGGGAAGAGTCTTGATGCAGCCGCACGCCATCAGCCGACTCCACCGCCACGCCGACCACGCTATGAACAAGGTAATACAGAAAACGCCCGCTTTCCTAGCTGCACATTCTTCTTTCGCTTTCTTCAATTTCCTTGCAATGTGTTAGATGCTCATAAAGACGCAAGGCACAGTATTCACCGTTTGTCAGCTAAGAGAGTCATATGTTCAGCTGTTTTTTCCTTCCTCATTTATTACACCAGGTCAACCCGTCTCGTGTAATTTATTTATATGTTAAATTAGAATGAAGTCATACAACGCTCATGTTAAAAGGTAAATACCATGTCTGGCACCTTATATAATTCGCTTGTTGTGAGCTCTTGGTGTAAATTCAATTCTAATTTTTTTTATACTTTCTACAGTATCTGGCGACCAAAATTTTTTATTTTTGTTTATCATTATTTGAATAATTTGTGAGTGAATGTTTAATGAATTTGATAAAATTTCAATGATTATTGCATATGCAGTTTAATGCAGTTTTACTGAATAAACCATTTATATGATGAACAGCACTCCTTGCATTTCATTTATAGAATCTAAATAAAATACACACCTCTTTCTCTCTCCCACACGAGGTATTTTGCATATTTCAATGATAGCATATGCCTTTGTTAAAGGATGTTGAGGCTAACAAGCACTTGGATACAAGCATGGAAACATAAAACTGCCTGTATACTTCTTGAATAGCTTTAAGAAGGGAAAAGAAAAAAAAACTTGGCACAACCCATATAAATACAAATATAATAAATTCCTGACCACATACGTGTCAATCTTTAGATGGCTACCAAGAAAAAGCACACAATTGCACCTGTTTAAATCGAACACACAGCATACGCCCAGGCCAACGGTTAATGCCAGGCGGCGCTCCGGCAAGCTCTTCTTGCTGAAAATTAGTCTCCATATGAATGTTTTTACCGGCTGCTCGATTCTGCTGTGACATTTCTAGTGTCAGTCAAAGAAAGTATACGTTCAGTAGTGCGTAAATACACAGATCATACAATACTATTAGAAGCGTCTTTAAGTTATCGAGTATAGATTGATATATCTATGGATTCATTACAGGCGGCACAAACAACCAGTCGTGTGAAGAACTTTTGAACACGCTTTTTTAAAACTATCTTGAGCAGCTAGATCGGCAGCCCACACGCAGTGGAAATATCTTAGACCTTGTAGCTACAAACAGGCCGGACCTTATCGACAACGTCCGCAAGGAAACGGGGATTAGCAATCATGATGTTTTTGTAGAAACTATGGATATTGACACGTCGCGCGACTGGCGCCAGTACCCCTTTCTTGTAGTGCTATCTTTGCCAACGATGTTGCTTTGGCCGGTAGCGAGTTGGCGGGTTCGACTATTTAATTAAGTCTGCAGCGTCGAGGCAGCGCGGCTCACTGTGTGGTCTGTCGGTTGCGGTTACAGCACGGCCGCGAGATTGGCCCCTACTTCGTGCGCATGCTCATTGCGCGGGGTATTACTGGAGTGTTGCGGCCGAAGACGGCGGAAGGGTTTTGGGCTCTGACTCGAAGCGTGGTGCTCTGGCTTTTCTCGCCACGCAGTGCATGTTGAGAAGAAGAGCTTGCCGAAGAGTCGCCTGGCATTAACCGGTGGCCTCAGCGTAAGCTGTGTGTTCGATTTAAACAGGTGCAATTGTGTGCGAATATATTTGTCAATCGTTAACTAATGCTGTCTTCAGTGACGAGTCTGATATGTCAAAGTTACGTCACACGTGATATAGTAACGGGGCATGGGCTTTCCATTTTAGTTTCCTACCGCTTGATGACGGATTTGCAGCTATACGTAAGGAAACCCGGTGAGCTCTTCATTATTGATTGATGGTATATCTAAAATTGTTGTAATCTTGGTGGTAATATACCAAAATATGCACCTTAATTAACGAGTAACGAAATACTATATTGGTAAACTACATCAGATTCCATGGAAGTGTAGTTCTGGTGGGCTCTTGCCCTTTAAGGCTATACTCAGCTGTTATTACGTTTCAAGGAACAACTTTATTTACTCGTGTATTGCAGTGTTTAAATAGATTTTTAAGGGTTGAGTTAGAAAAAATTGACGAGCCCTCCTGTTTAAATGTTGTGTTTTATTCTTTTATGTAATTTGAATGTGCAATCGCAAGTATACTGTTTTAGTTGATTTACGTTTGACTTGGGCGGAGCGCAGTGTATTTCCTCCGGTACGGCGGGACGTGGCACCGGGGCTTGACGACTTGGCCGTTGCCATTGGAACAGTGTTGCATTAGACCGGGTACCATCATGTTGCCGGCCGCGGTGGTCTCGCGGTTCTAGGCGCTCAGTCCGGAACCGCGCGACTGCTGCGGTCGCAGGTTCGAATCCTGCCTCGGGCATGGATGTGTGTGACGTCCTTAGGTTAGTTAGGTTTAAGTAGTCCTAAGTTCTAGGGGACTGATGACCACAGATGTTTAGTCCCATAGTGCTTAGAGCCATTTGAACCATTTGAACCATCATGTTCTTGGCCTTCTGTCTCGATCTCGTTCTTAAGTCGAGTATTGCTGTTCTCTTTGTTCCTGGATCTGTCAGGTCGTTAAGCTTTGCAGCTCGTTCCTCTGCCGCCTTGGCAGATACACCTTTCGCTCAAAATATGAATGTAAACTTGTGAAATTGGGTGATTCTGTAACTAGTGCCCGATCAGATTGCAGGAGGCTCCGCCTCATTAATTCTGTATTCCCTTATCAGCCATTTTTATCATACTTGTGTCCTGTATGCTGATTGTGAGGTTAAATTCTTATAAAGGAGGGTTTCTTGTGCGTATGCTCTCAGGGAATGTTTATATGCCGAGGCGCTGATTGTATTAATTGTTTGTTATTTAATTAGTGCCTACCTGTACTGGCATCAATTGGATTATTCCTTAGTCAGAAATTCGTGTGTCCGGTGTCTTCATTGCCGAGCGTTCAGGTCTTAGATGTTGTCTTATTGTTACTTGTGTGCATTATGTTATGCCATATTGGAATACGTTGGTATGAATTTACATTGCAAAAGAGAAGTCATTATACAGGATAGCCTTGCGGGTTTAGAGTGTGGCCAGTTTTGATTGTATTAAGTATTTATATGAACAGAAATATCCTTAATGTTTTATGCATTTCTTATACAGATTTCAACAGGAGCTTAAGAAAAATTCTTATTTTGCTTGTTAAATTGATCGATTTCATTGTATTTAAATCATGCAAGTTAATAAACTTTGTCTAACACAAGCTGTGTGTGTTTGGCCCTGCTGCTTCCTGTCGTATTATTGGACGCAAATAATACGTCCCAGTTTATAAATCTGTTAGGAAGGCCAGGAGAATGTTTCTGCTAGAAATAGCAGATAAGCTGTTGTTGGCGTCTCATTCAGACAGTGAAATAACATCATTTAATCCCAGTAATTTGTACATAGAGGAATTATGGGAAAAGTTTAAACAGATTGTGAATCGTGGTCTGGACAATTATGGGCCTAGTAATTGAATCAAGGACAGGGAGACCCACCGTCGGTTAATAACGAGATTCGGAAAACTTTGAGAAGCCAGAGGCTGTTGGAGTATCGCTTCAAAAGAGAGCGCTTAAATCACGAATAGCAAAGGTTATCAGAGATTCATACGTCTGTGAAAAGATCTGTTCGCGAAGCGTACATGAAGTACTACCGACATTCATTAGCAACAGATCTGGTTCGGAACTTGAGGAAATTTTTGTCCTATGTAAGATCACTGTGGGTCTAAGGCTTCCATCCGTTCACATGTTGAACAGCCAGGTGCAGCAGTTGAAGACAGCAAAACGAAATTCCAAGTTCAAGAAATCGTTAAAGCAGAAGGACCGTACAAACATGCCGCCTTTAGATCATCGAACAGACTGCCGTATGGACGACATAGTAAGAAGCGTGCCTGGCGTAGACAAACAACTGAAAGAGTTGAAAACAAACAAGTCATCAGGTCCGGATGGAATTAAAGTTCGGTTTGTCAAACAATACCCTCCTACAGCGTTGGCCCCTTACCTCGCCTGCATTTATCGCACATCTCTCACCCAGCTCAAAGTACCAGTGACTGGAAAAAAGTGCAAGAGATAAGAGGCGACTGGAAAAAAGTGCGGGATAAGAAGCGTGAAAGAACGGACCCACAAAATTACAGTCCAATATCCCTATCAGCGGTTTTCTGCAAAATATTTCAACACATTCTCAGTTCGAACATAAGAAATTTACTTCAGACCAAGAATCTTATGCCTACAGTTCAGCATGTATTTAGAAAATATTGCTTGTGCGGAACTCACCTTGCCCTTTTCTCACATGATATACAGGGAACTATGGATGAAGGGCATCAGGAAGATTCCGTATTGCTAGATTTCCCGAAAGCGTTTAACACGGTGTACCATTGGAGACTGTTAAAGAAGGTACGAGCATGTGGATTGAGTTCTCAGGTATGTGAGTGACTCGAAGACTTCGAAGACGTCTTAAGTTATAGAACCCAGTACGTTGTTTTTGACAGCGAGTGTTCAGCAGAGACAAGGACCTCGTAAGGAGTGCCCCTGGGAAGTGTGATAGGACCGCTATTATTCGCTGAATACATAAATGATTTGCCAGACAGGGTGGGCCGCAATCTGTGGTCGTTTGACGATGATGTGGTATACGGTAAAGCGTCGAAGACGAGAGCCGCGCGGGATAGCCGCGCTGTCTTGGGCGCCTTGTCACGGTCCGCGCGGCTCCTCCCCGTCCAAGGTTCGAGTCCTCCCTCGGGCATGGGTGTGTGTGTTGTCCTTAGCGTGAGTTACTTCAAGTTGTATTAAGTAGTGCGTAAACTTTAGTGACCGACGACCTCAGCAGTTTGGTCCCATAAGATTATGCCACTACTACCACTTACCATCGAAGTCAAGTGACTGTAAGAGGATACAAAATGACTTAGATAAAATTTCTAGTTAGTGTGACGAATGACAGCTAGCTCAATATGTAGGAAAATGTAAGTAAATACGGACGAGTAGGAAAAACAAAACCCATAAGGTTCGGATACAGCATTGATAGTGTCCTGCTTGACACCATCACGTGGTTTACATATCTCGGTGTAAGGTTGCAAATCGATATGAAGTGCAACGAGCATGTCAGGAGTGTGGTAGGGAAGGTGAATGGTCGATTTCGCTTTATTGGGAAAATTATGGGAAAGTTTGGTTCATCTGTAAAGGACACCACATACAAGACGCTCCTGCGACCTATTCTCGGGTACTGCTCTAGTGTTTGGGACACGTACCAAGTCTGATTAAAGGAAGACACCGGAAACTTCAGAGGCGGGCTACTAGATTTTTTACTGGTAGGTTCGAAGAACGCGCAAGTGTTACAGACATGCTTTGGAAACACAAATGGGAATCCCTGGAGGGAAGGCGACTTTATTTTCGAGGGGAACTTTTGAGAAAATTTATACAATCGGCATTTTAGGCTGAGTGCAGAACGATTGTACCTCCTCCAACATACATTCCACGAAAGAGCCAAGTAGATAAATTACGAGAAATTAGGGCTCATACGGAGACATACAGACAGTCATTTTTCCTTCGCTCTGTTTGCGAGTGGAATAGGGAAGGAAGTGACAAGTAGTGATACGAGACACCCACCGCCACGCGCCGTACTGTGGATCACGGAGTATCTATGTAGATGTTGATGTAGATATAACAAGTCGTCAAATGAAAGTAATCGTGAGATGGCTACCAAGGCAAAGAGTTGTTAAACATAAATTTAGTCCCCATACCAAAACTCGTGAAATTAATGATCTCCTTTAAGCATCTTGCTCCTGTTCTATCAATCACAGCATATGTATGATTTACGGTATTAGTTATCTCACTCCATACATACATACGTGGAAAGACAGTATCTCGAGGATAATCATCCACAAAATAAAAGCCGACAGAACAGTGATGATAGCCGCTTTTGCAGCAAGATGGAAGTGACGTCACATAAACGTAAAATTAACTCTAGTCGCCAAAGAGGATGATTTCACCTGTGTGGCCCCAAAAAACAAAAAAAAAAAACAAAAATCTCTGTGGCAGAGATCACAAAATTTAGAGTCAGTTCTCATCATTCACGCACCTCATACTCGTTTTCAGATGTATGAAACAAGTAGTTGATACACGATCCTACACTGAAGCGCCAAAGGAACTGGCATAAGCATGCGTATTCAAATAGGGTCGGCAACGCCTATATAAAACAAGTGTCTGTCGCAGTTACTAGATCAGTTACTGCTGTTACAATGCCAGGTTATCAAGGTTTAAGTGAGATTGAACGTAGTGCTATAGTCAGCGCACAAGCGATGGGACACAGCATCGCCGAGGTAGCGATGAAATGGGGATTTTCCCGTACAATCATTTCACGAGTGTACCGTGAATATCAGGAAACCGGTAAAACATCAAATCTCCGACATCGCTGCGACCGAAAAAACACCTTGCAAGAACGGGACCAATGACGACTGAAGTGAATCGTTCACGGTGAGAGAAGTGCAACCCTCCCGCACATTGCTTCAGATTTCAAACCTGGGGCATCAAGAAGTTCAGCGTGGAAACCTTTCAACGAAGCATCATCGATATGGGCTTCCGGAGCTGAGGGCCCACAGACGTACCCTTGATGACTGCACGACACAAAGCTTACCTGGACCTGCCAACTCCGACATTGGACTGTTGATGACCGGAAACGTATTGCCTGCTCGGGCGAGTCTTGTTTCAGGTTGTACCGAGCAGATAGACGTGTACGGGTATGGAGACAACCTCATGAATCCGTGGATCGTGGATGTCAGCAGGGGCCTGTTCAAGCTGGTGGAGGCTCTGTAATGGTGTAGGGCGTGTGCAGTTTGAGTGATATGGGACCCCTTATATGTCTCATTAGGACTCCGACAGGTGACACGTACGTAAACATCCTGTCTGATAACCTGCATACATTGTGGGTTCCGACGGAATTCCAGAATTACAATGCGACACCCCAGATGTCCAGAAATGCTACAGAGTGGCTCTAGAAACCATCTCCTGTGCTTCATCACTTTCGCTGGCCACCAAACTCTCCAGACATAAACATTATTGAGCATGTCTGGGACGCCTTGCAACGTGCTGTCCAGAAGAAATCACCACTCCTTCGTACTCTTACGGATTTAGGAACAGCCCTGCAGGATTCATGGTGTCAGTTCCATCCAGCACTACTGAGACATTAGTCGAGTCCATGCCACGTCGTGTTGCGGCATTTGTGCGTGCTCCCGGGGTCCCTCCACGTTATTAGGCTGGTGTACTTTTTCTTTGGCTTTTCAGTGTATCTTCCACGTTTGATAAAACAGGGATATTATAACTCGTTCTTTTCTTTGTTTCGCCGGCCGGCGTGGCCGAGCGGTTCTAGACGCCACACACTGGAACTGCGCGACCGCTACGGACGCAGGTTCGAATCCTGCTTCGGGTATGAATGTGTGTGATGTCCTTAGGTTAGTTAGGATTAAGTAGTTCTAAGTTCTAGGGGACTGATGACCACAGCAGTTAAGTCCCATAGTGCTCAGAGCCATTTGAACCCTTTTTTTCTATATTTCACTTCAAGCAGTAGACTGATAAAAATTTATCGAACACATCTTTGTTTATTCATCTTTCTCCTTATTTAACACATATTTACAGGATACATACTGGATGTAGGTTTGGGGATAAAGCTCTTTCAAAGGAGACCAGATCAAATGACGCATAGGTTAGATAAACAGTTATCGTGAAATAAGCGAATGGTAAATATAACCCACTTCATGCACCGTATTTGAACGAAAAACACAGAGAAAGTACACTGCATACACTATGTCACGCTAGGGCGGCATCCACAGGAGCGTGGAACAGTGTATGTATATAATGTGTTTACTCTAGACTGAAAGAGATATGACAGCTTTGTGCTTCAAAATATATTTCCGTGTGTTAGCTACATTGTGTATGCCTTAACCTATGACCTAAAATATACCAGCCGTCAAATACGCAGCGACGACATCTTTCATGAGAAATTTTTCTAATCAAATACGAAGGTTTACTTATCTGCAAAATATTAAAATAATCTTAGCAATATGGAGACTGTAGCTGGTTCATAAACTAATATTAATGCAACAGTATCAGACGTGAAAAAATGAAGCAGCTTTAACAATTACAGTGAAATCGCACGAGCAAACTTACTTCCTACGAATGTCTCACAGGTCTGGAAACCACAGTTTTAAATTTTTTCTCGGAAAATAAGAACGTTTAATGAAAAATAGCGCTGGCCGGAGTGGCCGTGCGGTTCTAGGCGCTACAGTCTGGAGCCGAGCGACCGCTACGGTCGCAGGTTCAAATCCTGCCTCGGGCATGGATGTGTGTGATGTCCTTAGGTTAGTTAGGTTTAATTAGTTCTACGTTCTAGGCGACTGATGACCTCAGAAGTTAAGTCGCATAGTGCTCAGAGCCATTTTTTTGAAAAATAGCCTCCTAATTTAGCTGCGTGTACTTACTCAAAATATTTTTTATAAGTTTCGACGGCTGACAAAAAAAGTATTTGAATTCAGCGATCCACGCGGTCGCAGCACGACTATAGACAGATCTGTTGTTATATGCCACACGGCTTCTGATACATAAGGTTTTAGTTTGTGTAGCCTCTACGGTATGTGCCCTTTCTTCAGTGTTCTGAACGGAAAATATGTGATCCGTAGTTGTTGCCACAAGTTATGAGCGAGGAAGGAATAAAAATTTAACGATCTCTTTCTAAGACTTACTGGTCTCAAATCCGTTACCGGGTTTATATCTTAGATCGTCCGGTAAACCGCTGCTACGTTCTGATTTCGAAGAGTGTATTTCAGTCAACATTGTCAAATCCTTGCTCTAAGTCTACAAATGGTACATACGTAGGTTTGCCTTTCCTTCAACTATCTTAAGTGCAGTCATAAGTTCAGTACTGCCCCACGTATTCCTACGAGGGCGTGCTGACAAATAATGCCTCCTGATTTTTAACGCGAAAACTCAAAGCTTTTTTAAATAAAAGAAACGCTATTAACATGCTACACATTTATTTTTCATGTCTACATATTTACAGTTCTCCTCTGCTAGGGGGCTCTGAATTGTAGCGTGTAACATGGTGGTGTGTAATGTAAATATGTGGGTGCGTCAGGAGCAGCGTGCAGTAATCGAGTTTCGGATCGATAAGTACGTCTACATATGGAGCTCCGTCTCTTTCAGCATGGCAATGCCACACCAAATACGAGCGCTGCGACATCTGCAACAATCCGACGCCTTGGGTTTACTGTCATCGATCATACTCCGTAGAGTCCCGGCTTGATGCCATCCGATTTTCAACTGTCTCCAAAACTTAAACAATATCTGCAAGGACTTTACATTCATAGTAATGAAGCGGTGCAAGCAGAGGTTGGATTATGGCTCCGTCAACAAAGACAGACATTCTACAGTGACGGTATCAACAAACTGGTCTCTCGTTGGAAGAAATGTGTTCGTGGCCAGTGTGATCATGTTGAGAAAAAAAGATGTACAATATTAATCAAGTTGGTTTTATATAAAAAGCTTTAAGAGATTTTACATTAAATATTTAGAGGAATTACCTTTCTAGCATACTCTCGTACTAAAATTTCATTTCAGTTGCTTTAAGTTTACGTAAAGTATTGCTGTTTTTATGTTTATTTTTGGCCTAACGCATGGAAACCAGTCTACTTTCATACTTACAGTCGATGGTAAGTATCCTTCGCTGTCCTATACTTTCAGTTGTCTGCATAACTGGGCTTTACTGCTTTCTGGCAGAGTGACTAGTATGAAAGGAAGTGTCCCGGACTGCATAATATGAAGGAATAAATATTACGTACCCTCATATGGTACAGGAACAGAAGCAGGAAAATTTTCAAGCTGTTTCACTATCACAGCGGTTTACCGGACGATCTAAGATACAAACCTGGTAACGGATTTGAGACCAGTAAGTCTTAGAAAGAGATCGTTAAATTTTGATTTCTTACTTGCTCATAACCTGTGGCAACATCTACGGATCACATGTTTCTCATTCAGAACACTGAAGAAAGGGCAAGTACCGTAGGGGCTACACAAACGAAAACCTTATATAACAGAATCCGTGTGGCATATAACAACAGATCTGTCTATAGTCGTGCTGCGACCGCGTGGATAGCTGAATTCAAATACTTTTTTTGTCAGCCGTCGAAATTTATAAAAAATATTTTGTGTAAGTACACGCAGCTAAATCAGGAGGCTATTTTTCATTTAACGTTCTCATTCCGTGAGAAAAAAATTTAAAACTGCTTTGAACAACCATAAATAACACCGAATTATTATACATAATTATTATACACCCTACAAAAGCAAGACATCGAAGCAATGTAAAAGCGTAGTCAAAATGGTTCAAATGGCTCTAAGCACTATGGGACTCAACTGCTGAGGTCATTAGTCCCCTAGAACTTAGAACTAGTTAAACCTAACTAACCTAAGGACATCACAAACATCCATGCCCGAGGCAGGATTCGAACCTGCGACCGTAGCGGTCTTGCGGTTCCAGACTGCAGCGCCTTTAACCGCACGGCCACTTCGGCCGGCAAAAGCGTAGTCCAACAGGTGTCGAAAACAAACTGGAAACAATGATTCCTCCTGTTATCATGTATGCTTTTCATTGGACTTCGAGAACTTCAGTGAAGTATTCCCTCTGTGAACGTTTATCACCGCTTGACACCTATGTCGCATGCTCTGTATAAGTCTACGATGATCGTCCTGTGACATCCGTTTCCATTTTTCAATAAGAGCCCATGAGAGTTCTTGGAGAGTCTGTGGCGGAACAGGACGATCACGAACACGTCTGCCAAGCATGTCCTACATATGTGTGATGGGATTCGGTTGGGGATCACTACCGGACATTCAATTACTGCAATGCCCCAACTTCGTAAGGAATCCCTGTTTACGCACGCCACACAGACCATGGCATTATAAGGAATTCAGGGTCAGAATCGCTTCGATGTACTGCCTGGCGGTAAGGTGACTATGTATCCTATCTGATGTGTTGGCAGAAGAGCCAACACCGTGTTGCTAGAGGAGGCCGAAATGCACGCGTTTAAGCTCACGCAGACTGGAGTGAGGTCTGGAACAGTTAAAGGAGTTGAGTCTAATAAATAAAGTACGAAGCTCTTTGAATACTTAACTTTAATCCACAATTGGAGAACATCGCTCTTGTTGATACATTAATTATAATCTCCATATAAACTGGTAATGGCGCTTTGCTAGGTCGTAGCAAATGACGTAGCTGAAGGCCATGCTAACTATCGTCTCGGCAAATGAGAGCGTATTTGTCAGTGAACCCTTCCTAGCAAAGTCGGCTGTACAACTGGGCGAGTGCTAGGAAGTCTCTCTAGACCTGCCGTGTGGCGGTGCTCGGTCTGCAATCACTGACAGTGGCGACACGCGGGTCCGACGTATACTAACGGACCGCGGCCGATTTAAAGGCTACCACCTAGCAAGTGTGGTGTCTGGCAGTGACACCACACTCCCCACATCACAGAACCTTGAAAATATGTCGATTTCCTGGACAAAATTTGGGAGGTAACGGTCACCACGGATCTTCATACACAAACACGGCTAACACCTTGTGTCAGAGGATATCTGGACTTGTCTGTGAATAACACATTTTACCAGTGACGAAGTTGCCAGCTGACATCAAAACTGTGGAACTGAAGGCGAGGTGCAAGTTGTCGTGTCAAGCGGGATACTCGAATAAGATGTCTGGGCTGTAAGGTCCTTTCTCGTAACCTGTTTATTACAGTCTGATTGGACACAGCGGCTCCAGTGGCCCTTCTGAGATCGTCTAGCAGTGCTACGGCGTTAATGGTAGGAGTCCGCAACGCAGAGATGGCCAGATATCGGTCTTCACGTGGTGTTGCAATGCGTCGGGTACCTTGTCCAACACTCCCTGTAGCGTGTCCACACGCTATGAAACATGGAGAGGCATTGGCAGCTGCAGCAACACGACCGTAAGTCCACCCTTTTTGGAGGAAACAGAGCGCCCTTGCAACTTGAACTGCAGTAAGATGTCGCATTGGATGTGGTTGGTTGAACACAACGTCCATAAATGATAATTCCCATCTATGTACTGCACTAGGAAACACTTCCGTTTGAGGGGTTACCTGACGCTGTTACATACTGGACGTGTTCCTCCAATTCTTTTGAACAGTCTACTACCCCCAGATTCGATCAACACGCGAGTGTTAAGGCGGTGCTTCGTGTACTCAAATGGGAAGGAGGGAAGAAAAGAAGAAGATATTCTTTTCGCGAAACACAGTTGGGAAAATATAAAGAACAGACATATGCAGTCGACTGAGAAACCATTTTACCGCCTCCAACGTACATTTCGCATATGGCCTGCCAAGTCCATATAAGAGAAATTTGGGCACGTACGGAGGTATATAGATAGTCGTTTTTACATCCTTCCGTTTACGAGTGTAACGGGAAAGGAAATGATCACTTATGGTACATGGTACTCTCCACCACGCGCCATACAGTGGCTTGAAGAACATGTATGTGGGTATAAACCCCAGGACTTAATGCAGCTTCAAATGACATGATGGAAAGCAAACTCCAAAGAGTGACCTATTTCGCCTTCAAAGAATGCACTTATTCAAACCATCAACGTACAAGTCACATTTTTAGGTGTAGTGTGAGTAAATGACTGTCAATGCATCAGAAACTCTCGGCACTGTCGTGTATGTCGTATGAAACGGTATTCCGGCTATTGTTCCTATTCGAAGGAAGATGATGTGGGCAAATGTCCCATTTCCTTCGTTCTTGTTTTTATATCATGTCGATATTTGACTGCAATGGTAGTTTACAGTGCAGACAGTTGTTCACTCCAAGTAATACATATTGGAGCAACGAAGCATTACCGGACATGAAACTCACGTATGAGAAAGTGATGTGTTATCTATCAGCTCCACGTCGTCAATACACTGAAAAGTTTTTAAAACTTGACGGGTATCAGATTCACGTGCAATCGCTTCATTATAAAGGTCTCGGTGTGAAACAAGTGCTGTATGTACAGGCAGCCCTAATGTTTGTCGCCCACATTTAAACATCGAGCACTCTATTTACGGTAACACACGTTCCAGCGATCGAGGACTGGCATATGCAGTGCACGCTAAGCAACCTACTTTGTGAAGAAAGGTGGTTCCTACGTGTATCATTGTCAATCAGTCCAGGTACAGCTTCTCCGTGACAAACCTACATATTTAGAATATTCCGAATAGATCCAACTTTACTTTAGGGGAGCCCCATATATACAAGAACTTAGCCTTCAAGTCTTGAATAGGCCTCTCAACCCGCCTATTTTCCAAAAACGCACAACTGTCGATATCACCACAGCAAACTCGAAAGACGGTGACCACATTGCCAACTGGAAAGTCTGTGACAGACTTACAACAAAAGACCATAATCTCATTTACTTCGCAGACAGACAGAAATTGGGAAACTGGTGGTAAGGTCTTATGGGACCAAACTGCTGAGGTCATCGTTCCCTAAGCTTACACACTACTTAATCTAACTTTAACTTACGCTAAGGACGATACTCACACCCATGCCCGAGGGAGGACTCCAACCTCCAACGGGGGAAGGCGCACGGACCGTGACAAGACTCCTTAGACCACACGGCTTTTACTTCACAACTGCAAACGCAAATAATGACTTAGACGCTAAAATACACCCTGGCCAATTATACATTCTACACAAAGAGAATTGGGAACTTTCACAGGCAGAATTCAAGATGCAACCCCTACACGTAAGCGGATTTGATGATGACGACAAAGCGGACTTGGTGCGAGCGTTGCAGAAAGCGCAAGACAAGGAGATCCCATTACTTGCTAGGAAATTAGAAGGCTTTAAAATTCCTTGTACTCCCACCCTACAGTCCTTAAGACGCAGAGCAACGCAGACGAAGAGATACTACCAAAGATCCTTAGGTGGAACAGTACGACAAAGAAGACTGAGTTTCTGTGGAACCGTCAAACAACAGTATAAAGAACTACTACTCCAAAGAAGAGTAGAAAAATTGGAGGCGAAAATTAACAACCAAATTGTAACAGATATTTGGCGTTCACCATAAAATCTTGCGTCAGACAAGGTTCGATCACCCACTGTATTATCAACCTTGAGACGATGCGACGTCACGATGACGACAGACTACGAGACATCAGAGCAGTACCTACTAAGAACTTTTTACAGGAAGATACAACGACTGGAAGACAGAGAGTACCACCAGCATCTTCACTCCAAATTACTATAGCAACACGTGGATAATATTGTTGTGATTCCATCTGCCTAGGAGGAAGTAAGGCTGGCAAGAATGACGTTAAAGAAGAAGAAAGAACTGGGTCTCAGAATACTGGCAGAAATGTTACAACAGCTTGTGGACCTTATTGTACCATGTATAACAATTTTATTAAACGAATATCTTTTGCAGGGTCGGATGCCTATAATCTGGAAAATCTCGATTATCGTTACACAAAAAACGGAGAAGACAAGACCGATATCTTAGAGGCCGATTTGTTTGGTAAATGCTCTAGTTCAAAATGGTTCAAATGGCTCTGAGCACTATGGGACTTAACATCGTAGGTCATCAGTCCCCTAGAACTTAGAACTACTTAAACCTAACTAACCTAAGGATATCACACACACCCATGCCCGAGGCAGGATTCGAACCTGCGACCGTAGCAGTCCCGCGGTTCCGGACTGAAGCGCCTAGAACAGCACGGCCACCGCGGCCGGCAAATGCTCTGGCAAAAGTACAGAAAAAACTGCTGTGCCGCCGCCTGACGGAACACAGACAGATAGTAGGCATGAGTCCCCTGCAGTACGGTTTTAGGAAAGGGAAATCCACCTAGGAAGCGATAAATCATGCAATGAATATTGTGAACACCTCAAACGACAAGTATGTTATAAACGTAATGATCGATACAGCTTCATTAATTGGGATAGTTCGGTATTGGAGATTGTTGCCGCGTTAGGCAGGTAACACAGGGCTTCATAATTTTCAGCGGAGTTGTGTATTGCGCATCCTACTTTGTTGCCGTTTATGGCGTTGAAAAAAACGTTGAGTTCATTCTTCGAGATTGGAAAATTTTTACATTGTAGGACGTTGTGGAGGTTTAACACTTTTTCATCTCGGTAGCTGAATGGGGTAGGATTTACTGTAAGATTTTCATCCCAATACATTCTTTAGCTTTTCGCTTTAGGTACTTTGTGGCGGTTCCTCTGCCCGAAGAAGATCATTCGTAGATGTAGATAGCATAGCTCCAGTTCCTATTCGAACACAGCGATACTGAAGTCAGTCCAGGTTTGATATTGAATTTCTTGACCCATGATAGAAAATATGCTTAACAATCCAAGAATTATGTCACAAAAGCTCTATAAAATGTGAGCAGAGTTTTCCGGTAAGCTCCCCACCATGCACCGGCCTCACATCTCAGTGCATTCATCTTTGTTTCTGTTTTAGAAGAAATCTCACTCATGTGAGATCTACATGTTAAACGCGACTTAATGTCCATTCCTAGAGACGTATTTCGACTCCTTAATGGAACATTTATTCCGCCAAGCCTCATACCATTCGGGCAATGTGGAACTTTTCTTTTCGTAAAAATAGCTGCTAATAATTTTCGCGGTGTTACCTCGACGTCACTTTCTTTCGGCCTAAATGTAAAGTTTGATACGGTATTGCATTTCCTTTACTGTTTCAAGGCAATAAGCTATGGAATACATGCAAAGTTCATTACTGAACTTTCAGGAGGTATTATTCACGAGAAACATTTTTACAGGTCTCGCATATGCAATATGCAATATGCAATGTACTGGAGGTAATTCAGTATAGCTCCCGGAGGGAGACAACTGTCGGCTATCCGGAACCCGATGATGTTTCCACTAACATATATTATCCTTTCGCACAGTGCCTAGCTAATTCCAGATATAAGTTTAAGCGATAATCCGGTAGAAGCAAGCTCTCTTTCCACTGCTGTCATTTTCACATTGTCATAAGCTCCAACTTAAAAAAAATGCTGGAAAGAAAACGCAGTAAAGCTTGATCAAAGTGGAACGTGAACAGTTCGGAAATACTTCCAAATCGTACAAGTATTTCAGTCACGACGTATTCAATATATTTTTATATGCTAATTGTTTATATAAAGAACGTGCCTAACGGAATGCAAGTTTTCAGACTTAATAATTCCTTCTATAATATGGAAAATGGCTTCTGTTTTACAGTATACATTTGTTACTCACGACTAAACAAGGAAGCTATTTTTAACGCAAAGACTGTATGGCCCTGATGGCCCTGACAATGCTGTTAAGGACAGACTAGGGAAAAGTAAATTCTTGTAGTTAAACATACATGCCCTAAAAAATATTACGGGTAAAATAGTAAAACTTGAGACTATTATATACAACATAATTCTTAATATTCTGTGCAACTTTTTGTAAAAAATGCTCATCGACATAAATTTTGTAAGGATCTGAATTTTTAATTTCCATTGTTTCTATGATGTGTCGAATCAAGTAATGAAACTGTAATTTCACCTTTTATGTCTGAATAAGGTGCTAATAAAACGTGTGAAACAGATTTTTGTTGAAGGTCATAGTTGCTTTGAAACGAATTTTTTAGTTTTGCAGTCAGGACTGCTCTATTTTTCTCAAATTTTAAAGGAGAACTTTGCTCAGAGAAAAGACAACGGAAAAGTGCTGTACAGGATTATTCAGTAAGTAATTCTTAATAACAATGCCAAATTTTAGGATGTTAGCTTCTATAGCTCCTGAGAAATGCTACAGTTTAGCTCAAAAAAGTCAGTTTACTGCAGTTGGAAGTTTTTATTTCAGTTGTTGACATTATTGCTGTACCTCTTGTGACTAGTGCTGTCCATACTCATATTCTGTATCTGCTTCCTCGTCTACCTGGAAAAATCTCTTCCTCTTCCTTTGTCTAGCCAACTTTTGCATTTGTTTTTCTGCTGCCTGAGTGTCTTTTTTTTTAGATCGTTAACAATTAACAATGTAATTTTAGGTAATATTACAATACAGTTTGTTCTCTTTAACTAATTTTACAATGTAATTGGTTCTTTATCATTTGCAGTTCATATTTATAGATAGCAATACAGGTAATTTCTTAATGTTACTATATATATGTTTTACAGTTTTAGTTTGTACATAGGAAGCTAGGTGGAGAACATAACAATAGAAACTCAGGCCATCAAGAGTAATAGTAAGAACAATAATAGTAATAAGAGAATTTTTTTCCATTTTGGTTAATTAGAGTGCAGAGCGAGGGAGGGGGAGTGGAAGGGAGTCAGGATTTTATTTGGTATGTCTTGTTGGACCCTTTTTGTGGGCCATGTTCTTGTGTGTATGATAGTGTTTATGTTTTATTAGTGTTCTTTCGTCTAGGTGCGGGAGGATGGAGGTATATGTTGTGAGTGGTGACAGGATGGGAGCGAGATCGGGGTATGTCTTTGCTGTGTTGTGTGCGATTGTGTGGGAGAGCGCTGTGTATTTAAATTTAGGTTTCCTGTGTGTTCTTTGGTTGACTGTGATAATACCTTCCATGTCCGGTTTTTTGTTTAGGATATGATTTCCGAATCTGGCTCGGAGTCTGGCTAGTCTGGTTTGTAGTGGCTCCATTCTGGTTGCCTCATACACTTCGTTGCTGGGTGTTATATATGGTAGCCTTGCGATACTGCGTAGGAGTCTGCTTTCCGTGCTAAACAGTCTTTTCGCGAGCGGTGCATGTATGCCGCCCAGGGGGGCTGCTGCATACTCTAAAACTGTACGAATGAACGTTTTGTATGTGTGTAGTGCGGTTTGAGTGTTGCAGTCATGGAAGCATCCATGCACCTGTCGTATTAGGTTTTGTACGAGTCCGGTTTTGTTAAGGAGGTGCGTCGGGTGGGTCTTCCAGTTGAGATGTTTGTCTAAGTATACTCCAAGGTATCTGGCTGTTGTAGGGGACTATTCCAGAGTGTTAGTCGGATGTCATGTTCGTTCTGTTGTTTCTTTTTTGTTAGGTGTCTGTGTCTGAGGAGGACTGCCTGTGTCTGGGTTGGGTTAGGTCGTATCCTCCATTTTGCCATCCAAGTTTCTAGACGATGGAGGTATGTAATCGTTTTTCGTTGCAATATCACTGTACGTAATTCTGTACACCAGTATGCCGTGTCGTCTGCATATAGTCCACTTTCTTCGTGGGGATTCGTTACGGTAGGTATGTCAGCAGTGAAGGTGTACACAGTAGAGGGGACAAGATGCCACCTTGGGGGACGCCAGCTTGTGAGGTAAAGTCTTCTGACACCTGATTGGTGACATGCCCTCTGCAGGTCCGGTTGGAGATATATGTTTTTATTAGCCTTACTAATTTGGTTGGGATTCCCATGTTGATTAGTTTGAACAGCAGTCCCTGGTGCCATAGTGTGTCGAAAGCCCGTTCTATGTCCAGGAATACTGCAAGTGTGCAGTGCCCCTGGTTGAACCCTTTGGTGATACTGTCTGTCAGTTTGAGGAGAGGGTCGTTAGTCGAGTGGTTGTGTCTGAATCCTGCTTGTGTGAAGGGAAGTAGGTTTTTCGTCTCAACGCAAGTTCTTATGAGGTCAGTTATTATTCGTTCTTATGTTTTTCCTATCACGTCCAGTAGGGATACGTGTCTGTATGATTTTGGGTCTGTCCGAGGTTTGTCGGGTTTGGGGATCGTGATAGTCTTGCTTGTCTTCCAGTTTGTTGGTCTTGTCTCATTGTGTAGGCAGTAGTTAAAGATGAGGGATAAGATGGGGATTATGATGTGGAGAGGGGTTTTTTGCAGGTGAATGCGTCTGATTTCATTGTGTGATGGTGCGGAGTTGCGTCCTGAATAGATCGTGTCTTCTATTTCTGCATCTGGGGCGTGCTGTTCATCGGTTTCTGATTGCGTGTCTACATGTTATCTGAATGTCTCGTCGAATCTGTTGTCATTTGGGAATGGGTATACACCTTGTAATGTTTCTTTGAAGGCTGTTGCTTGCTCAAGGGGGTCTGTTGTAGATTCATTATTTAATATTAAAGAGTTGGTGTGTGTCTGGCGTTGCCGTGTGAGTGTTTTGAATCTGTTCCAGAACTTGCTCCCATTCCTGTAGTCCAATTTGGTGCATGTGTCGTCCAATTGTCTTTGTCTATGTTGAGATATTAGTCTTTTGAATCTAGCGTTTATTCTTTTCCCTTGTCTCTTTCGGTCTTGATTGTCAGCTCGTCTCATCTGTCGCTGTAGTCGTTTCTTCTGTCGTATTGGGTCTAGTGCTGCTTCTGGGATGGAGGGTTTCCAGTTTTCTATTACTTTGGTGGGAACTGCTTCCTATACTGCTTTGGTGATGGCTGTTTCAAGTTTATTTGTGACCTGATGGAGGTCATCTTCGTCAGTAGTTATTACTGGAATGGATAGTTCGTGTTTGAGTATATCCTAAAATTTTTTCCAATCTGCTCAGTTGTATTGTGGTCGCTGGTGATGGAGTTTTCGATTCGGGGTAGGTGAAATGAATTGTCTACGTCAGGGCTGTGTAGGATGTGGTCTGGGGCTGAGATTCCTTGATGTCCTATGAATGTAATGGGAGTCGAAGGATCGGGTCTGTGGTCAGGATGTCAAATAGTCTGCATCCGTTTCCGTTGTCTACTCTTTCGCCACGCCTGTGGTGTCTCGCATTAAAATCTCCTACTAAAATACATCGGGGAAATAAGGTGAAGTACTGAATGAATTGGTCCTGCAGCGCCGTCCCTGGGGGGGTTATACAAGCACGCTATTTTGAGGGTTCGCCTATTGCTGTCTTTTATTTCGACCGCGATGGCCTCTGTGTTGTCAAAGGCAGCTGGAAGAGTGACTTCTTTCGCAGAAATTTTGTTGCTGACGTACATAGCCACCCCTCCTCTGCCGTCCCGCCTGTCTTTCTTATACGTGTTGTATTCGGGAAGGTTACATTTCGCTCCGTCTTTGAGCCATGTTTCAGCGAAGGCAGCGACGTTTACTTTTTCTTTGTAGATCATGTGCATCAATATGGGGCGCTTGGTTTTTATTCCTTTCGCGTTTGCGAAAAGGAGGTTCAGGTAATTCGTTTCTCTGGCTTCGCCCATGTTAGTGGTGGTGGTGTTGGGGGGGGGGGGGGGGGGTTGGGGGGGGGGTTGTTCTGTCCTACGTTCGTGTATATGCTTGCGTTTCAGGTTGGATCTGATGCTGCCTGAGCTTTGTTAGTCGTACTTTATCGATGCATCTGAGCCTAATCTCTGCAGCCACTTAATCCTACCTACATTTCCACTATTGGACACTAGACTGGCATCACATGAAGCTATCTTCACAACATCTGAGGACACAAATACTGTTTTTGGGCAACACATCCATATAAGATGATTGCAGCTCTTATTTGTATTCAGTGTTTTGTCATGTACCCATTTTTTTCAGCAGTTCAGGATTAGCTAGCTACCTGAAAGTTGGTTTTATAACTTCCGCTTTTTTTACCCATTTTGAGCAAAACTGGTTGATATATGCAAAACTAAAAACTGAAATAGGTTTCTAGCACGTAAAATCCACGTTGTAAACAAAGGAGCAAGCAAAGATAATCTTTCTCACGGCCTCCTAGACTCATCTGCAGTTCTTTTCTATTGTGCGGACGAAAATGTTTCCTAAAAAACACTAAAGATTCCTAGCGTGGAGAAGGTATGGATCTGAGCATGGAAAGAGAGGCGTGGCAGGCGCAGATGCAGAAACAAATTTTTTTAAAACATATTTCCAGCCAGAATTAGATTATGAACCTTTGTGATATTATTCTTAAAGAATCTAATAGGGCGCAATAAAAAAAAATTCGAATTGTTTTTCCCTAAATCTGCCCTCAAGGGGTGCAAAACCAAGGAAAGAGATTCGGCGAGGATCTGCGGGTGTGGGCATCAAACCGCGCCGCTCTGTGCAGCAACGAATAAATTACGTGCATTGTTGGTACATCATAGGAAATGGTTCGCCCATGACAGCTATGTTTGTTGGCGTCCCTCATTTTCCATCATTACTGAAAGTGCGGGAGCACTTGCGCACCTAAGAACACTCTGCTGCAATCTGTGTACTGAAACGGTTGGGTGTGATTCCTTTAAACAATGGTTTACCCGGTAAGCTGGGGCGTTCCAAAGTAATGCACTACCTGCATTATTTTCTGCCAGTTTCAGATGACTAACAGTAATTTAAATGAAAATGTTGTATCGAACAAAATGTTTGTGTCGCTAACACTTACGGAGAAAATTAAGGCAATCGAGGCGACTGAGAATGATAAGCTCTCTGTGCGCGAAATAATGTTGCGTTTCAAATGTGGTAACACACAAATTTATGATACTTCTTTGAGAAATAAGGATGAGATACGGGATTAGCATATGAAAGGGAACGAGCGAATGAAAAGAAAGGCAAAGAAATCGAGAAATAAAGAAATTATGAGGTTGTATGGGAATTGTTCGTAAGTGTGCGGACAAATAACTTACCGCTAAAGTGCTTGGAAATACGGATTTTCGGGCGTCCACAGGGTGACTGGACAGTTTCAATGTAGGCACAACTTTGTATGGAATGAACTGTGCGGGAAAGCTAAGGATGTTCAGGAAAGTGTAGCAATAGAATGGTAGACAGTACTGCACAACCTAACTGCAAGTTATGATCCATAAGACGTGTTCAGTGACGATGAAATGCTTCTGTTTATCACGGACAGCCTTAAAAATCTATAGCAGTTCGAGATGCAAAGTCCACCAGCTGATGAATGTCCAAGGAAAGTCTCAGTGTACTGTTCTGTGGAAACATGTTAGATGAAATGGAGAAGCCATTGGGGTGTCAAAAGGCGACAAAATCGCATTGTTTCAAAGACATAGACATCAGTAAGCTTCCAGTCACATGGCGAAGCAGAAAAAGACGTGGATGGCGAGTGGTATAATAGAAGAATGGCCATGCTCTTTCCATGCCAAATTGAAAAATGTAGATAGCCAAGTTCTCCTGTTCCTGGACAATGTAACACTCGACCCGAAAGTGAAGTTATCTCACGTGATAACTTAATCAATTCTTGCTGTCTACGAACGGGTACTCAGTTCGTGCACCTTTTTATTTCCATGAAAGTAAACATCTTCGTTACATGTCGAAACTGATGCACTTCTGTCCAAGAGTGGCTCTGTCCATTTGTCTCCCGACGACTTTCTTGCCTCTGTAAGACAACTTTTTCCAGACCTCTGTCATGCTACCATACGGGACGAGGAAGCTAAGACAGGCCACCCAATATATCCAGAATGCATTAACATATGAAGGTGCGACTCTCAGCCGGCCTGTGTAGCAGAGCGGTTCTAGGCTCTTCAGTCTGGAACCGCGCGATCGCTACGGTCGCAGGTTCGAATGCTGCCTCGGGCATGGATGTGTGTGATGTCCTTAGGTTTAAGCAGTTCTAAGTTCTAGGGGACTGATGACCTAAGATGTTAAGTCCCATAGTGCTCAGAGACATCTGAACCATTTGCGACTCTCACCTAGTTATAACGGACGATATGGAGAATTCCTGACGTTCGCAAGTAATTTTTATCGTCTGTAGTTGCCGAATTACGACACTGATTTGTTTTAATGGAACTGTATATTTTTTCTGTGGCATTTGATAAATGCTTCTAAGAGAAGTTCTACTACAGAACACGTATGGGACTTCATCAAATTGCATTAAGATTACAGCTACACAAACCACTGAGAAGAGGTTCCACAATCGCCTGTCGAATCCACTAAATGTAAGCAAACATGTAACTCAGGTATGGTTTTTGTGAACACATGAATGCGTGAAGCCCATCAGTCGGTGTTCTGATGTTGTGGCAATCAGATAACTTGCTGATAAATCTTCTAAGAAATTTACCAAGGACACTAAAGTCGAATAAGAGACTATAGTTTGCCGGCCGGAGAGGCCGAGCGGTTCTAGGCGCTACAGTCTGGAACCGCGTGACCGCTACAGTTGCATGTTCCAATCCTGCCTCGGGCATGGATGCGTGTGATGTCCTTAGGTTAGTTAGGTTTAAGTAGTTCTGAGTTCTCGGGGACTGATGACCTCAGAAGTTAAGTCCGCTAATGCTCAGAGCCATTTGAACCATTGTTTATGTCGAATATCGTTAACGTACGAGTGTTAGAGAAGCGGTACGATAGTATGGTGAAGAGTATCCAGATCTGACCAAGCACTCAAGATCGGTCTTTGCAAACGTCATGAAAAATTTGTAGAAACAGGAAGTGTCGAGAATAAAGTACGTCAAGGAAAAGGAAGAGCAAATGACGAAAGAAGTGGATCGAAGATTTTGGCAGCAGTAGCACGCAATGCAAATGTCACTAAGAGACATTTTGGAAGTATGAGAGGGTTCAACCTAACGAGATTTCTGCGAACCCTACATGACATCGCGTTTCATCCGCATCAAATTTCGCTTCATCTACAGTTTCAAGGCAATTACTTCCAAAATTGGTTACAGTTCTCCGAATGAGACTGTCTACGAGAAATGTAAAGTAATATGGCATATCTACCCAATATTTTGTTTAATGAAGAAGCATCTTTTACAAACCATGGGCAAGCCAGTCTTCGCAATACGTATTAATTGTCAGTCGAAATTCTACTGTGGTTCAAAGCAATGGATAAAAATAAAGCTGTTGGTCTATCAAACTTTGGTGCATGTTTTTTCCAGACCGGCATCACTGGTACCTGGTCACTGAACCAAGAGGCCAAAGACAGTGTCTCCTCAACTACCGGTTAACAACGTTGCTGCGTATGAGACTCCATAGCAGGCATCTCGTTTATTGACCCATGCTGACTGCTATTCATCGGCGACACTGAAATTTGTACACCAACACCACAATTGGACGTCCACCGAGAGACTGCAGGCAGCCTTCAGATTAATCACCTTTTATGCTCCAGTGGACAGATGGACGTCTGAAAGCAAAGGGTTCAGGCCGGAGGAGGGAGCATTACGGTCTGAAGTATGTTTTTTTACATCTACATCTACATCCATACTCCGCAAGCCAACTGACGGTATGTGGCGGAGGGTACCTTGAGTGCCTCTATCGGTTCTCCCGTCCATTCCAGTCTCGTATTGTTCGTGGAAAGAAGGATTGTCGGTATGCTTCTGTGTGGGCTCTCATCTCTCTGATTTTATCCTCATGGTCTCTTCGCGAGATATACGTAGGAGGGAGAATATACTGCTTGACTCTTCGGTGAAGGTATGTCTCGAGTTTATCTATCATCTCCGTAACGCTTTCGCGATTACTAAATGATCCCGTAACGAACCGCGCTGCTCTCCGTTGGATCTTCTCTATCTCTTCTATCAACCCTATCTGGTACGAATCCCACACTGCTGAGCAGTATTCAAGCAGTGGGTGAACAAGCGTACTGTAACCTACTTCCTTTGTTTTCGGATTGCATTTCCTTAGGATTTTTCCAATGAATCTCAGTCTGGCATCTGCTTTATCGACGATCAACTTTATATGATCATTCCATTTTAAATCACTCCTAATGAGTACTCCCAGATAAGTTATGTAATTAACTGCTTCCAGTTGCTGACATGCTATTTTGTAGCTAAATGAAAAGATCTGAGCACGGAAAGAGAGGCGTGGCAGGCGCAGATGCACAAACAAATTTTTTTAAAACATATTTCCAGCCAGAATTAGATTATGAACCTTTGTGATATTATTCTTAAAGAATCTAATAGGGCGCAATAAAAAAAAATTTCGAATTGTTTTTCCCTATATCTGCCCTCAAGGGGTGCAAAACCAAGGAAGGAGATTCGGCGAGGATCTGCGGGTGTGGGCATCAAACCGCGCCGCTCTGTGCAGCAACGAATAAATTACGTGCATTGTTGGTACATCATAGGAAATGGTTCGCCCATGACAGCTATGTTTGTTGGCGTCCCTCATTTTCCATCATTACTGACCGTGCGGGAGCACTTGCGCACCTAAGAACACACTGCTGCAATCTGTGTACTGAAACGGTTGTGTGTGATTCCTTTAAACAATGGTTGATATATGCAAAACTAAAAACTGAAATAGGTTTGTAGCACGTAAAATCCACGTTGTAAACAAAGGAGCAAGCAAAGATAATCTTTCTCACGGCCTCCTAGACTCATCTGCAGTTCTTTTTAACCCAACATACTCCACAGAGTGTAGGAATGCTTCCTTAGCCCCCTCGATAAGCAGGTCTGTCTCCAGTCAGTCACATATGGGACATCATCCGCCGACAACTCCAGCGTCAACCACGAACAGCATTAACCATCCCTGTATTGACCGACAAAGTGCAACAGGCATGAAACTCCATCCCACAAAGGGACATCCGGAACCTGCACAACACAATGCATGCACGTTTGCATGCTTGCAATAAAGATTATGCCTGTTACACCGGTTATTAATGTACCCGCATTTCACATTTGCAATGTCTTATCTCGTGCTTACTTTAACCCGTTATCTTGCAGTGTTAGTCATTTAAATATGTTACCAAGACAAATGTATTCTTGAAATTTCATTACTCGACTTTAATTATTTTATTGGTAGTGTGTTTTTTTCGTTAGTGTATTTAGGATGTCCTGCTTTAATTGCTACATAATGTACATTCGTTTTGACTCACAATACTGAATCTACGTATTCCTCTTGCACGGCTTGAAAACTCTTTTCGTAGTTTCTTCTGTTTGCTTGTAATGTCAAAAATTATCAGGCGTTAGTGTATTTCTATATTGCAACAGAGCTCGTCTTCTAGTCGTAGTAGCTAGGGCCCTGGAGCAAGCTTCATTCCACCAAATAACTGCTGACTGTTTATCTTCATTGTTGTTTACTGTGAGGCGGGAGGTACTTCTATAGCTGTTTGTTATATTAGACGAATTTTCCACACCCATCAATTTCCGCGAGAGTATAGAGATTTTAATTTATTTCTTGCATTATAATTTCTCAACAACGTTATCAATTTGCTTTTCTGACGTTGAATTAAGCTGTGGCGTTTTTATATTGATAGTGAGTATATTCACACCCGATCCTCGTAATTATGTTTACTACCGATTCATACTCGATACTAGTGTATTATGGAGTACTTGTCATGTCGACAGTACCCCAAGTAATGGGAGCTAACGTGGACTTTCTTCTGCCAGGAACCATAGTCATTTTCGGGAGCCATCATTCATAACAGTTAGCGATTAATTATCCAACACTACGAGCCAAATACGCCTATTATTGTACTATACGTGCATGCCCAGGTGATAAAGTGAGCATTATAGGCTCCGCATAACACAGAATGATAAGATTTGTTGAAACAAATCCTCCGATTGAACTTCGTTTACCGCAGTCCTTGGTGGAATGTACGACGGCAGGAAACATATTAGTATATTACAAAATTAAATCCTAGTAGTACCAGCCTGCAATTATCAGTTATTCTAATTTAAGGCGATTCGGTAGTGGATTATATTGCCTGTTTCCGGGTTTTATACTCCTCCTCCCCTTCCATCGTTACAGTGAGCTCTGCATGTAGGGTATGCTTTATTGAAAGATTGTTTATTCGGATTGTGCAAAAGTTTCCGATATTGCTCCAACGGCTACGCCACTCTGCTGGAAATCTTTCATTAGACTTACTTTATTTGAAAGAATTGAACGACTGGTCAACTGTAGAACGGTACATTGCAGAGCATGACATCAGTAAATAATCAATCGGTAATTTTACTAAAGCCTGCTGTCTGTTTGCCTCATTTCGTGTTTATTTTATCCACTTTAATACTAAATCGCGCAGTTTTCGGCCAGAATACTACTGGAATTGGAGCAGGTTCAGCTATTGTCCTAATGTCGGTGAACTTGTGTTACATAGAATCATACTCCCAACACCTCCTCTTAGAATGAACCGCAATTCCGCTGCGTCAGACCTCCGCATTCAGAGAGCTGATAGTGAGGCTCATCCGCAAGTTTTTTTTAAAGATATAGTTGTTGTCGTAGGGTGTATGACATAGGGGACATCGTAAATATAAACTCCAAGACACCCCCACCCCCCCCCCCCCCCCCCACCAATGAACCATGGTCCTTGCCATTGGTGGGAAGGCTTGCATGCATCAGCGATACGGACAGATAGCCGAGCCGTAGGCGCAACAAGAATGAAGGGGTATCTGCTCAGAGGCCAGACAAACGTGTGGTTCCTGAAGAGGTTGGTTTGGTTGTTTGGGGAAGGAGACCAGACAGCGTGGTCATCGGTCTCATCGAATTAGGAAAGGATGGGGAAGGAAGTCGGCCGTGCCCTTTCAGAGGAACCATCCCGGGATTTGCCTGGAGTGATTTAGGGAAATCACGAAAAACCTAAATCAGGATGGCCGGACGCGGGATTGAACAGTCATCCTCCCGAATGCGAGTCCAGTGTCTAACCACTGCGCGTTCCTGAAGAAGGGCTGCAGCCTTTTCAGTAGTTGCAGGGCAACAGTCTGAGTGATTGACTGATCTGGCCTTGTAATACTAACCAGAATGACCATGCTGTGCTGGTACTGCGAACGGCTCAAAGCAAGGGAAAATTACAGTCGTAATTTTTCCCCGAGGGCATGCAGTTCTACTGTATGGCTAAATGATGATGACATGCTCTTGGGTAAGAAATTCCAGAGGTAAAATAGTTTCCCCATTCGTATCTCCGGGCGGGGACTACTCAAGAGGACGTCATTATCAGGAGAACCAAAACTGACGTTCTACGGATAGGAACATGGAATGTCAGATCCCCCAATCGGGCAGGTATGTTAGAGAATCTAAAAAAAGGGAAATGTGTAGCTTAAAGTTAGATTTAGTGAGAATTAGTGAATTTCGGTAGCAGGAGGAGCAGGAATTCTGGTCATTGAATACAGGCTTATAAATACCTAAATCAAATAGGGGTAAAGCAGGAGTAGATTTTATCATGAATAAAATAATAGGAACGCGGATAAGCTACTATGACCACCATTGTGAACGCATTATTGTAGCCTAGATAGACACGAAGCCCACACCCACCACAGTACGACAAGTGTATATGTCAACTAGCTCCGCGGATGAGGAGGAGATAGAGGAAATGTATGATGAGATAAAAGAAATTATCCAGATAGTTAACGGAGACGAAAATTTAATATTGAGACGGGGGACAGGAAATCGTTAGTAAGTAAAGGAAGGTAAGGAAAAGTAGTAGGTGAATATGGACTGGAGAAAGGGAATGAAAGAGGAAGCCGACTGGTAGAATTTTGCACAGAGCATAATTTAATCGTAGCTAATATTTGGTTTAAATTCATGAAAGAAGGTTGTATACAGTACATGGCAGAGACTTCGAGCTGGATGGTTTCAGACTCATTATATTATGGTCAGACAGAGATTTCGGAACCAGATATAAATTTTTAAGGCATTTCAAGAGTGGAGGGTCGAATGTGATCTCTGATCACAATTTATTGCTTATGAACTGAGGATAAGAAGCGGAGAAACTGCAAAAAGGCAAGAATTGGAGATGGGACTTGGATGAATTGAAAGAACCAGAGGTTCTAGAGAGTTTCAGAGGGAACATTAGGGAACGATTAACAAGAACAGGGGAAAGGAATACAGTAGAAGAAGAATGGGTGGCTCTGAGAGATGAATGGCTAGAGGCAAAATGTATGGGTGTAGAAGCATGTATCACTAGAGGTAAGATAGATGCTGCCTACAGCAAAATTGACCTTGGAGGAATGAGAACAACCTGTATGAATATCAAGAACTCAGATGGAAAACCAACCCTAAGCAAAGAAGAGACAGCAGGAAGGTGGAAGGAGTCTATAGAGAGTCTATACAAGGAATATGAACTTGAGGGCAATATTACGGAAATGGAAGAGGACGTAGATGAAGATGAGGAGGGAGATATAATACTGCGGGAAGAATTTGACGAACCACTGAAAGACTTAAGCAGCCAGCGGGAGCAGGCAACATTTCGTTAGAACTACTGATAGTTTGGGAGAGCCACCCATGACAGAAGTCTTTCATTTTGTAAGATCTATGAAACAGGTGAAATACCCTCAGGATTCAATAAGAATATAATAATTCCAATTCCAGAGAATGCAGGTGCTGACAGGTGATAAATCACCGAACTATCAATTTATTAAGTCAGGTTTGCAAAATACTAACACGAATCCTACACAGAAGAATGGAAAAACTGGTAAAAGCCGACCGCAGGGAAGATCAGTTTGGATTTCGGGAAATGTAGGAACACACGAGGTAATACTGACTCTACGACTTCTCATAAAAGATAGGTAAAGGAAAGGCAAGCCTACGTTAATAGCATTTGTGGACTTTGAGAAAGCTTATGGCAATGTTGTCTGAAATAATCTTTTTCAAATTCTAGGGGTGGTAGGGGTAAAATACAGGGAGCGAAATTCTATTTACGATTTGTACGGATACTTGAGTCGAGGGACACGAAAACGAGGCTGTGGTTGAGAAGCGAGTGTCACAAGGTTGTAGGATATCTCCGATGTTATTCAATCTGTATATTGAGCAAGCAGTAAAGGAAACAAAAGAAAAATTTGGAGCAGGAATTAAAATCCATGGAGAAGAAATAAAAACTTCGAGGTTCGCCGATGACATTGTAATTCTGTCAGAGGCAGCAAAGGACTTGGAAGAGCAGTTCAGCGAAATGGACAGTGTCTTGAAAGGAGGACATGGTTCAAATGACTCGGAGCACTATGGGACTTAACTTCTGTGATCATCAGTCCCCTAGAACTTAGAACTACTTAAACCTAACTAACCTAAGCACATCACACACATCCATGCCCGAGGCAGGATTCGAACCTGCGACCGTAGCGGTCACGCGGTTCCAGACTGAAGCACCTAGAACCGCACGGCCACAACGCCCGTGAAAGGAGGGTATAAGATGAACATTAACAAAAGCAAAAGGACGATAAGGGAATGTAGTCTAATTAAATCTGGTGATGCCGATGGAATTAGATTAGGAAATGAAACACTTAAAGTAGTAGATGTGTTTTGCTATTTGGGAACCAAAATAAATGATGATGGTCGAAATAAAGATGATATAAAATTCAGGCAATGGCAAGGTAAGCGTTCCTGAAGAAGATAAATTTGTTAACTTCGAGTATAGATTTAAGTATCACGAAAACCTTTCTGTACGTGTTTGTACGGAGTGTAGTAATGTATGGAGGTGAAACATGGACGATAAACAGTTTAGACAAGAACAGAACAGAAGCTTTTAAAATGTGGTGCCACAGAAGAATGCTGAAGATCAAATGGGTAGATCACCTAACTAATGAGGAGGTACTGAATGGAATTCGGGATAAGAGAAATTTGTGGTACAACCTGACGAGAAGAAGAGATCGGTTCGCAGGCCCCATTCTGAGGCATCAACGGATCATCAGTTTAGTACTGGAGGGAAGCGTGGGGGTAAAAGTCGTAGAGGGAGACCAAGAGATGAATACAGTAAGCTGCAATCAAATCTAATCCAGTTTATTGGCTTCCACTGTTAACCGGTATAGTGCCTCCTGATCTATGCAGATGTGCTGCCCTTATGAGAGAATTCCACAAGATCTCCAGGAATTCTAGCCTACCCGTGCATAGCGACCTGCCACTATTAAATCGTATGATACTGAAATCACCTCATCCAACTCTGTGCTATGCTGCTGACATGGTTGCTAAGGATTTCAAACCTCATGAAGAATGGAAAGGTCGGTGGGAAGCAGTGACAAATGTGCACCTGCATAACATGTTCTCAGGTGCTAAACTTCCAAGTGGATTCGACCTACCACGCAAGACCTGGACTGCTCTCAACAGAATCCGTACTGGACATGGCCGATGCACTGGTGCTCTCTTTAAGCGGAAGAAGCTGCCTGATCCAGCCTGACTGCGGGCACCATACAAGACTGTTCACCACATTGTCAGTGAAGGCAGGATTCGAGCTTATCACGGCGCCAAAGAGGACTTCCTGCTAGCAACTCCAGATGCAGTGCGCTGGGTTGAAGGTCTGGATATTCAGCTGTAAAGACAAAATTAAGTTTCTTGTGTGTCAATATGTACATATGTATATGTAATTTAATTTCATGATATGTCTGTATTAGCCATACGCTAAATAAAAAGCAAGCTGAATCAGAAGGATGTAGGTTGCAGTAGTTATTCGGACATGAAGAGGCTTGCACAGGATACAGTAGCATGGAGAGCTGCATCAAAGCAGTCTTTCGGCTTAAGACCACGACAACAACAACAAGACAAAAGGTAAAATAAGTACGAAAAATAAAAAAATTACAAAAAAAGACGCACCACGAAGGAATTGGCCGTATGGGACGTAAATCGATAGATGTGATGTACATGTACAGACCAAGAAATGGTTAAATCTTTAGAATAGAGCGGTTCTAGGCGCTTCAGTCCGGAACCACGCGACTGCTACGGTCGCAGGTTCGAATTCTGCCTGGGGCATAGATGTGTGTGATGTCCTTAGGTTAGTTAGGTTTAAGTAGTTCTAAGTTCTAGGGGACTTATGACCACGGCAGTTGAGTCCCATAGTGCTCAGAGCCATTTGAACCATTTGAAGAGTCCCTTCAGTCAACCATAGTGCCAGTAGTGCTAGTGTGTTTTCAATACAGTCCAGAGACAGGTAGTGCTATTTTCATTGTTTTCTACAAGAAGTGTCTAGCAACCACAGTTTAGTCAACAATCTGCCGCCTTTAGTAAATTGATTTCTGAGGATAGATAGGATGTGTGACTGCTGTGTACGGACGCAGGAGGAGCTGGCCACTGTTAGCGAACAGCTGAACGCGTTGATGGCCGCGGTCAGCCGCCTTCAGGCTGCTGCCTCGGAGTGTAGCGGCAGAGGGGAGTCTGGTGCGTCGCATGGTACACCCCAGGTGTTACATGCTTCACTGTCCCTGCTGTCGAGACATCTTCGCGGGTACCGGGCCACCCTCTCCCCAACGGGAGTGGCGGCTTCAGCGGCGTTCGCAGCGCACGAGGCGGAGGGTCAATGTGGAGGCTGGCCGTGTGGCATCGCCCGCTCTGCCTGTGAGTGGATATGTTGCCGCTCCTTCAGCAAGGTCTGAGCAGGCACAAGGGGGGGAGGGGTTTATTAGTTATTGGGAGCTCCAGCGTTAGGCGGGTGATGGAGCCCCTTAGGGAAATAGCGGAAAGGTCGGGGAAGAGAGCCAGTGTTCACTCTGTCTGCTTGCTGGGGGGTCTCATCTGAGATGTGGAGGAGGCCCTGCCGGAGGCGATAAAGAGCACTGGGTGCACCCGACTGCAAATTGTTGCTCATGTCGGCACCAATGACTCCTGCTATCTGGGTTCAGAGGTCATCCTCAGTTCGTACAGGCGGCTGGCGGAATTGTTGAAGGCGGAAAGTCTCGCTCGCGGGGTGGAATCTGAGCTAACTATTTGTAGTATCGTTCCCAGAACAGATCGCGGTCCTCTGGTTTGGAGCCAAGTAGAAGGCTTAAACCAGAGGCTCAGACGATTCTGCGGAGATCTGGGGTGCAAATTTCTCGACCTCCGCTATCGGGTGGAGAAATGTAGGGTCCCCCTGATTAGGTCAGGCGTGCACTACACGCCGGAAGCGGCTACAAGGGTAGCGGAGTACATGTGGAGTGCCCATGTGGGTTGTTTAGGTTAGAGAATTCCCTCCCTAGGCCCGACAAGACGCCTCCTGATACACGGCAAGGTAGGAGTACGCAAAATGCAACAGGATATAATATTAATGTGCTAATAGTAAATCGCAGGAGCGTCTATAGAAAGGTCCCAGAACTGCTCTCATTAATAAACGCTCACAATGCCCATGTAGTGCTAGGGACAGAAAGTTGTCTGAAACCAGACATAAACAGTAATGAAATCCTAAACTCAGATTGGAATGTATACCTCAGAGACAGGCTGGACAGTGAAGGGGAAGGCGTGTTTATAGCGATACGAAGTGCAATAGTATCGAAGGAAATTGACGGAGATCCGGAATGTGAAATAATTTGGGTGAAGGTCACGGTCAAAGCAGGCTCAGACATGGTAATTGGATGTCTCTATAGGCCCCCTGGCTCAGCAGCTGTTGTGGCTGAGCACCAGAAGGATATTTTGGAAAATATTTCGAGTAGAATTCCCCACCATGTTATAGTTCTGGGCGGAGATTTTAATTTGCCGGATATAGACTGGGAAACTCAAACGTTCATAACTGGTGACAGGGACAAAGAATCCAGTGAAATTTTTTTTAAGTGCTTCATCTGAAAACTACCTTGAGCAGTTAAACAGAGAACCGACTCGTGGCGATAACATATTAGACCTTCTGGTGACAAACAGACCCGAACTATTTGAAACAGTTAACGCAGAACAGGGAATCAGCGATCATAAAGCGGTTACTGCATCGGTGATATCAGCCGTAAATAGAAGTATTAAAAAAGGTAGGAAGATTGTTCTGTTCAGCAAAAGTGACAAAAAGCAGATTACAGAGTACCTGACGGCTCAACACACAAGTTTTGTCTCAAGTACAGATAGTGTTGAGGATCAGTGGACAAAGTTCAAAACCATCGTACAATACGCGCTAGATGAGTATGTGCCAAGCAAGATCGTAAGAGATGGAAAAGAGCCACCGTGGTACAACAACCGAGTTAGACAACTGCTGCGGAAGCAAAGGCAACTTCACAGCAAACAAGAACATAGCCAAAGCCTTGCAGACAAACAAAAATTACGCGAAGCGAAAAGTAGAGTGAGGAGGGCTATGCGAGAGACGTTCAATGAATTCGAAAGTAAAGTTCTATGTACTGACTTGGCAGAAAATCCTAAGAAATTTTGGTCTTATGTCAAAGCGGTAGGTGGATCAAAACAAAATGTCCAGACACACTGTGACCAAAATGGTGCAGAAACAGAGGATGACTGACTGCTGTTGTTGTTGTGGTCTTCAGGCCTGAGACTGGTTTGATGCAGCTCTCCGTGCTACCCTATCCTGTGCAAGTTTCTTCTCTCAGTACCTACTGCAACCTACATCCTTCTGAATCTGGTTAGTGTATTGATATCCTGGTCTCCCTCTACGATTTTTACCCTCCACGCTGCCCTCCAATGCTAAATTTGTGATCCCTTGACGCCTCAGAAAATGTCCTACCAACGGGTCCCTTCTTCTCGTCAAGTTGTGCCACAAATTCCTGTTCTCCCCAATTCTGTTGAATACCTCCTCATTACTAGTGTGATCTACCCATCTAATCTTCAGCATTCTTCTGTAGTACCACATTTCGAAAGCTTCTATTCTCTTCTTGTCCAAAGTATTCATCGTCCACGTTTCAATTTCATACATGGCTACACTCCATACAAACACTTTCAGAAACGACTTCCAGACACTTAAATCTATACTCGATGTCAACAAATTTCTCTTCTCCAAAAACGCTTTCCTTGCCATTGCCATTCTAAATTTTATATCTTCTCTACTTCGACCATCATCAGTTATTTTGCTCCCCAAACAGCAAAACTGCTTTACTACTGTAAGTGTCTCATTCCCTAATCTAATTCCCTAAGCATCACCCGATTTAATTCGACTACACTCCATTATCCTCGTTTTCCTTTTGTTGATGTTCATCTTATATCCTCCTTTCAAGACACTGTCCATTCCATTCTACTGCCCTTCCAAGTCCTTTGCTGTCTCTGACAGAATTACAATGTGATCGGCGAACCTCAAAGTTTTTAGTTCTTCTCCATGGATTTTAATACCTACTCCGAACTTTTCTTTTGTTTCCTTTATTGCTTGCTCAATATGGAGATTGAATAACATCGGGGATAGGCTACAACCCAGCCTCACTCCCTTTCCAACCACAGCTTCCCTTTCATGCTCCTCGACTCTTGTAATTGCCATCTGGTTTCTGTACCAATTGTAAATAGCCTTTCGCTCTCTGTATTTTTCCCCCGTCACCTTCAGAATTTGAAAGAGAGTATTCCAGGCAAAGTTGTTAAAAGCTTTCTCTGAGTCTACAAATCCTAGAAACGTAGGTTTGCCTTTTCTTAATCTAGCTTCTAAAATAAGTCGTAACGTCAGTATTGCCTCACGTGTTCCAACATTTCTACGGAATCCAAACTGATCTTCCCCGAGGTCGGCTTCTACCAGTTTTTCCATTCGTCTGTAAAGAATTCGTGTTAGTATTTTGCAGCCGTGGCTTATTACACTGATAGTTCGGTAATTTTCGCATTTGCCATCACCTGCTTTCTTTGGGATTGGAATTACTATATTCTTCTTGAAGTCTGAGGGTACTTCACCTGTCTCATACATGTTCCTCACCAGATGGTAGAGTTTTGTCAGGACTGGCTCTCCCAAGACCGTCAGTAGTTCTAATGGAATGTTGTCTACTCCTGAGGTCTTGTTTCGGCTCAGGCCTTTCAGTGCTCTGTCAAACTCTTCACGCAGTATCATATTTCCCATTTCATCTTCATCTACATTCTCTTCCATTTCTATAATATTGTCCTCAAGTACATCGCCCTTGTATAGACCCTCTACATACTCTTTCCATCTTTCTGCTTTCTCTTCTTTGGTTAGAACTGGGTTTCCATCTGAGCTCTTGATATTCATACAAGTGGTTCTCTTTTCTCCAAAGGTCTCTTTAATTTTCCTGTAGGCAGTATCTATCTTACCCCTAGTGAGATAAGCCTCTACATCCTTACATTTGTCCTCTAGCCATCCCTGCTTAGCAATTTTGCACTGCCTGTCGATCTCATTTTTGATACATTTGTATTCCTTTTTGCCTGCTTCATTTACTGCATTTTTATATTTTCTCCTTTCATCAATTAAATTCAATATTTCTTCTGTTACCCAAGGATTTCTACTAGCCCTTGTCTTTTTACCTACTTGATCCTCTGCTGCCATCACTACTTCATCCCTCAGAGCTACCCATTCTTCTTCTACTGTACTTCTTTCCCCCACTGCTGTCAATTTTTCCCTTATGCTGTCCTTGAAACTCTGTACAACGTCTGGTTTAGTCAGTTTATCCAGGTCCCATCTCCTTAAATTCCCACCTTTTTGCAATTTCTTCAATTTTAATCTGCAGTTCATAACCATTAGATTGCGGTCAGAGTCCACATCTGCCCCTGGAAATGTCTTACAATTTAAAACCTGGTACCTAAATCTCTGTCTTACCATTATATAATCTATCTGATACCTTTTAGTATCTTCGGGATTGTTCCACGTATACAACCTTATTTTCTGATTCTTGAACCTAGTGTTAGCTATGATTAAGTAATGCTCTGTGCAAAATTCTACCAGGCGGCTTCCTCTTTCATTCCTTCCACCCAATCCATATTCACCTACTATGTTTCCTTCTCTCCCTTTTCCTACACTCGAATTCCAGTCATCCATGACTATTAAATTTTCGTCTCCCTTCACTATCTGAATAATTTTTTATCTCATCATACATTTCATCAATTTCTTCGTCATCTGCGGAGCTTGTTGGTATATAAACTTGTACTACTGTAGTAGGCGTGGGCTTCGTGTCTACCTTGGCCACAATAATGCGTTCACTATACTGTTTGTAGTAGCTTACCCGCACGCCTATTTTTTTTATTCATGACTAAACCTACTCCTGCATTACCTCTATTTGATTTTGTATTTATAACCCTGTATTCACCTGACCAAAAGTCTTGTTCCTCCTGCCACCGAACTTCACTAATTCCCACTATATCTAACTTTAACCTATCCATTTCCCTTTTTAAATTTTCTAACCTACCTGCTCGATTAAGGGATCTGATATTCCACTCTCCGTTCCGTAGAACGGGAGTTTTCTTTCTCCTGATAACAACGTCCTCTTGAGCAGTCCCCGCCCGGAGATACGAATGGGGGACTATTTTACCTCCGGAATATTTTACCCAAGAGGACGCCATCATTTAACCATACAATAAAGCTGCATGCCCTCGGGAAAAATTACGGCTGTAGTTTCCCCTTGCTTTCAGCCTTTCGCAGTACCAGCACAGCAAGGCCGTTTTGGTTATTGTTACAAGGCCAGATCAGTCAATCATCCAGACTGTTGCCCCTGCAACTACTGAAAAGGCTGCTGCCGCTCTTCAGGAACCACACGTCTGTCTGGCCTCTCAACAGATACCCCTCCGTTGTGGTTGTACCTACGGTACGGCCATCTGTATCGCTGAGGCACGCAAGCCTCCCCACCAACGGCAAGGTTCATGGGGGGGGGGGGGGGTGGGGGAGGGGGGAATGACAGACTGAAGGCCGAAATACTACTAAATGTCTTTTTCCAAAGCTGTTTCACAGAAGAAGACTGCACTTTAGTTCCTTCTCTAGATTGTCCCACAGATTACAAATTGTTAGATTTTACACAGAGTACGCGCCCCCCTTCTTGCAGCGGTGTACCGTAGGTCTCTAGAAGAGCGTAGCGTTCCAAAGGATTTGAAAAGGGCACAGGTCATCCCCGTTTTCAAGAAGGGACGTCGAACAGATGTGCAGAACTATAGACCTATATCTCTAACGTCGATCACTTGTAGAATTTTGGAACACGTATTATGTTCGAGTATAATGACTTTTCTGGAGACTAGAAGTCTACTCTGTAGGAATCTGCATGGGTTTCGAAAAAGACGGTCGTGTGAAACCCAGCTCGCGCTATTAGTCCACGAGACTCAAAGGGCCATAGACACGGGTTCATAGGTAGATGCCGTGTTTGACTTACGCAAGGCGTTCCATTCAGTTCCCCACAATCCTTTAATGAACAAAGTAAGAGCATATGGACTATCAGACCAATTGTGTGATTGGACTGAAGAGTTCCTAGATAACAGAACGCAGCATGTCATTCTCAATGGAGAGAAGTCTTTCGAAGTAAGAGTGATTTCAGGTGTGCCGCAGGGGAGCGTAATAGGACCGTTGATATTCACAATATATATAAATGACCTTCTGGATGACATCGGAAGTTCACTGAGGCTTTTTGCAGATGATGCTGTGTTGTATCGAGAGGTTGTAACAATGGAAAATTGTACTGAAATGCAGGAGGATCTGCAGCGAACTGACGCATGGTGCAGGGAATGGCAATTGAACCTCAATGTAGACAAGTGTAGTGTGCTGCGAATACATAGAAAGATAGTTCCCTTATCACTTAGCTACAAAATAGCAGGTCAGCGACTGGAAGCAATTAATTACATCAATTATCTGGGAGTACTCATTAGGAGTGTTTTAAAATGGAATGATCATATAAAGTTGATCGTCGGTAAAGCAGATGCCAGACAGATTCATCGGAAGAATCCTAAGGAAATGCAATCCGAAAACAAAGGAAGTAGGTTACAGTACGCTTGTTCGCCCACTGCTTGAATACTGCTCAGCAGTGTGGGATCCGTACCAGATAGGGTTGATAGAAGAGATAGAGAAGGTCCAACGGAGAGCAGCGCGCTTCGTTACAGGATCATTTAGTAATCGCGAAAGCGTTACGGAGATGATAGATAAACTCCAGTGGAAGAGTCTGCAGGAGAGACGCTCAGTAGCTCGGTACGGGCTTTTGTTAAAGTTTCGAGACATACCTTCACCGAAGAGTCAAGCAGTATATTCTCCCTCCTACGTATATCTCGCGAAGAGACCATGACGATAAAATGAAGGAGATGAGAGCCCACACAGAAGAATACCGACAATCCTTTCCACGAACAATACGAGACTGGAATGGAAGGGAGAACCGATAGAGGCACTCAAGGTACCCTCCGCCACACACCGTCAGATGGCTTGCGGAGTATGGATGTACATGTAGATGTAGGATAACCAACAACTCTATCAATCAATGCCAAGCCGAATAACTGCTTGCATCAGGGTCGCAGGTGGATCAACGCATTACTGCCTTGCTCAATTTTACAAATACGTTCTCTTGAATGAATCTAATATATTCAAATTACAATAACTTATTTGTTAATAAATGTAAATCACATCTACCGATTTAAGTCGCATTCGGATAATTCCTCAATGGTACGTCTCTGTTTTTCCTTAGAGCGTATACTTACCTTTTGTCCTCTTCTATTTGTGGATGACGTGTGAAAAGGAGGACTCTCTAAATGCCTCTGTATGCTCTCTAATCTCTCATAACGTACTCTCACTATCCTTATGCAAAATATACCTTGATGGGAGAATAATGGTAGCACAGTCTTCTTCGAAGAAAGATTCTCTAAGTTTACCCAACAGGGTGTCGCGAGGACTACGTCATTTCTCCTTTTTTTGAAATGTGAATAGGGTGCTGAAACAATGATAACGCCTGTGGGCGACCAATAGGCCTAATAATCCTAAATGTTTAACGAACGTCGGGAATTTCACTGAATTCGTGAAGCTGTTCGCTAAATGCGGTTCCTGACACTATTTCTTCCAGTCCAGTTGTCGGGTATTAGGATTTATATGAGTGCAATCAGAATGCAACGTGGCAGTGGTGGACGAGTTTTAAGGCGATTCCTTACATTTTGCGTTGTTTATCAGAAAATAAAATATGTAGAATATAACTGTATTCGAAATTGTTCATCTGTGTGAGCTTTTAATTTGATTAACGCTACATAATGGAAAAATTCGAAACTTTATTTTAATTGTTCATCGTTCTGTCGACTGAAATGGAATATTGATTTAAATGTCTGCCTGAGAGTCTTGAGTCTCATTTTAAGACCGATGCGCCCGAGAGCTGGAACGATAATGGTTATATACAAGAGACCCAGTACGTAAGTTCCCGGCCGCAAGCGTTCATTACAGTGAAAGTCGTCTTTATCAGTGTCCCATGGATGTGTGATTGGACCAGTCTGCTTCTCTATACACAGCGATTCCGTGATAATTTTGCCAAGTTTCAGGGAAGATAGAAAAGGGGAAATATATCAGCATCAGTGAAGGGTCGCTGGTCCGGAAACGATCCAGTCGAAAGTTGTAAGCGAAATCATTCTGATATCTCTGACAGTGAAATACAGGTACCGGTACTACTGTTGCTCAGACTGTAGGATAGACTACTTCAGATATGATAGTATGGACCGAAAGAAGAAAAAAAAGTATCTGGTAAATATCGGTTCATGGGCTCTAAAATATATACCTTAAGAGCTATGAACAGATGTTTAGTAGAAGCCATATGTTTGAGAATAGCAAAGATGAACAGTTGCTCACGGTTCTTAAGGTATACGTTTTTTAGATCCCATAATTCCTGTACATTGTTTCTTGATTTGGTTCATGCTACCTTCTCCAAAAACATGGAAACGAAAGAACTTGCAGTAGAAGAGGTGTGTTCCACTGTATCGAAGATGAACAAGTGCTCATAGCTCTTTACGTACGCATTTATTTATTGCTTTAGTCGATACTGTCTGCTACCTGTGAAAGTTGCCTAATCAGCAATCGTAGCAACAGCAGTTCCGGAACATGTAATCTACATCTACTTCTATATCTACACGTGTACTGAGTAGATCACACTGAAGTGCCTGGCACTTCACAATAATTCTCTATTATTCCAGTCTCGAACAGCGCAGTAAAAACGAACACCAATACCTTTCCGTGTGAGCTCTGATTCCCCTTATTTTATGATGATCGTAGATTGGCGTCAAGACAATATTCTCACATTCAGAGGAGAGAGTTGGTGATTGAAATTTCGTGTGAAGATTCAGCCGCAACGAAATACGCCTTTGTTTTAATTATGTCCACACCAAAACCTGTATCGTGTCAGTGACAGTATCTCCTATTTCTCGATTATACAAAACGTGCTGCTCTCCTTATAACTTTCTTGAACTCCGTTAATCCTACTTGTTAAGGATTCGATACCGCGCAGCAGTACTCCAAAAGAAGACGGACAAGCACAGTGCACGTAGTCTCGTTAGTAGAACTGTTACATTTTTCGAATATTCTGTCAATAAAAAGCAGACTTTGGTTTGCCTTCTCCACATTTTTTGTGTGTTCTTTCCAACTTACGTTGTTGGTAACTGTAATCCCTGGGTATTTAGTTGAAATTAGAGCCTTTGGGTATGACTGATATATCGTGTAACCAAAGTTTAACGGACTCCTTTTAGCATTCATGAGGACGACTTCACACTTTTCATTATTCACAGCCAATTATATTCTCACAGATGTCTTTTTTAAATCTTTTTTGCAAGTTGTTTTGACCTACTGATGACTTTACTAGACGATAAATAACAGCATCATCTGTAAAAAACATAATACGGCTACTCGCATTGTGTCCTAAAGGGTTCATATAGATAACGAACAGAAGAAGGCCTATAATACTACCTTTGGGAGCGCCAGAAATCACTTCTGTTTTGCTCGATGACTTACCGTCAGCTTCTACGAACTGTGACCTCTCTGACAGGAAATCACGAATTCAGTCACATAACAGATGATATTCCATGAGCAGGCAAATTAACTATAAGCCGTTTGTGTGGTACAGCGTCAAAAGCGCTCTGCCAATCTAGAAGCAAGGCATTAATTTGAAATTCCTTGTCAACAGCAATCAACACTTCGGGTGTGTAAAGGGCTCGTAGTTTTTCACAAGAACGACGTTTTCTAAGTCCGTGTTGACTGTGTGTCAGTAGATCGTTCTCTTTGAGGTAATTCATTATGTTCGAACACAATGTATGTTCCGAACTCCTGCTGCACATCGACGTTAATGATGTGGGCCCGTAATTTAGGGGATTACTTGAATATTGGTGTGACCTTTGCGACTTTCCAGTCTTGGGTACAGGTCTTTCGTGGAGCGAGCGGCTGTATTTGATTGTTAAATATGGAGCTATTGCATCAGCATTCTCTGAAAGGAGCCTAATTTGTATACTATGTGCGTCTATGTTGCTGGTGTTGCCAGTTGTGGTCCTCTGTCAGGGGCATCAGAACGATTTTCAAAAAATGTCCAAATGTGTGTGAATTCCTAAGGGACCAAACTGCTGAGGTCATCGGTACCGAAACTTACGCACTACTTAAACTAACTTATGCTAAGAACAATACACACACACCCATGCCCGAGGGAGGACGCGAACCTCCAGCGGGAGGGGCCGCGCAGTCCGTGTAACGGCGCCTCAAACCACGCGGCCACTCCGCGCGGCGAACGACTTCCGCTCATATCATCCGACTGTCGTTTCGGGACTGCGGACTCTCACCTCGTATCGATATATGTACCCTTCCCCATTATCAGTGAATTACCCTGCATACCTAAACGATCTGACGGATGGAGAGAGAAGCTATCTGATGACGGTGCAGTGTATGGTAAGTTGTAATTGATTGTTTCCTATGACGAATGACAGCTTGCCAGGCGACTTGCAAACAGTGAAATCAGACCGCGTTCCGAATACAGATACGTCGACTGTCAAAATTTATTTGTAAACTGTCGAAGTATTCCCAACAAAGTTCCAGCATTTTCTGCCTTCTAGGAAACGTCTCGCGCCAAATTATTTTTGGGACCGAGAGCTGGCCGTAGCCGGAAGTACCAGACTCTCAGATATTTGAAGATACATGGAACGTATATCGAAAGGACAGATTAGACGCCATAGGATGGAGCGTGTTCATAATTACTCTGTGACGTCGAATTTGAATTTGACAGTGTAGTTATCTGGTCGAATATAATGTCTAAGTGAAATAAAGATAACTGTTTTATCACGTAAATACTCAGATCATGCTATACCAATTGGAGGCTACTTTAACCTACTGAGTATAGACTGGGATGTCTATGGAATCATTGCAGCAATTTAGACAGACAGTCTTACGAACTTCTTTTGAACACATTTTCCTAAAAGTGTATTAAACAACTAATTCGACAGCCCACATGCAATGGGAATATTTTAGATCTTGTAGCTGCAAACAGCCCTACACCAAATCGGCGACGTTAGTGTAGAGACAGGGATTAGTAATCATGATGCGATCACAGTGACTTTGGTAACTAAAGGTAATAGATCATCAGTGGTGTAGCGTGAGGGGAGACTTTGTGACTTAGTCTCCCCTGTATTCGTGCTTAAAAAAGATGCAGTAGTAATTCATAACAAAAATATAAACATCTTTCTACTAAGAGCTCTAAATGTGTACTGTAGCGCTAAACTATGCGTCTTGTTGTAAGATAATCTCTTTCATTACGTAAGGGTAAAAAATGTGCCAAGTGTCGTAATTATCGTCGTCCGTAAGAAAAGTTCTGCAGAAGCCAATGTACTTCGTAATAAACAAAAGTGAAATGCTATGCATTTAGATATCGTAGTTATTACGTACATTACCGTAATTAAGGTAATTCTATACTGTAACGTATTATTGTGCTACGAAAAAGGCTGTCTCATTGTAGATATACTACAAAAGTTACTACTAAAGCGTGTTTTACTTTCCAGAAGAATTCAGAAAAACTGTGGAGATATGAAACAGATACGGCGCAAAAGCAATAATACAAAATTGTGTCACTCATTGGTAGCGTCGTGATATAATCATGTAACCACTGTGTCATCTGGTATCTCTCAGAAAGTAATTTAAATCCAGAATGTATTTTCAAGTAAACCAAAATGTTGCATTAAAATCTTATTAGCAGTACCAGTATATGTTCTAAGTATTTAAGCCTTATAGTCGTTACGTAATCGTGCAAAAAACAAGGAAGAATGTACACACAATAACACCAAGTCGTCTGTTTACTACAAAAATGCATTCGTAATTACTGCCGAAATAAGTTCCCTAGGTTCTTGACTGGATAGTTAGCTTTAAAACATTGTTGCATGTTAACAGTGTCTAAGTGTGACGAAGCATACTAGTAATGTGAAGTGAAATATTTTATGGAACGGACTAAGTTAAAAAGCAGATTATCTCTCAATAAATGGTTTTAGATGTGATATGTGGTGTAAACCTTTACTCTTCCTAGTACGCAGAGCTTCAGCTTCAACGCAATTATGTGGTACACATCGGTAAAGAATGCTCAAATTTTTCTCAAGGTTAGCGTCTATGTTATTTTTCTCTGAACCAGCCGGTGCACGTGGCTGCCTGCGGTGCGAGTCATTGTCTGTTTACCTTTGTTGTCGCGCGTCGTTACTGGTCTTTGGAGATCTACAAATTCACCTTGTCGAGAGGGCCCTGCCCTGTTTGAATCTCGCCAGTTCTGATTAAATTCTGGTCTGTTGTTAAGATTATATCGCCTGTCGTCATGTCGGTAGTTTCTGTAATTTCTTTCTTGTTGGTCACGTGGTGGAGAACTTCACCGTGAGTCTAACTGCGTGGTGGACCGTTGCGTGTGAAGTTATTCTGTCTCCCTGGATAATAATTATTTTGGTTCCCATATTGTCGGATTCTTTGAGTGTCTCTGTCATAAACATTACCGTGGAGAGATGATCTTTCCCTGCAATTATTACTAATCTGCCAACGGTTGTCATACGGGTGGTGTGTTTTGGTCACGATTTGCGTTGTAAGAATAGCCTTGTCGTGTCCAGTTATTATTTCTGTCATTGTGGAATTGTGACGGACGTGACCTGTAATGATTGTTTTCCTGTTTTCGCGTCCCGCGATTGTCAGTGTCAACTTCCAATTCTTGTAACAGTCCCTGGAAAGCTTCGATGTCGTTTCTGCAACTTCTTGCCAAAACAATATGTCGTAAATGAACAGGCACTTTGATTAAGCAAATGTGAATAAATTTTATTTGCTGCAGTCTTCTTTTAATTACAAAAATTTGTATGCCAAATTAACGTTTTCCAAAGGTAAGAAAATGATCTAAGTTACAACATGATCATGTACCTAGAACAAATACTCGACTGAAATTTAGAAGTACTGCAGTCGAGAAAATCTTGTCAGTACTGCATTTATTAGTCTATCTGTTACAGTGTTATTCTACTACACAACACTAATCAGTAAACGAACCAAATCAAGCAGAACTATTACCAGAAATCAGTTACAAGTTAAATGTATTGTGAAATAGAAGCTACTGGAAACTAACCTAAATGAGTCATCATTTAAAGAAATGTAATGCGTCCCTGTTTGAAGAAACAGAATTCTACAACCTTAAAGAAAATGAAATTGGTCAGTGTTTAAAAAAAGGAAGTGGACACCGTTTAAAGATCTTTGTTGATCCATCATGGATACAGAACAGTGGTCATTCAGGTATTTACCAAAAGAAAAATCACCGAGCTGTATGGCTGTTCGGTGATTTTCCTTTTGTAAATAAAAAAACCGTTTAAAGAAATGGAACGTGTCACGATATAATGTAATAGAACAGGTCAGCATTTTAGAAAAATGGAAAGAGCACAATTTAAAGATACAGAACACACTGCCTCTTAAGGAAATGGAATGGGTCACTAGTTAAAGAAACGGAATGGGACACCGTTAATGAAGAAACAGAATTAGTCATTTAAAAAAACGGACAAGTTGCCATTAAAAAACCTGCCTGGGACACCCCTTAAAACAAACAGAATGGGTCAGTTTAAAAAAACGACGAAGTCACCATTTAAAAAAATGTGATACGTCACCAAAATTTCTCTCCATCATGTTAGAGAGAAACTGTAGCAAATTGCTTTCAGACTGTATAAACTTGCTTCCATGCTCCATCATTCTACCACCATACTGAATGAGTTCGCCTCTAATTGTTCTCAAAAATTCAAAATGGTTCAAATGGCTCTGAGCACTATGGGACTTAACATCTATGGTCATCAGTCCCCTAGAACTTAGAACTACTTAAACCTAACTAACCTAAGGACATCACGCAACACCCAGTCATCAGCCTCTAATTGTGTCTACTTGTCCCCAAACAGAATGAGCTTGCCGCAAACTGAAGCAACTGTTCCCCAATATTGGGAGGTCACCTGTGAACATCTTACTACCAATGATACATCGCACACAGTGTTTTGATATCGTTTAACAAACGTACCCAGCAATCAACTGAGCAAATTTCTTGTGCTGATGAGCGTTTCAAACCTTTCACTTTATGCATAACGCATTGCAGCTCAATATGGAGAGTGTACGTTTTTGCTTTGAGGGCTATGAATTCCATAAGAATCTGTCTATTTCATTAAATGCACTTCCCTCTTACTGATGCGTGGGATGCTAATATGTTATTATCAGAGTAATTATCAGGATAAACCAATGAGTCAAAACACCTAGGAAATCGTTTTTAATAGCACAGCTATTTGCAGTGGTTACATGATATATTTTGCTCGCCATGGCTGTATAACACATTTTAACATTCTTTGAGTGAAATTTCTTCAACACATAATCATAGTAAAAATCAGCACCTGTTGACCTGAAAATATCAAAAATAGCTATTTCCACAGCTTTACGTTTGTCGAAAACAGTGTTAAGTGTATTCATTTCAGATGCAACCAAAATTTCATTACCTATGACACTCCATTTTAATTTGTTCTAGCAGTCAAAGCAACAGCTCCATCTCTACTTTCCTATCTCGTTACTAGCTTTTTTCGTTCAGTTTTCGCAAATTTTGAATAGCTTTGACCTGAATGATTAGGTATGCTGATTACATCAAAACTGTAGACTTCCACGCAAAATTGGAGAGTGGTGTATGCGTATGGGTATGTGTATGTGGATGTGTTTGGAGTTTACGGATGCTCAGTAGCGAAGCTATCAAAGCCCTTACAAATGTAAAAAGAAATAAATGTGGAAAAATGGCTATAAATGTTATCACACAGTGAGGAGTAAGTCTCCTAAATGACACTCAGTCACTCCCTCCCCACTAGCATTTACCCACACATCTCATTATCCTGCACGCCGCAAGACAAAGGGAAGAGGGTGAAAGGTGCTCTATCTGGGACTATAATGTAAGTTAAACAGCAGAGGGGGTAAAAAACAGCACAGAGAAATGTAATGCTCCCAACTTCCAAAAAACGTGGGTGATCCAATAATCCTGTTAACACGTTAAGAAAATTTCCGTAAATTTTTTTGGAAACAAGTTGGACATACAACTCTAACCACATTCGTTCAAATGTCGCTTAAAGTAAGAGGGCAGATCTGTTACATAATCTGCAGCGGCTTTCTGTTCCAAAAATAAATCATAGTCTAGGTAAATGTGGGGAACAGTGATCTGAAGACCAGAAGCACCACACATCGAAGGGTCCTCACGCTGGAGGAAGAAGCCAGGCCCCAAAATGCTGAGTCCTGTACGAGGACAAGTGAGGAGAACCTCATCCTACCTGCTAGGCAGGAAAGAGGTACGGCATGCCCACATTGTGGGCTTTACCAGAAAGAGTTTGCTGTCCGTCACTTCCAGCCGCTCCTCTTCCAACCTACCCATGACTGTAGACCTCAAAAGTGAGGTGATAGCATGCGGGTGATACCACACTGACCTAAGAATCGCGACACGCCTCCTTGGCTGTTACATCCGCAATTTCGTTCCCTGAAATACCCATGTGCCCTGGCACCCAACAGAGAGTCGCCTCGTTCCCCAGCCTTTGCCGTTAGAGGAGGGCGATCTGGATATTCTGGACTGCTTTAGCTGTTGGGTACAAGCGTTGCAGAGAGTGAAGAACATTCAGGGGATCGGAACAGACAAGGAATTTGGCACTTACAACTTGTCTTATCTGCTCCAGCGCCTGAAAGATCACGTATAATTCCGCATCGAAGATAGTAGAGCAGGTAGTCGAATCTTCATGACATGATCAAGGAAAATGATAGAGCAACCAACGGAGTTTCCTGTTTAGACCCATCCTTAAATACAGCTACAGAGTTGTGCTCAGTTAAAATTTTATAAAAGAATTTAGTTAAATTGCAGAATCAAATCCTCTTTTGTATTACGCTAAATGCAAAACTACTCTGGGTCTCTTCTGTAACCAGGTTGGCAGCCACCAAGGAACTCCAGCACACGCTTCGCACGGAACCCAATGGCCTCGTGGTCCTTGGACAATTGATAACGTGTCGTTACATAGTTTGACGAGCAACGGTCAACGCCTCAGCACAGAGACCGGATATGGGGCCAGACCTGTAAGCACCCATAGCCAGCCTGTTACCCTCGTTAGTGATCATCAGGTAACAAGGCCTCGCAGACTTACACCATACACCCAAAGTCCAGCCAAGCTCGCACGAAGGCCCTATAAACCCGGATCAGACTTTCCCTGTCAAGACTGCAAAATCTGCGTTTAAGACACTTAAAGGTATTCCGTGACTTATGGTTCTTCAGGTGTGGTAACCTCGACAGTTTAGAGTAAAAAATGGGATCCAGAAGCCTCAAACACTCCTTTAAAGGGAAGATGGTGTAATACAATCGAAACTCAGGTAAAGTTAAAAGATGAGAACGATTAAAATGAGCACACACACACTTCTCTGCAGAAAATGTAAGATCAGTCTTTGCAGCCCACACGTCAAGCCTCTTAAACGTAAGTAGCAACCAGTGACTCGTTGCCGCAGTACTGGAGGAAGAGCAGAAGACCAGAAAATCGTTCACAAATAAGGAGCATTGGACAGGACTCCTTACTGTGGACGTTATACTACTAATAGCTATGTCAAAGAGAGTGACACTTGACACACTACCGTGGAGAGCACCACTCTCCTGCTTGAAACTATCTGACAGTGCGTCACCAACTCTGTACCTAAAAAGGTGTCTTGAGAGGAAGGACAAAATGAAGACCGAAGGGAGCCAAGAAAGCCCCATTACTATTGTTGATTGAGTTCATTGTGCCTTGCAGGAGTGTCGTACGTCTTACTAATGTCAAAAAAACCCTACACAGTGCTGTTGACGTAGGCAAGAGTGCTAGATTTCCGCCTCCGACGGGTTCAAGTTGTCGACAACTGATGGACATCATCTGAAGCCACACTGAGAGCGGTCAAGGAGTTGCCCGGTCATCAATATCTAAAACAGAAGACAGTTATCCATGCGCTCTAGAGTGTTTCCTAGACAGCGTGTTAAGGGTACACTCTGATAGCTACTGGAACACATTCAGTCTTCTTCTGGTTTGAGGAGAGGTATCAAAATTGCTTCCCGCCACGAAATCGGAAATTGGCCTGACAGCCATAAAGAATTAAAACATTGAGAGGATATCATTTTACACCGTTTAAAAATGCTGCAGCAATCTGTACCACATTTGGTGGTGACTATGCGCCGTATCAGAGGCATCAGACAGTGCAAAATCTAGCCTCCACATGGAGAATGGGCAGCTTCAGGACTCAGAACTGGTGGATGGGAAATCTGGATCAATCCTCTCCACGATCGTATGGTAAAGATGGTACAATGGATCCTTTCTGGCAGTGGCTGTAGTCAGTGCAAAATCCCCGGTTATTGTCTCTGCAGTGTTTACGGGTGTATTTGGATACACCCGTGATTCAACAACGCCACTATAAGTAAACGAATGTTTTTACCAGAAAACTTCCTGATGGCTTCCCATACTTTTGTCGAACAAGCCGAGCGGTTTAGAGAATCAAGGAATGCTTGTCATAATGCTTTATTACTCTCCTTGATGATGCAACGAGCTCTGGCTCTAACTAATCGAAAGAATGCGAGCTTCTCTGACGCTGGGTGGCACTTAAGCCATTGCAGATCCGCACGCCTAACTCAGATGACTGAACGGCACTTATGTGTCTACCAAGGGAGAGGTTGCCTCCTAAGATGACCTGAGGATGTTGGGATGGGGAAATCAGCGGCATGGTGGATCATTGAGGTGATGTGATCCCCAATTCCTGGATGCTGTCACGTCGCTCGAACTCAGTCGGCTGGTTAAGCAGCTTCCACTCGGCTCTGCTGATCTTCCATCTTGGCTGCATCCATTCACATAAATACAGAGTGAGATGTAGTCATTTGAACGAAGATCAGTGATCTAACACACAACAGAGCCCGCAAGGTCTGGAGACAAGAAAGGGAAGTCGATGGTTGAAGATGACCGCATAGCTGCAAAGAAATGAGTAGGATTGCCTGTGTCGAGGGCGCGCAGCACCTGAGACGTCATGATGTTTTCCAAAACCAAACCTGGAGGACAAGTAGGTGTTGAGCCTCGCAAAAGAGTTGTCATTGAAACCTCCCAGTAGGGTAAATGATTCGAGGACTTGTTCCGTCAGTTTTGTGAGGGCTTCATAGTCTACCGCATGTTGTGGAAGTAGCGGTCAAACGGTGATCCTTTGACTATCATGAATTTTAGCTGCAGCTGATCACAGGTAGGTTGCCAACGGGAGAGCAGAGAACCGGCCGGGGTGGCCGAGCGGTTCTAGCCGCTACAATCTGGAACTGCGCGACCGCCACGGTCGCAGGTTCGAATCCTGCCTCGGGCATGGATGTGTGTGATGTCCTTAGGTTAGTTAGGTATAAGTAGTTCTAAGTTCTAGGGGACTGATGACCTCAGCAGTTAAGTCCCATAGTGCTCAGAGCAATTTGAACCTTTTTTTATTATTTTTTTTTATTTTGAGAGCAGAGACTGGTGCGCGATATTGACAAACGTAGCTACCCCTCGCTTTGTCTTTTCCTGAGTCAGGTCACCCTTGTGATGGAGGATACAACCCCACAGTACAGGGACACCAGATCTTTACAAATGCAAACACGATCACTTGGAGCATATGCTACAAGTTTCAGTGCCTCCAAGTATGTCCTGGAATCAATGTCCACTGTAGAGTGGAAGCAATTTATCACAGGGGTTGCACTTTCTCCTGATCTCTCCTTCGGGAAGGGAATCTTCAATGGATGAAGGCACAGCCTCGGGGTGAGATGAGTGCCCTAGGCGAACATCAAGGTCCGTCAGCTCAGAAGACAAAACGTGAGAAATGTCAGAAGGACGTCGATGTCGTTGACTTCCCACCTCCATCAGCGGATGATGGGTTACTTTGATTTTTTGTCCTGAGGAGGCTTCGAAGACACAACTGCGACCCTGGTAGCGACAGCGGTGGACTGAACCTTTGGAGGGTTAGGGATCTCCACAATGTGAGCAACCACAGTCTTTTCTGTTGTTCTTTGGGAAGTTATGGGCGTCGAAATAACTGGAGTAGCGCAAGTTTATTGACGAAACATGTCGTATTGCTGACTACAGCAGCTTCCGTTTATGTAACAGTACTGGGTTTCTGAAAAGGTTTTGTAAGAGTTGCAGCAAAGGAGGTAGCGAACATGATGGGTAGCATGACCTTTCGGCCTCACCACATCTAATTCGCTTTATTTTTAGGCTCCTGTATTTTCTGTTCTTCAGATATACGCTGCAGTCCCTCCTCATGACAGGGTGACCCCCATAGCAATTTACGCATTTCGAAGGAGAGTAACAAACGACTCCTTCATGGGGGACCTTATATCATTTGCCTCAAGTGGATTCTACCTCACATCCAAGAGTAGTATACCAAAAGTGTAAGCATTTAAAGCAGCGCATTGGCCTGGGGCATAAAGCCGCTCATTTAAACAAAGGAAATATGCCGTGACATAGTCTAGTGGCTTCGTCCTGTTGAATGTGAGGATGATCGAGTGGTATTTGCCCAGATCGCTGTCCAGTCGTTTTATAATATTCTGCATGTCAACAAAGCTTTCTTGGGCGTACTCAGATTTCATTTCTTCTTTGGGAATGTCCACCAGATTCCTGCATTACACAAAGACTTTGCTGTAGTTCAAGGTGGTGTGTAGCTCAGTTTCATAGGCATATTCCCCAACACTTTTCGCATTCTGTAGGTATGTCGCTTGTTACGAGCTAGTGGTTTTTTTGACCAACTGAGTCCCATTGCCCAACCGCTTGACAGATTTTAATGTACATGTTCTCTCCTCTAAACTCTTCTGAATGTAGAAATGTGGATTTTGTCAAAGCTTCCCTCCCTTTGCTTAGGTATTAGAAGCACTTTATGACCTTTAGCATGCGTTCCGTACTAAAGAATTAACTACCATGAATTAATCTCGATTCAGGAGCACTCTTCACTTGAGGCTTCTTGAGAGGCTGTGTGTGGACATTTACCAGAGGCCCTTCCATTCCACTGGAAGGTAAAGGAGAAAATTTAGAGAGTTCCATCTCGTTTGCGCGAGCATCTATGGAACTAGAAGTCCATTCAGATACAGCCCTGCTTGTTTAAATACACTACTGAGGTGCTGCAATTTCCCCAGGGGTTGCCCACTAACGACTGTTGCACCTGTGCCATCGGTGTGCTGAATACATTGAGATTTAGGGGATTTTTATAGAGATTTTTACAATACTCATGATACAGGCGGGCACACCAAGATCCTCATTCCTTGTAACACACAACTTTCCACTGCAGTGCTGTACAACGGTCGCTAAAGCATGCCCAGAGCTTGCTGTGATAAAGGACGGGCGGCGATTAATAGCGTCCAACACAGAAAACCTAGGAACGCCAAATCTGTACCCAGCAAAGAAATGCTGAGCTCCTGAGAGTCAGGGAGTGGTGGGCATTGCAACATGGGCTCTGCTGTATAGACTGTCAACACCGGCACATATAATTTATGACTCATCCTTAATGTCATCATAGTCAGTCATGAATCTACCGTTTGCAACAGTATGTCAGTGCGAGCAATGAACAATACCGCATCTCACACCACACGCAACAGATTGTAATTGTTCTATGTCCATAATAAGCTGGAGATATCCTTTAGTGGTTTTCAGGGTCACACGCCATGCCAATCCAGGCGATGTCACATAATAGGTCGGATAGCCTAAAGCAAGACGTCGATTTTCAAGTATAAGACTGAATTATGTATTAATGTTATACATTCAAATGAACTCTACAATTTGCACATTCCTTTATATTCCAGTTCTTTCACGGGTCCTGTTTCACCGGTCAGTAAGCATTTGAACGCCTGAATCGGCGATAGCTGTTAATTCAACAGAATATATTCTTCAGTTACATGCGTGTTTGTAACGACGCCTTGGGTATTGCTCAAGTTGTTTCTAACTCGAGAAGCCTCAAATATGAGACATTTTTCTAGACAGCATGCCTGAAAGTTGAAGAAAAAAAAATATTGTTCAAAGGTGTGTGAAATATTATGGGACTTAAATGCTAAGGTCATCAGTCCCTAAGCTTACACACTACTTAACCTAAATTATCCTGAGGACAAACATACACACCCATGTCCGAGGGAGGACTAACCTCCGCCGGGAGCAGCCTCACAGTCCATGACTGCAGCGCCTGAGACCACTCGCCTGATCCCGCGCGGCAGTTGAAGAAACCTATAAACCGAAATTTTATGTTTCTATGATAACCGGATACAACAGGCTAATGTTTACTAATTTTCCGTACTTCCTGAAATACCTCTATTTTAGAAGTTTTCTCCACTCTTTCTCAGAGGTCAATCATTGTAAAATGTGCACTATAATTCGATAAATCGTGAAACACAACAGGCAAAAATTACGCCTAAAATTTAAATTATACCTATCATTTTCAGCACCACAATATTTGCCTGTAAAGTGACACTAATCCCTGTGTTTTACATCTGCTTGCTTTAGAGAGTGCAGTTCCACCCACTGATGTGAGGGTCGTGATGGTGGACCGCAGGGCCCAGTGGAAACACTACTGGCACCAACGAATGCCCTATGCTATTTCAGTATACGTTTTGTTGTGGCCCTGCGAGGCAGAACACACCTCACTGTTGACCCTAGCCGACGCTGATATACAGCCGGCGGTTTCCGTCGTGGGGAGAGTGCTGCCTAGGCATCTTGTCTTGCTGACAACAGGCTCCTGGATAGCTAGTGGCATCTGTAGGCCATGGCCGTGACGCCAATGGTGACCTGCTTCTCCATCAGCGGTGGTGCCTGCGGCAGCCCCTCAGCCTACACGCATTCACCGAGGCAGTGCGTGGAGACTGCTTTGCACAGGATTTTATCCACTGCCCTCTGGCTGGAGTCAGTAGGTGGCTGGCGCTAAGGCACTAACACCAGTAGGGAACATAATGCTGGTGGTGACAGGGCACCCTAGTCCCGAATTCATATCTGCTGCTGTTTATGCCCAGTCATCTCGCTGTCTGGCGTGGCCTCGGCATCACGTTGGTGTTACTGGACTCTGGCGAAAGGAACTGCATCTGACTCAAGATTCAGATGTATTTATATAGCTCAGAGGCTTATTTATTTCACCAAAACCTGGCACCTAGTTACGCCACAAACAAGAAACTTGGCTTGGTAAGCTGTCAACACCCCGGTTGCTGCGGTTATTACCTCTGCGGGGTACGGTTGGCCGCTGAGAGCGGCTGGCCGCATCTCTGAATCCTTTTACGTGCCTGTTACTCTGACACACATGTCCCTACACTGTTGATATCAGCCTCCCACTGCAGTGTCAGTACATCACTACTTCCTACTACGTTTGCTGAAAGACCTGGTAGATACACGATAGCTTACAGATTTCTTTGCAGATATGGCCAGTTTCCACTGTTCGAAATGCGACTTCCTATTCTGCACTAATTATCGTCAATTTGTTCTGAAATAAGTGATTTTTTTATTTTCACAGCAATCAAATTATCTCTTTGCTAAATCATTCTATGCTATCTGGGCTCTGATACAGTTGAAGGTCTCAATATTCATCGCTGTAACGTAGTTCAAATAAAAAGCGGTACAATGTGATTGGTGAACTCCTGGTTGCATTCAATGTCTACACATATAACGAAAGGTAGCTTTAATGGTATGTAACTGAATAGAATTTAATGAACTAATTCCTCCGTTTTGGGAATTATACTCGTGACTGGCCTGAATAGCTAACAATCAACTGAATGTGCTTCCAGTTTCTCTTTAGAGTGAACTAGCTTAAACCGTGGGTAAATATTTCAGCTGAAATAGTAAATTAGTGTGTTCGTGACAGGCAACGTTAAGAGTTTCAGACGTTCCTCACCTTCATGGCAAAGGAAGGAACTGAAATTTTTCCTTCATGTTCCTCTCCTATCCCTCCTTTAAACTACCTGCCGGCCGAAGTGGCCCTGTGGTTAAAGGCGCTGCAGTCTGGAACCGCAAGACCGCTACGGTCGCAGGTTCGAATCCTGCCTCGGGCATGGATGTTTGTGATGTCCTTAGGTTAGTTAGGTTTAACTAGTTCTAAGTTATAGGGGACTAATGACCTCAGAAGTTGAGTCCCATAGTGCTCAGAGCCATTTGAACCATTTAAACTACCTCTCATATTCAGAGTACACATTAACAAATACAGGGCGAGGCGCTTCTGTCCGGACAAATGAATCCTTTTTTGAAAGCAAATTTATGAAAACAAAATGCAAATGAAAATGGAAATCCCTTTACATATAAATCGTGGTATCTGTCAAGACTAACATTACTTGATGTAACAGCCTTCAGCCTCAATGACCGCCTCAAATCTTGTCCTGAAGCGATTGTACGCACTCTTTAAAACACTGCTGTCCATATTAACGAATGCTGCTTCGATAGCGGTGCGTAGAGATGAAACATTAGGGTGGTGGTGGTGGTGGTGGTGAGTGGTGAGTGTTTAACGTCCCGTCGACAACAAGGTCATTAGAGACGGAACGCAAGCTCGGGTTAGGGAAGGATTGGGAAGGAAATCGGCCGTGCCCTTTCAAAGGAACCATCCCGGCATTTGCCTTAAACGATTTAGGGAAATCACGGAAAACCTAAATCAGGATGGCCGGAGACGGGATTGAACCGTCGTCCTCCCGAATGCGAAAACATTAGGGTGCCTCGTCTTTTTGGTAACTCTTTCGACTACGCTCCAGACATAGTAGTCGAGGGGTACAAATCCGGGCTATTCATGGGCCAGAACACCTTTGACCACAACATTTCAACGTTACCCGAGAACCAGTTCTCTACTAAAGAGCTCGTATGAGGCGGTGTAAATTAAAAAAAATGGCTCTGTGCACAATGGGACACATCCATGCACGAGGCAGGATTCGAGCCTGCGACCGTAGCGGTCGCAGGGTTCAAGACTGTAGCGTCTAGAACTGCTCGGCCACCTCGGCCGGCAGGCGGTGTACTGTCCTGTTGAAAGACATATTGTCTCCCCGAGGCCACAGTTTCCATTCACAGTTTCACGACATTCGTCACAACTTGCAGATAAACTTCTGTTGGACAGTTAGTCCCTTTTCAAAGAAATGTGGCGGCATGATACACTCACTGGACACAACATTTAGGACCTACCCCAGACTTCTACGAAGCATTCTACTTGGCTACAATATCGTGAAGAGTTGATCTCGGGTACCCGAAGAACCAAAGTATTTCAGTGGGCGAACGTCCAATGCAAAGGCTTTCGATAATCACGGCTCTTCTGTTCTACTCCGTACTTGTCCGTAACATCTCAACCATTTTGAGGTTATGGCTGTTTACTAGATGCCTATATGTTTCATGAACGCCACTCGCGGCCTCCGGAGGAACAACGACATGGCGGGAACGTTGTGTCCGGATTTAAGCGCGGCATCCTGTACATGTACATTGTTTTTCTCAAATATTGGCACACGATTTAATTCACCAGGAAAGGTAATACTTGCAAACTAAACAAGTGAATATGGAATATAATTTGACACACGGCTCATATGGTCAGTTGCTGTGGGCAAACTAGCTAAAATGGTCCACATTAAGCAATTATCAACGTCCTTTCAATCATTATTTACCTCAGCTTTGTGGTGTGTAGTCGCCTTTGCTAATTTTCTTGGAATTTTCGTTTTAAATCCTTTATTTATGCTAACGTTAATATAGACTTGTGTGATTTCTTATAACGCCCACCCAGAATCGCGAACTGGGAAAGTTTTCAGCTACTTGTTTAAAGCCGGCCGGGGTTAAGTTAAGTCCCGTAGTGCTCAGAGCCATTTGAACCAACTTGTTAAAAGTCGGTCTGTAACGTTGTTTGAATACCATTCGCAGATGCTATCAGACAGCGATAAAGGCTCGTTCTTGGTACTCATACACATTACTCTATACTCACCTGTCTTGAGAAATACCACTTTAGACTAGTGAGACATTTATCTCAACTGGTCAATTGATCCCTCGCACATTGATAGTGAAAACTGGGAAACACGAGGCAAGAAATTGTTTGGTATCCTTAAACCCATTATGATTGGCTCTTACGACAGTAGATAGTTGAGTTCTAAAATATTACCCTACACAGACGCATTCCTGACTATTACCAGTGATTTTAACACGCTCCGTACTTGACTCACCAGTCATTCGTTATCATATTAAGTACGACTTTACTCTCAAAGTTGACGATGTTTAGCGAACCAAGAATTAGGTCATTTTCACGAACTGCTGCTCGTCTCAGATTCTCCACTACCCGATCAGGCGGGTACTAAACTCCAAATTCAGTGATGACGCTTGCTCGTCATGTAATACGAAATGCCAAACATGTCTGAGTTGCACCCACAGATATGACTAAGAATCAGAGATACACCGCATACTCAGAACGAGAGATAGAGCTCACGTTTACTATGTTTCTTACAGAGAGTAGTCACACTTGTTAAATTTTGGCATATTCTATCAGGAAAAGAATGCGACCTTCCCAGCTGCTTGAGCTAACTGGAACATTAAAAAACACGAATAATTACTAATTTAAAGGTGTAGTATTGTTAACATTAAAATACACTCTAAGGCAAATAAAAAAGAAACGAAGCATCACCAAGGAATTATCGGAATGTGACGTGAATCGATGGATGTGATGTACATGTATCCACAAACAGATGGTTACAGTTTCAGTAATGTTGGATGATTTATTCAAGAGAAAAATCTTAATAAATGGCGCAAATCAACAACTCATTGGTCTACATCTTGCCCTCATGAAAACAATTATTCGGCTTGGCGTTGATCGATAGAGTTGTATGATGTCCCCCTCAGTTCAACTGGTGCGTTAGGTCGGCTAAATCCCGAGCTGCTGTCCATGATGTCCCAAACATATCCAATTGAGAAGATATCTGGCGATCTTTCTAGCCACGCTAGACTTTGGAAACCACGTTGACAGCGGTAGAAACTCTCGCCATGAGCGGGCCGGCACTATTATACCAGCCAAGGATGGCTTGCCACGAAGGCCAACGAAACGAGGCATAGAATACCATCGACGTACAGCTGTGTTGTAAGGGTGCCACGGATAACTGCCGAATGGATCCCACTATGAAATGAAATTGAACTCCACACCATCTCTCTGGTTGTCGGGCCATTCTGCGGGCGACTGTCAGGTTATTATCTCACTGCTGTCCGCTGCGTCTCTGGTACGTCTTCGCTGCTCATCGGGGTTCATTTCGAAGTGGGACTCAGCGCAGAAGACAGTTCGACATCCAGTCAATGAGATTTCAGTCCTCACAATGCATCTGGAGGCGCCCTGAACAACTGTGGAATAGCAACCCGTAAAGTACACCGGCACACCGGCGATATTCTACGCCCTATTACAATGCCTTTCACACCAAGGCACACTGGGCTTACATTTTAGCAAGACAATGCCCCCTCCACCCTTCCCCTTACGTCAAGAGTTTCTACAGCTTTACTTCGTCCTTGTCAAAGCCTAACATCTCCAGCCGGATTTCTGGATCTCTCCCAAACTGAGAACGTTTGGAACATCATGAGCAGGGCCCTCCAACCATCTCGGGCTTTTCATGATCTAACGTGCCAGTTGGACAGACGGACAGACTTTGACATGATATCCCTGAGGGCACCTAACACCTCTCTCAACCAGTGACCAGCAGAATAACCAGTTAGGATCAGAGTTAGACCAAAGCGTTACTGACTTGCTCATATTGTCAAGCCCGTCGTCACGAATAAATCATACTATTTTTCTAAAATTCTAAGTATTTGTTTGTAGAGTGTATATATACAAGCTAACACTTGGTTCAAGAATCATAAAAGAAGGTTGTATACATGGAAGAATCCTGGAGAAACTAGAAGGTATCAGATAGATTACATAATGGTAAGACGGAGATTTAGGAACCAGGTTTTAAATTGTAAGACATTTCCAGGGGCAGATGTGGACTCTGACCACAATCTATTGGTTATGAACTGTAGATTAAAACTTAAAGTGCAAAAAGGTAGGAATTTAAGGAGATGGGACCTGGATAAACTGACTAAACCAGAGGTTGTACAGAGTTTCAGGGAGAGCATAAGGGAACTGTTGACAGGAATGGGGGAAAGAAATACAGTAGAAGAGGAATGGGTAGCTCTGAGGGATGAAGTAGTGAAGACATCGGAGGATCAAGTAGGTAAAAGAAACGAGGGCTAGTAGAAATCCTTGGGTAACAGAAGAAATATTGAATTTAATTGATGGAATGAGAAAATATAAAAACGCAATAAATGAAGCAGGCAAAAAGGAATAAAAACGTCTCAAAAAATGAGATCGACAGGAAGCGCAAAATGGCTGAACAGCGATGGCTAGAGGACAAATGTAAGGATGTAGAGGCTTATCTCACTAGGGGTAAGATAGATACTGCCTACAGGAAAATTAAAGAGACCTTTGGAGAAAGGAGAGCCACTTGTATGAATATCAAGAGCTCAGATGGAAACCCAGTTATAAGCAAAAAAGGGAAATCAGAAAGGTAGAAGGAGTATATAGAGGGTCTATACAAGGGCGATTTCCTTGAGGACAATATTATGGAAATGGAAGAGGATGTAGATGAAGATGAAATGGGAGATACGATACTGCGTGAAGAGTTTGACAGAGCACTGATAGACCTGAGTCGAAACAAGGCCCCGGGAGTAGACAACATAACATTGGAACTACTGAGGGCCTTGGGAGAGCCAGTCCTCACAAAACTCTACCATCCGGTGAGCAAGATGTATGAGACAGGCGATATATCCTCAGACTTCAAGAAGAATATAATAATTCCAATACCAAAGAAAGCAGGTGTTGACAGATGTGAAAATTACCGAACTATCAGTTTAATAAGTCACAGCTGCAAAATACTAACGCGAATTCTTTACAGACGAATGGAGAGACTGGTAGAAGCCGACCTCGGGGAAGATCAGTTTGGATTCCGTAGAAGTGTTGGAACACACGAGGCAATACTGACCCTACGACTTACCTTAGAAAATAGATTAAGGAAAGGCAAACCTACGTTTCTAGCGTTCGTAGACTTAGAGAAAGCTTTTGACAATGTTGACTTTAATACTCTTTCAAATTCTAAAGGTGACAGGGGTAAAATACAGGGAGCGAGAGGCTATCTACAATTTGTACAGAAACCAGATGGCAGTTACAAGAGCCGAGGGGCATGAAAGGAAAGAAGTGGTTGGGAAGGGAGTGAGACAGGGTTGTAGCCTCTCCCCGATGTTATTCAATCTGTATATTGAGCAAGCAGTAAAGGAAACAAAAGGAAAGTTCGGAGTAGGTGTTAAAATCCATGGAGAAGAAATAAAAACTTTGAGGTTTGCCGGTGACATAATTCTGCTAGAGACCGCAAAGGACTTGGAATAGCAGTTGAACGGAATGGACAGCGTCTTGAAAGGAGGGTATAAGATGAACATCAACGAAAGCAAAACGAGGATAATGGAATGTTGTCGAATTAGGTCGGGTGATGCTGAGGGAATTAGATTAGGAAATGAGGCACTTAAAGTAGTGAAGGAGTTTTGCTATTTTGGGAGCAAAATAACTGATGATGGTCAACGTAGACAGGATATAAAATGTAGACTGGCAATGGCAAGGAAAGCGTTTTTGAAGAAGAGAAATTTGTTAACACCGAGTATAGATTTAAGTGTCAGGAAGTCATTTCTGGAAGTATTTGTATGGAGTGCAGCCATGTATGGAAGTGAAACAGGCAGTTTGGACAAGAAGAGAATAGAAGCTTTCGAAATGTGGTGCTACAGAAGAATGCTGAAGATTAGATGGGTAGATCACGTAACTAATGAGGAGGTATTGAATAGAACTGGGGAGAAGAGTTTGTGGCACATCTTGACAAGAAGAAGGGACCGGTTGATAGGACGTGTTCTGAGGCATCAAAGGACCACAAATTTAGCATTGGAGAGGAGCGTGGAGGGTAAAAATCGTAGAGGGAGACCAAGAGATGTATACACTAAGCAGATTCAGAAGGATGTATGTTGCAGCAAGTACTGGGAGATGAAGAAGCTTGCACATGATTGAGTTGCATGTAGAGCTGCATCAAACCAATCTCATGACTGAAGACCACGACAACAACATATACAAGTGGTTCAAATAGCTCTGAGCACCATGGGACCTAACACCTGAGGTTATCAGTCCCCTAGGACTTAGAACTACTTAAACCTAACTAACCGAAGGACATCACCCCCATCCATGCCCGAGGCAGGATTCGAACCTACGACCGTAGCGGTCGCGCGGTTTCAGACTGAAGCGACTACAATCGCTTGGCCACATCGGCCGGCGTATATATACAATAAGGTGACAAAAGTTAACGGGCATTTCCTAATGTTATGTTAGACCACCTTTTTCCCAGCGTAGTGCAGCAAGCGTAGTGGCATGGACTAACAAGTTGTTGGGAGCCCCCTTCAGAAATGATGAGCCACGCTGCCTCTATAGCCGTCCGTAATTCCGAAAGTATTGTCGGTGCAGGATTTTGTACACGAACTTACTTATCGATTATGTTTCATAAATGTTTAAAGGAATACATGTCGGGTGAACTGGGTGGCTAAATCATTCGCTCGAATTGTCCAGAATTTTCTTCAAAACAACCGCAAACAGTTGTGGCTCGGTGATGAGGCGCATTGTCATCTACAGAAACTCCATCGTCGTTTGGGAACATGGGTTACGTGGCTGACTGCAAATGGTTTCCAAGTAGCCGAGCGTAACCATTTCCAGTCAATGATCTGTTTAGTTGGACCAGAGTTCCCAGCCTATTCTATGTAAACACAGCTCACACCGATATAGAGACACCTCTAGATTGCACAGTACCTTGATGTCAATTTGTTTCCATAGCTTCTTGAAGAGTGCGCCACACTCGAAAAGTGCCATCAGCTCTTAGTACCGATCTTCTCACTAGGCCATGGTTTTCCAGTCGCCTATGGTCCAACCGATATGGTCACGAGCCTAGAAAAGGGGCTGCAGGAAATTTAGTGCTGTTAGAGGTACTCGCGTCGTTCGTCTGCTGCCATAGACTTAACGTAAAATTTTTTCGCCTCCCTGTGCGAACGGATGTTCCACATTGATTTCTGCAGCTGTTTGACGCAGTGTTGCTTGCTTGTTAGCAGTGACAACTCTACGCTAACGCCACTGTTCTTGGTCGTTGAGTGAAAGCCGTCGACCTCTGCGTTTCCCTTAGTGACAGGTAATGCCGGAAATTTGGTATTCTCGTCACACTCTTGAGATTGTTGATCTCGAGTCGATCCATCGGGATTCGACAGCTGGTGAATGGTAACGCGTCGCCTCTTCGGGTTAATCACATTTTAGCTACACAAGGTGTCCACAAATGTCATCGAGGTGAGAGGCGACTCGAAACGAGCAGCGCGCCACGGACGCTGGCTGATGGGACATGAGTTATGCTATGTGAGACATTCTCCTGCACTGGCGTGAAGCCTGACGGCTGCGAGTCACCTGTATCCCTTGATACTTGATGTCTTCTCCGACGGCGATGCTATCTTTCAGCAGTATAAATGTCCGTGTCTCGGTGCCAGAACCGTGATACAGTGGTTTGAGGAGCATTATAGTGAACTCACGTTGCTGTCTCGGCCACCAAATTCGCCTGATGTAAATCCTGTGGAACCCATCTTGGTCGGTATCGGACGTCTTTACGAGATTCCCAATAGCTTTGCATAGACGTCTAACGCCACATACCTCCACAAACCAACCAGCCAGCAAACTGTCGGACACCTGATAAGCACAATCACTCATGTATTTCGTTCAAAGACGTACAAACAAGGTGTAGTGGTGATGGTCATATGCTTTGGATCAATGTATCACTACCCCATGATATTTGTCAACTATGTTGCCTACATACGGGAATAACACCAGAGGTATCAGAGCTCACAACGAAAGATTTTATAGTTAGGAACAGCAAAAAATTGGTACAGTGGGAGTCACAATATGTCTCGAGTAATTTGGGCGGTGTTTGGGGGTGGGCGTGGTGGGACAGACACACAGGTAGATTGTGGGCAACAGAAGCCAACTGATAGCCCGGAGAGGGGAACACTAGCAAGTTGTCTGATATGAGCCTCCTACCAGAACGCACCAGAGCTGCTTATCGTAATATGTTGGCGTACTCGCGCAGTATATTGCACTGCAAAGTTACAATTACTCCCAGCCAACGTGATCATTAGATGAGAAGCGTCAAATGTTTACTGTTGTCTGATATGTGGAAGCAGCATGTCAGGCCATCACAGACCTGAAGAGACTGGGCGAACCTTGAAATGTTAATCCGTAATATAATGCATACGGCAACAAGACAGAACTTACTGCTTTTTTCCACATGCCTGGGAACTCAACGTTCCACACGAGGTAAGATTATATATGCACAAGCTCTACTTCAGCATGAATTCACACACAAGTTAAGATATCCCTGCCTAGTCAGTAGGAATGTTCGGAATATCAGAAGTATGCATAACTATTTGACGGGTGGTTGAGATATAAAAGCAGAGATTCAATTTACGGAAAGCACTGATGTCGCTTTGTCGTAGCTGTCAATACTGTTTTGATTTGAAGAATGTTCTACAAAAGCACTGATGGAAACAGAAATCGCAGCACCAAGTAGGAGTTATGCGACATTAACGAAAAAATGTTAGGCGTGTTTCTACACCTGGATGATGTCTATTCCAGTTCCACTCCAGTCGCATAAGAATGGAGCCAGTAGCGCCACTATGAGGATATAAATCAGTTTTGCTTTAAATAAAGGCTGTAACGGTCGTAAGTGTTAGTTTTGAGATTCGACGTGGTGAGTTGATGTTGGTCAAGAATGTTTTTAAGGAGACAAAGACGCCATTATCAGCATCCCAATGAGTTTGAACGAGATCGTGTAATAGGGCTGCGAGAAGCTGGAGGTTCCTTCTGTAATGTCGTGGAAATACTTGGCAGGAATGTAGCCACTGTTCATGACTGCTGGTAGTGGTGGTCACGAGAATGAAAAGTCGCAAGAAGACTAGGCTCCGGACAGTCATGTGACAACAGCGAGAGCGAAGACCATCGTGGTGTGTGTACGGCTCTGGCGAATCGTACTGCATCTGCAGCTGCAGTCTGAACAGCAATTCGCACTATAGTGACTCTAAGAACTGTTACAAATTGGTTACTTTAAGGACAGCTACGAGCGAGACGTCCTGTAGCGTGCATTCCACTGACCCGAAAAAACCGCCATGGTTAGTAGGGGACCAGCTGAGAGCCTGAAATCAATTTGTCTGCGTGCTAGACACACTAGACTTACTACTGGAAGTATACACTGGGGTGCGATTTTGTATGAGAGCAGCACCACTCTCGTGGTTATCCCACTCACCTTGATAGCCAATTTGTACGTCAGACTAGTGTTTCGACTTGCTGAGCTGCCATTCATGAACAACGTTTCATGGCAACACTCCACCACATACGGTTGTTGCAACCCAACATACTGTACAGAATGTTGACATGTTGCCTTAGCCTGCTCGATCACTATATCTGTCTCCAGTCGAGCACATATGGGAGTTAATCGGAAGACAACTCCAACGTCATCTACAACAAGCACTAAACGTCTCTGTATTGACCGATTAAGCGCCACAGGGTTGAACTCGATTCCACAAATTGACATCCGGCATCTGCAAAACAATAATTCATCCTCGTCGGCACGCTTGCGTTCAACATTCTGACGGCAGCACCGGTTGTTAATGTACCTGCATCTCACATTTGCAGTGGATAATCTCGTACTTACATTAATCTGTGATCTTGCAATGTTAATCACGTATATTACTTAGACAATTGTATTCCTGAAATTTCTTTACTCTCCATTAATTTCGTTCGGTGTTGCGATTTGTTTCCGTCAGTGTGTATACACTCTAAGATAAATAAAATTACTCACCGCGAAGATGCTATGCAGATTAGGCACAAACTGATATTCACACGAATCGACGGAAACTACGTAGTTTTTGACTTTGGTGAGCGGTGGATGAAAGACGTCGCAGCGCAGTTTCACGATGCAGCTGACAAGGATAGTTACCACGGGTATGTCGATACCAGAGCTTAAATTCATCGCGAATTTCATTCCGTGTACTCAGCTGCACAGTAACTGTACCTCGCAGGCAGGTGCGTGAACAATATGGGCAGATGTCAGTATGTGAGAGAGGAAGCACATTTGACTAGGAGTAATTCCACTCTCCACCGATGTTGGCAGGAATGGGTGCATCGTGCCCGAACAGAGCTTGAAGAAGGAAGCGGTCGTCCTAGGGAGATGACATATGGGCACTCAGTAATCGCCAGAAAGGGATACAGAGTATCGAATATCTCATATTTATGAATTATAGAGCGCAGCAATCAGTCGTCCGTCTTTAGCAGGTTTTATTTGGAAAATCCAAAATTCGGCTAGTGCCTAGCCATTATCAATGCACTATCTTGTAGTCTCGATTCATGTCAGTTCCCTGTTGTTCGGGAGTCAGTCACGGTTTTTGAATACTACTGTAGCAAACTGACTGACGCCCGTAAAACAGGGAACTGAAGTGAATCGAGACAACAAAATAGTGCATTGGTAAAGGCTATGCACAAGCCGAAATCTGGATTTGCCAAATAAAACCAGCAAAACAAGGACGACTGATTGCTGCGCTCTACAATTTATAAATAATATCACAGCCGCTGAGTGCACCCGCTTTCCTAATGGAAGGTAACCTGGTATCATTATCGATCCGACGTGTTACTGGAGCTTTAGTGACTACATGAACCACAAATAGTCAGCTTATATAAAGGGGGCTTAGCTCACGGTGCCTCTTCCCCGACTACCGTTGACACCTGTGCACCAAAAAGCACGTTTCTGTCGGGCATATCCGGCCTGGAATCTCATTGGCTGGAGTAGAATTATCTTCAGTGATGAGTCCCGCTTCGATTTAGGCACCGATTATCAGCGGAGATGGAGGCGCCCTGGAGAGCGGTGGGATACCAATCACACTGTAGCCCACCGTACGGACGGAGAGCCAGGAGAGATTTTTTTTGGTGGGGTTTAAGGGCGCTCAACTACTGAGGTCATTAGCGCCCAGTCACCGTTGTTAGAGCACATGGAATCTAGTAAAACTCAAGGGGAGGGGGGGACACCAGAAAGACCAGACAAAGATGCAGATAAAATAAGTAAAAAGTTAGCTGTCTTTGGACAAGCCAGTCAAAGTTATAAAACGCAGAACACGAGCAGCTGCTCGAGCGTCATCAGCTAAAATATCCGGTAAAGTAGATGGCAGGGACAGGACAACACGAGATTGACTAAAGCGGGGACACGATAATAAAACATGGCGCACTGTTAATGCCTGACCACAAGGGCACTGCGGGGCTGGGTCACCGGAAAGCAGGTACGGTGGCTAAACCAGCAATTCCCAATCCGCAACCTGGTCAGAAGGACCTCCTCTCGCCGAGATGGTCGGGAGGAGGTTGTCCAAGCAGTTGGGAGTGGTTTTACTGCCCAGAGCTTGTTTCCTTGGAGGGATGATCAAGCATCCCACCACAACGACACAAGCCTCTTACAAACATCCCCACGAACGTAAGATGACGGGACACAATGGGAGGCTGGCTGAGGCAGGAGGACTGCAGCCTTGGCTGCAGCATCCGCAGCCTCATTCCCAGGCACTCCTACATGACCGGGAACCCACAGAAAGCTGACAGGAGAACCATTATCAGCGAAAGAATGGAGGGACTGCTGTATCCGTTGAATCAAGGGATGGGCCAGATAGGGAGCTCCAATGCTCTGAAGAGCACTGAGTGAGTCAGAGCAGAGTACACACGATGAATGGCGGTGGCGGCGGGCATACTGAACGGCCTGATGGAGAACAAAAAGCTCGGCCGTAAAGCTGGAACATCGGTCGAGGAGCCGGTATTTAAAGTTGGCGGCCCCGACGACAAAGGCACAGCCGACACCGTCAGTTTTGGAGCCATCGGTGTAAATAAAGGTGTGACCGGCAAGTCGAGCACAAAGTTCGACAAACCGTGAGCAATACGCTGCAGCCGGAGTACCCTCCTTCGGGAGTGAGCTGAGATCGAGATAAATATGAACCGGAGCCTGGAGCCAAGATGGTGTCGGGCTCTCACCCTCTCTGAAGGTGGTAGGGAGGGCAAAATCCAATTGTCGAAGCAGGCGACGGAAGCGGACTCCGGGGGGCAGCAGGGCAGACACATACAACCCGTACTGACGGTCGAGAGAATAGGCGCAGAAGGACTCTTAAGAGGGGTGGTCGGGCATAGACAACAGACGGCAGGCATACCGACACAGCAGTACGTCGCGCCGGTAGGTCAATGGTAACTCGGCAGCTTCAGCATAAAGACTCTCCACAGGACTAGTGTAGAAGGCTCCGGTCGCAAGACGTATCCCCTGATGGTGGATGGAGTTGAGCCGGCGTAAGAGGGACGGCCGAGCGGACGAGTAGACGAGTAGACGAAGCTCCCATAATCCAGCTTCGATAGGACTATGGACCGATACAAGCGAAGCAGGACAGTGCGATCCGCTCCCCAAGATGAACCGCTAAGAACTCTTAGGACATTAAGGGAACGTGTACAACGGGCCGCCAAATAAGAGACATGTGGAGACCAACACAGTTTCCTGTCCAACGTGAGCCCTAGAAACTTAGTTGTGTCCACGAATGGGAGAACAATGAGACCGAGATGTAAGGATGGCGGAAGGAAGGCTTTATATCGCCAAAAGTTGATACAAACTGTCTTCTCTTCAGAGAACCGGAAGCCATTTGCCACGCTCCATGAGTAGAGGCTGTCTAGACAACGCTGAAGGCAGCGCTCCAGGAGGCATGTTCTCTGGGCACTGCAGTAGATCGCGAAGTCATCGACAAAGAGAGAGCCTGAGACATTAGGTGGAATGCAATCCATAATTGGATTGATCGCTATGGCAAAAAGGGCTACGCTCAAGACGGAGCCCTGAGGCACTCCGTTCTCCTGGAGGAAGACGTCGGACAATACGGAACCCACACGTACCCTAAACTTTCGATCCGTTAAAAAGGAATCAATAAAAAGGGGCAGGCGACCGCGTAGGCCCCACCTGTGCATAGTGCGGAGGATACCTCCTCTCCAACAGGTATCATAAGCCTTCTCCAAGTCGAAGAACACGGCTACCGTTCGGCGCCTTCGCAAAAAGTTGTTCATGATGAATGTCGACAAGGTCACAAGGTGGTCAACAGCGGAGCGGCGGCGACGAAAGCCGCATTGGACATTGGTAAGCAGCTGTCGAGATTCAAGAATCCAGACTAACCGACCATTAACCATGCGCTCCATCACCTTACACACACGGCTTGTAAGATAAGAGAAATGGGGCGGTAACTAGAAGGAAGGTGTCTATCCTTCCCGGGTTTGGGTATAGGAACAACAACGGCGTCACGCCAACGCATGGGGACTTGACCTTCGGTCCAGACGCGATTGTAGGTACGAAGAAGGAAGCTTTTGCCCGCCGGAGAAAGGTGTGCCAGCATCTGAACGTGAATGGCATCTGGCCCCGGAGCAGAGGACCGGGACAGTGCAAGCGCACGTTCGAGTTCCCGCATAGTAAAGGGGGCATTATAAGTTTCCAGATTCAGCGAGTGGAAGGAAGGTCGCCGAGCCTCTTCTGCCTCTTTCCTGAGAAGGAAGGCAGGATGGTAATGGACGGAGCTTGAATCCTCCGCGAAGAAGCGGCCAAAGGCGTTGGAGACAGCCACAGGATCAACAAGGACCTCATTACCTGAGGTCAGGCCAGGTACCGAGGAGTGGGCCTTAATGCCCGACAGCCGGCGCAGGCTACCCCAAACGACAGAAGAGGGAGTGAAACTGTTAAAGGAGCTGGTGAAAGAGGCCCAACAAGCTTTTTTGCTGTCTTTGATGACTCTACGGCATTGCGCTCGGAGTCGTTTGTATTCTATACAATTCGCCAACGTAGGATGGCGGCGAAAGGTGCGTAAAGCACGTCGTCGAGCACGGATAGCGTCCCCACAAGCCTCGTTCCACCAGGGGACGGAAACGCGACGTGAAGAAGAAGTAGTAGTACGAGGAATGGAACGTTCGGCAGCATTGATGATAACAGCCGTGAGGTATTCGACCTGACTGTCACAACTGGGAAAATCGTGGTCTGGAAAGGTCGCCAGGGAGGAGTACAGTCCCCAGTCAGCTTCCAGTATGTTCCAGCTCGAAGGACGTGGGGATGGGGTGTGGTGCAGGAGACGAACGACACAGGGGAAGTGGTCGCTCGAATAGGTGTCAGAAAGGACATACCACTCGAACCGACGGGCAAGAGTGGCAGAACAGATCGAGAGGTCCAAGTGGGAGTAGGTATGAGTAGAGTCCTAAAGGAAAGTCGGGGCGCCGGTATTGAGGCAGACAAGATTGAGATGGTTGAAGACATCCGCCAAGAGTGAGCCTCTTGGACAGGACGCAGGAGAGCCCCAAAGGGGATGATGGGCATTGAAGTCGCCAAACAATAAAAACGGCGGGGGAAGCTGAACGATCAGGTGCATCATGTCAGCCCGACTAACCGCAGATGATGGTGGAGTGTAGATGGTACAAACTGAAAAAGTAAAAGCAGAAAGAGTAATGCGGACAGCTATTGCTTGGAGTGGGGTGGTCAATGGGATGGGATGGTAATAAACATCGGCCCAAACGAGCAACATGACCCCACCATGAGCTGGGATACCGTCCACAGGGGTGAGGTCATACTGCTCCGAGGTATAGTGGGTAAAGGCAATACGGTCAGTCGGGCGCTACTTGGTTTCCTGGAGACCAAGGACGAGCGGACAGTGCAGGCGGAGGAGCAATTGTAATTCCTCCCAATTAGATCGAATACCTCTTATGTTCCAATGAAACAACGCCATCGCTAGTCAAAAGGTTGGGGGAACGAGACGGGGAAGAGCTGGTCACCTCGACGGCCACGGAGGGCCAGGTTGCGAGGGAACTACGCTACAACCGACGGGAGGCGGATCCGGTTCCATCGACTCGTCGCCAGCTGCGGCCGCTGTCCCTGGTTGTGTAGGACGGGCCGCATCATTTGCCGACGAAAGGCCGGCGGAGCGCCTGGCAGCAGAGCGTCCCGGCGAAACTGAGGACAGCCGAGAGCAGCGACACAGGGATGGGGTGGAGAGGGGGATAGAGACTTCTTCTTGGAGGCCTTCTTGGAAGGCCGAGGAGGCACAGGGATGGTGGGCTGGACCCGAAGAAGGTCCTCACGCGCGGGGTCCGTTTTTGAACGCAAGACCTCAGAAGCTGGGGTTTGGAACGTTTCCCCGATGGACGCCTGAGAAGAGGATCGCTTCTCAGGTGGCGTGGGGGGAGGAGGAGGAGGAAGGGTGGCCCCTGGGGCAGAGGGGGTGGGGGCCACGGGGGAGGAGGATTTGGAAGGGAGGGATTTGAGTGGCGGAGGCAGAGCCCCCTGATGGGCGGAGGAGGGGGAGGGGGAAAGGATAGGGGTGAGGATACCGCGGAAGGAGTGGACACAACTGAGGCAAACGAGGTGGTCAGTGGCACGGGATGGAGGCGGTCGTACTTCTTCCGGGCCTCAGAATAAGAGAGCCGATCCAAAGTTTTGATTTCTTGTATCTTCTTCTCCTTCTGATATGCGGGGCAGTCTGAGGATCTAGGCGAGTGGACGCCAGGACAATTAATGCACCGAGGTGGTGGGGTGCATGTATGTTCCTCACGAAGAGGACGTCCACAATCGCCACAAAGGGGCTCAGCCTCACACTGTGATGACATGTGCCCAAAGCGCAAACACCGAACACAGCGCATAGGAGGCGGGACGTAAGGTCGCACGTCACACAGGTAGCACATCACCTTTACCTTCTCCGGGAGAACGTCCCCCTCGAAGGCGAGGATAAAGGCCCCGGTGTCGATGCGACGGTCTTTGGGGCCGCGCTGGACTCGCCGGACGAAACGCACGCCTCGGCGCTTCAGGTTGGCCCTGAGCTCCTCATCAGATTGTAGCAGGAGGTCACGATGAAAAATAACCACCTGCGTCCTATTTAGTGCCAGATGTGGGACAATGGATACTGGGATGTCCCCTAGGCGGTCGCACGCCTGGAGCGCCGCCGACTGTGTGGCGGAGGTGGTCTTGATAAGGACGGACCCTGAACGCATCTTGCTGAGAGCCTCGATTTCCCCGAAGACGTCCTCAATGTGCTGAACAAAGAACATGGGCTTGGAGGTGGCGAACGTCCCCCCATCGGTTCGAGAACAGGCCAAATAGCGGGGGAAGTACTTCGCCCCAAGCCGGCGGGCCTGTCCCTCCTCCCATGAAGTGGCCAAGGGGGAAAGGGCAGGAGAACCAGAACTAGAAACGGTACCTTTTCTTTTGAAAGACTCGGCCGCAGAGCGACCTGATACATGTTGACGTTTCATCTGCGAAACGTCCGCCCCGATACCACCCACTTTTTTGTTTGTGGTTTTAGGGCGCAAAACTTCTATGGTCATTAGCGCCCAGCCCGTGACGTAGGAAACAGGAAAAAAACGAAATTTAAAAGCAGCAGCAATGGAAACAAAGTCAGAAAATTTGAGAAACTAAAGGCAGAAGGAATGCTTAAAAGTCCACTATAGAAAGGGGTTGGTTGTCCCCAAAAAAAAAAAGGTTCAAATGACTGACGTCATTTCACTGTCACTAATAAACTGTAGAACGCGGTCAGCTGAGCGCGTGTCATCTGCTAAAATCAACGATAGATCAGGCGATAGCTGTATACGGGAGCATAACGGATTAAAATAGGGGCATTCAATTAAAAGGTGCCTGACCGTCCACAGCTGAGAGCAGTGGGGACAGAGTGGGGGAGGATCACCGCTTAAAAGATGTCGATGACTAAAAAGACAGTGCCCTGTCCGGAGTCTAGCTAAAATTACCTCCTCCCGACGACGCGTTCGGGAGGAAGAGGTCCAAGTGCAAGGAACGGCTTTCACTTCCCGCAATTTATTGTGGGGAAGTGTTGACCAATGCGCATGCCATAAATGAGTAACTTGGCGACATAAACCGCTCCGTAGATCGCTAAACGGAAGAGACTGAAGAGCTGGCCGAGGAAGAGAAACTGCAGCCTTGGCCGCTATATCGGCCGCCTCATTTCCACAGATACCAGCGTGTCCCGGGAGCCAGAGGAACGCCACTGAGACGCCCCCCCCCCCCCCCCCCAGGTGGAGCAAGCGCAGACAGTCCTGAATCCGGTGGACCAGAGGGTGCACAGGGTAAAGAGCTTGGAGACTTAGGAGAGAGCTGAGAGAATCTGAGCAGATTACCTACTGTATCCGATGATGGCGGCGGATGTAGTGGACAGCCTGGAGAACAGCGTAAAGCTCCGCAGTATAAACCGAACACTGGTCGGGAAGCCGAAAGTGATTTGGGGTGTCGCCAACAATATAGGCACTCCCTACACCTAACGATGTTTTCGAGCCATCGGTGTAAATAAATGTGGCTTCCGTCATTTGTGCACATAGAGCAGCAAATGCCCGACGGTAAACAAGTGTAGGGGTACCATCCTTGGGAAATTGACATAGGTCTCTGAGCAAGTCGATCCGGGGACGGTGCCAAGGCGGTGCTGTACCCCAAGTTGTCAAGAAGGTTTTAGGAAAGCGGAAGGAAAGAGAATGGAGCAGTTGACGGAAGCGGACTCCCGGGGGTAGTAGGGAGGAGGAGCGGCCTGCATACCTGACATCAAAGGAGGCGTCGAAAAAAAGGTTATGGGCTGGATTAGCAGGCATGGAAGACAGATGGCTAGCATAACGACTCAGAAGGACTGCCCGCCGATTGGACAGCGGAGGTTCAGCAGTCTCAGCATAAAGGCTTTCCACAGGGCTGGTGTAAAAAGCTCCAGACACTAAACGTAATCCACGGTGGTGGATAGAGTCGAGACGCCGAAGAATAGACGGCCGAGCAGAGGAGTAGACTATGCTTCCATAATCCAATTTCGAGCGCACTAAGGCGCGATAGAGGCGGAGAAGGACCACCCGGTCCGCTCCCCAAGAGGTACCATTCAGGACACGGAGGGTGTTAAGGGAACGCAGACAGCGAGCCGAAAGATAGGAAACGTGGGAGGACCAGCACAGTTTTCTGTCAAACATAAGACCCAAGAATTTGACGACGTCGGAAAACGGAAGGTTGACAGGACCTAGATGTAAGGAGGGCGGAAGAAACTCCTTACGTCGCCAAAAATTAACACAAACGGTCTTACTGGGTGAGAAACGGAAGCCGGTTTCGATGCTCCACGAGTGGAGGCGATCGAGACATCCTTGAAGACGTCTTTCAAGAAGGCTGGTCCTTTGAGAACTGTAGTAGATCGCAAAATCGTCCACAAAGAGGGAGCCCGAGACATCAGGAAGGAGACAATCCATAATTGGATTAATGGCGATGGCAAACAGTACAACACTCAGCACGGAGCCCTGGGGTACCCCGTTTTCTTGGGAGAAGGTACGGGAGAGAGTAGTGTTCACCCGCACCCTAAATGTGCGCTCTGCCATAAATTCGCGAAGAAAAAGGGGCAGCCGGCCTCGAAAGCCCCAAGAGAACAGTGTGCGGAGGATGCCTGTCCTCCAACAGGTATCGTACGCTCTCTCCAGATCGAAAAATATTGCTACCGTTTGGCGTTTCCGGAGAAAATTGTTCATGATATAAGTGGAGAGAGCAACAAGATGGTCAACAGCAGAACGATGCTTTCGGAATCCGCATTGGGCTGGTGTTAGACTGCGGGACTCCAGCCACCAAGCTAAACGGTAAAATCACCATACGCTCCAAAACCTTACAGACACGACTCGTGAGAGAAATGGGGCGATAGCTAGAGGGGAGATGTTTGTCCTTTCCAGGTTTCGGAACGGGAACGACAATAGCTTCTCGCCATCGCCTGGGAAAGGTACTGTCGGTCCAAATTCGATTATAAAGGCGAAGGAGGTGACGCAGGCTATGGGTTGATAAATGCAGCAACATTTGGACATGGATACCATCCGGTCCTGGGGCGGAGGAGCGAGAAGTAGAGAGTGCATGTTGGAGTTCGCGCATGGAGAAAACAGTATTGTAGCTTTCGCGATTTTGAGAGGCGAAAGCAAGATGTCGCACTTCCGCTGCACGTTTCTTCGGGAGAAACGCTGGCGGGTAATTTGAAGAGCTCGAAATCTCAGCAAAGTGCTGACCCAATGAGTTAGAAATTGCGACGGGGTCCACTAAGGTATCATGCGCGACAGTGAGCCCAGAGACCGGGGAGAAACTAGGCGCGCCTGAGAACCGTCGAAGCCGACTCCAAACTTCCGAGGAGGGAGTGAAGTTGTTAAATGAGCTAGTAAAGAATTTCCAGCTTGCCTTCTTGCTATCGCGGATGACGCGACGGCATCGCGCACGGAGCTGCTTATATCGGATACAGTTGGACAAAGTTGGATGGTGACGGAAAATGCGAAGAGCACGTCGCCGCTCACGTATTGCGTCACGGCAGGCCTCGTTCCACCACGGAACTGGAGGGCGCCGGGGCAATTCGGAGGTGCGTGGTATTGAACGTTCCGCAGCTGTGAGAATAACGTCGGTAAAATGTGTGACCTCATCGTCGACGCTGGGAAAGCGACGGTCATCGAATGTCGCTAGAGACGAAAAAAGTGTCCAATCGGCTTGGGCAAACTTCCAGCGTCGCGAGCGCATATATGGCAGTTGAGGCTGCAGTCGAAGAACACATGGAAAGTGGTCACTCGAGTGTGTATCATCAAGGGCGAACCATTCGAAGCGCCGAGCTAGCGGAACAGTACCGACCGCAAGGTCCAAATGGGATAAATTTGCCGTGGAGGCAGACAAAAATGTAGGGACCCCAGTGTTGAGGCAGACTAGATCCGCTTGGTGGAAGACGTCTAGCAATAGTGAGCCACGTGGACAAGGATGTGGAGATCCCCAAAGCGGGTGGTGGGCATTGAAGTCCCCAACCAGCAAATAGGGGGGTGGAAGCTGATCAAGAAGATGAAGGAGATCAGCTCGTGCCATTGGTGTAGACGATGGAATGTATACTGTACAAAGAGAGAACGTGTATCCAGAAAGGGAAAGACGGACGGCGACAGCTTGGAAGGAAGTGTTTAAGGGGATTGGGTGATAATGGAGAGTATCATGGAGCAGAATCATGAGTCCTCCATGGGCTGGAGTGCCTTCAACTGAGGGGAGGTCATATCGGACGGACTGAAAATGAGGGAGAACAAAGCGGTCATGGGGACGCAGCTTTGTTTCCTGAAGACAGAAGATGACCGGCGAGTAGGATCGTAAGAGGATCGACAATTCCTCCCGATTGGCGCGAATGCCGCGGATATTCCAGTGGATAATGGACATAGGGTGAACAGAAAATGGAGGAACGGCACCAAGGGTGCTGTCAACTCAACGACTGCTCAGAGCTTGCGACCGACAGCATGGAATGGCATTCAGTCGAAGGCAGAAGATCCTGATCCATAGGTTGGTCAGGAGCAGCTCCTGCCACCAACGATCGGCCAGTTGACCGGCCACCAACAGTGCGCCTCGGCGACACAGAAGATGGCCGAGGGCGATTTCCGCCAGGTGGTGCTGTAGATGGGACACGCCTTGGCGGAGAAGGAGAGGAACTGTGTTTCTTCGTAGCCTTCTTGGAGGTATGTTTAGATGAAGGAGGAACCGATGGTTGTGAAGTTGCAGTACGTAAAAACTCTTCACGAGAATGCTCTTTTTTTGTAGACTTGGCGTCTGACTTTTGGGCTCGAGATTTAGCAGAACCCGACGAAGGGTGAGCCATAGAGTGGGCAGGCGAAAGAGGTGAGGTTGAACGGGCGATCGTTGCGCTGGCCGATCTGACGACCGTGGTACTAAATGTGAGGTCGCAAGTCTGCGTGGCCGCCTCCTTTGTTGGCCGAGGAGAAGCAAGGACAGCGCTGTATTTTCCTTTCTGAGGCACGGTGGGCTGTCGACTGGCGAGTAACTTTCGAGCAGCAAAGGTCGACACCTTTTCCTTCACTCTTATTTCCTGGATCAGCTTTTCGTCCTTAAAAACAGGGCAATCTCGAGAGGAAGCAGCGTGGTCACCCATACAGTTGATGCAGCGAGGGGATGGAGGTGGACAAGCACCCTCATGGGCATCCCTGCCACACGTAACACATTTGGCCGGATTGGAACAGGACTGGCTGGTGTGATTGAACCGCTGACATCGATAGCAACGCGTAGGGTTTGGGACATACGGGCGAACGGAAATTATCTCATAGCCTGCTTTGATTTTTGATGGGAGTTGAACTTTGTCAAAAGTCAAGAAGACAGTGCGGGTTGGAATGATGTTCGAGTCAACCCTTTTCATAACCCGATGAACAGCGGTGACGCCCTGGTCAGACAGGTAGTGCTGAATTTCTTCGTCAGACAATCCATCGAGGGAGCGTGTATAAACGACTCCACGCGAGGAATTTAAGGTACGGTGCGGTTCCACCCTGACAGGGAAGGTGTGGAGCAGAGAAGTACGCAGCAATTTTTGAGCCTGGAGGGCACTGTGTGTTTCTAACAACAGGGTACCATTCCGTAATCTGGAACAAGACTTTACAGGACCCGCAATTGCGTCGACACCTTTCTGAATAATGAAAGGGTTGACCGTGGAAAAGTCGTGACCTTCGTCAGACCGAGAAACAACAAGGAACTGTGGCAACGATGGAAGAACCGTCTGTGGCTGAGACTCAGTGAACTTACGTTTGTGAGCAGACATAGTGGAAGGTGAGGAAACCATTGCGGAAGAATCCCCCATGATTACCGGCGTCTCCGATGGCGCGCTCCTCCCTTGTGGGGGCCCTCACCGAGGGCACACCCGCCTTAGGTGATTGTTCACACCTCAGGTCACACCTCCCGACATACGGACGGAGGGACCAATCGGCACTTTCGGAAGGTATCAGCTCGGGTAATCACCCCTCCCTGGGCCTGGCCTTTACCAGGGGGTACGTACGTGTCCTACCTGTCTACCCGGGGCGGGGAATTACGCGTTACCCCGTCACCGGCTACGCATGGAAGTGCGTGGGTCGGCCTTCAGACACACACAGGGAGGAAGAAAGAGAAAGGGAAAGGAAAGAAGAGGGGGTCTCAAACGCCGCAGCGGAGAAAAGGGTAAAGAGAAGAGGTAAGGAAAAGAGAAGGACAAAGGAAGGAAGAAGACAGACAAGCAAGGAAGAAGAAGAATGCGGTACATTTACAAGCGTCCGTCTCCGGACGTAGGCGCAAACCATGCTCCCAGAGGGGGAGAAAGTAAAGGAAAGAGCAAGAGGTGAGGGGGGGGTGAAGACAGGGGATGGGGAAGGATGCGGAAAGGGAAGGTATGCAGCCCGGAAAGGAAGGAAGGCCACATTAGCTCGGGGCCCCGTGCTCGCTACGCACGTATCCACAAAAGAGATGTGGATCCCCTGGGGGGAAATGAGCAACTTGGCGACATAAACCGCTCCGTGGATCAGTAAACGGAAGAGACTGAATAGCTGGCCGAGGAAGAGAGACTGCAGCCTTGGCCGCTATATCGGCCGCCTCATTCCCACAAATACCAGCGTGTCCCGGGAGCCAGAGGAACGCCACTTAGACGCCCCCCCCCCCAGGTGGAGCAAGCGCAGACAGTCCTGAGTCCGGTGGACCAGAGGGTGCACAGGGTAAAGAGCTTGGAGACTTAGGAGAGAGCTGAGAGAATCTGAGCAGATTACCTACTGTATCCGATGATGGCGGCGGATGTAGTGGACAGCCTGGAGAACAGCGTAAAGCTCCGCAGTATAAACCGAACACTGGTCGGGAAGCTGAATGTGATTTGGGGTGTCGCCAACAATATAGGCACTCCCTACACCTAACGATGTTTTCGAGCCGTCGGTGTAAATAAATGTGGCTTCCGTCATTTGTGCACATAGAGCAGCAAATGCCCGACGGTAAACAAGTGTAGGGGTACCATCCTTGGGAAATTGACATAGGTCGCTGAGCAAGTCGATCCGGGGACGGAGCCAAGGCGGTGCTGTACCCCAAGTTGTCAAGAAGGTTTTAGGAAAGCGGATGGACAGAGAATGGAGCAGTTGACGGAAGCGGACTCCCGGGGGTAGTAGGGAGGAGCGGCCTGAATACCTGACATCAAAGGAGGCGTCGAAAAAAAGGTCATGGGCTGGATTAGCAGGCATGGAAGACAGATGGCTAGCATAACGACTCAGAAGGACTGCCCGCCGATTGGACAGCAGAGGTTCAGCAGTCTCAGCATAAAGGTTTTCCACAGGGCTGGTGTAAAAAGCTCCAGACACTAAACGTAATCCACGGTGGTGGATAGAGTCGAGACGCCGAAGAATAGACGGCCGAGCAGGAGTAGACTATGCTTCCATAATCCAATTTCGAGCGCACCAAGGCGCGATAGAGGCGGAGAAGGACCACTCGGTCCGCTCCCCAGGAGGTACCATTCAGGACACGGAGGGTGTTAAGGGAACGCAGACAGCGAGCCGAAAGATAGGAAACGTGGGAGGACCAGCACAGTTTTCTGTCAAACATAAGACCCAAGAATTTAGCGACGTCGGAAAACGGAAGGTTGACAGGACCTAGATGTAAGGAGGGCGGAAGAAACTCCTTACGTCGCCAAAAATTAACACAAACGGTCTTACTGGGTGAGAAACGGAAGCCGGTTTCGATGCTCCACGAGTGGAGGCGATCGAGACATCCTTGAAGACGTCTTTCAAGAAGGCTGGTCCGTTGAGAGCTGTAGTAGATCGCAAAATCGTCCACAAAGAGGGAGCCCGAGACATCAGGAAGGAGACAATCCATAATTGGATTAATGGCAATGGCAATCAGTACAACACTCAGCACGGAGCCCTGGGGTACCCCGTTTTCTTGGGAGAAAATACGGGAGAGAGTAGTGTTCACCCGCACCCTAAATGTGCGCTCTGCCATAAATTCGCGAAGAAAAAGGGGCAGCCGGCCTCGAAAGCCCCAAGAGAACAGTGTGCGGAGGATGCCTGTCCTCCAACAGGTATCGTATGCTCTCTCCAGATCGAAAAATATTGCTACCGTTTGGCGTTTCCGGAGGAAATTGTTCATGATATAAGTGGAGAGAGCAACAAGATGGTCAACGGCAGAACGATGTTGTCGGAATCCGCATTGGGCTGGTGTTAAAAGACTGCGGGATTCCAGCCACCAAGCTAAACGGTAATTCACCGTACGCTCCAAAACCTTACAGACACTACTCGTGAGAGAAATGGGGCGATAGCTAGAGGGGAGATGTTTGTCCTTTCCAGGTTTCGGAACGGGAACGACAATAGCTTCCCGCCATCGCCTGGGAAAGGTACTGTCGGTCCAAATTCGATTATAAAGGCGAAGGAGGGAGGACAATGTGAAGGCTGATTTGAGGAACCTAGGTATTGAAGGTGAATGGAAGGAAATAGCCCAAGCCGGGTACAGATGGCGAAAATACGTTGCTCTGGTAATGGACTCTCGAGTCCGGTATGACCAGTGAGTGAGTGAGTGAGTGAGTGAATGAGTATGTCCTCCTGGGGTACTATCACTTACCAGTAACATTGTTTCGATACGTTGCCCGTTTGTGAATATTAGAGTCCATGAAAGTACGTGTAATATTACCACATAAATAATTAGTTTTCCGTAAAAATGTTTTCATATTGTCACTGCACAGTGGAAAACAATATAAAGAGCGCAAAAATGTTCCTGCAGTTCTTTTGATGTCTGTACAGTCTTATAATTTGACCTTGTGGAACTTCTGACATGCAAATCCACCATGATCTTGAGTCACTTTCATTAGTACGCCGCTGAGCGAGGCGAAGGCTGGTCGGCTACGTAAATTGCCCCTCTAAATCACATGGCCTCGTCTGAGACACGAGTAACACAAGGCGAAGAACAGAAAGCACAGTTCCCGGAACACGCAAGTTTGCCAGTTGCAGGAACCGAAGTTATCGTACGCAATACTGGAACTGTTAACATCGGTATTTGCAGGAAAAGCGGTGTTATGATATTAATGGATTCTCTTTGAGTGGCTTGGCACGATGATAATATTTTTAATGAGAAGATCCGAACTGTGAATGTTATTTTTAAATGACTACACTACAACACGGAGCTTGATGCATGACGTTACGTAAAATGCGAGGATTTCGTTGTAATATTAGCACAATCCAGTATTCATTCCGCACATAATTTCCTTCTCGTTTGGGAAAGTGCAGCTAATATCATTTTCGCTGACATTTTGTCCTTGCCAAGCAAGACTCAATTTTTGTATTACACTTCACAGAGATAAGTGTTGTTATGGGTTGAGGTTCATCACTAACACGAGCACGGACTATTCTTAATTATATGAAGATAATCGTCAAATGGAACTCTCAATCAATATTCATTTATCTCTATTGTTTGTCAATAATAAGAGAGTTACAAGAGGATCCTATAATTATTAAACATATTTCAAGATTATTTCTTTCCGTATCGTCTATAACTCCATAGTCACGAACTCCATAGTCTGAGAAAATGAACTATGGTATCTTATTAAGGACAATTTTTCACGAACCCCATAGTCTGAGGAAATGAACTATTTCAAACAACGTAGCTCCAGTATATTTGCTTCAATAACAGTAGAGATATACTAGGAAGGCTGCGGGTGGTACTTGACTACTGTGCTGTACTTTAGAACGACTGTAGCCACATCATCATGGAAGATAGTTAAACGAATACTTGAAAATTTGGTGTGAAGATCAACCTGAAAAATTAGGCGACCACAAATTAGTACCATGGAAAGAAAAGTTTCTGGCAGTGCGTGACTAACATGGATCGTGTATTAAGGGATAATTTCAAAGAATAAGTGATTCTACCTACGACATTGAATTTCCCTAATTTTCACCATTATCAAATTGTGCTCTGTGTTACCACAGACCTTTCAGTTTTCAAAATTTTCCTGCTGTCTGTGGGAAGAAATGGGACAACTGTACAGTCTCACTAAGGTTGCAATACAACACAGTACTTGGTCTTTAAGAAAATAAATATAATTAATTATATGTTGTTTATGACTTTTAAGATAATTCAAATTATAAGAACATCCTGTATAAGGTCTAAGGTTATTAAACTATGACTGAAGTCAGTATAACTCATTGTCACCCACAAAATAATTAGTGATTTAGGAGACTTACTTTAGACGTAGACTAGTATAAACGTTTCAGTGTAGTATTCAGCATTTACATAACCTCGTGAGCAATCATTTACCTTAGGTAATTAATGTACAATTATTTCTAACTAAAGGATTTTTCAGAATGCGCCCACAGCACAACAAGTTCACAAAGTCAAAATAAATGTGATTAGTTTGAAGTTTCCCAAATGACCATAAACACATTATTAGAACAATTCTGACGGTGCAACGTAACACAAGAATCACTGAAAGCTTACGCTTTCTAGCACGTAAGTAACATGAAACAGATAACTGCATATTAAAGCACAGTTTTCGCCCTGAATGCCAACTATAAGTGAAACGCTTTGAAAAATGAGTACTCTTATTTAGCGCGCAGTGCATTAAGCAGCTTTGTCCCGCATACTGAATAAATAGATATTCTTTTGAAGGCAAACTGGCTAACATGAACCGTTAACTGCACTTTCTCTCTGTATCACTTCTGAAAATATTAACTAAATTCACATTTAACAGTTGTTTCAAAGGGATAGAAGTAATTTTACTTCGTAAGAAAATCAGACCTTTTTCTCCAGCGCTTTCTGTATTATTAATGAATCAACGTCCGTACTTCAGTATTATGGCAACAAACACTACTGTTTTCCAGAGGTAAACCCTAAGTGTCAAAGAAGCTGTAGAACGAAGTTTCCCTTGACATACTGGAAAAGTTCTGCGTCAGCGACAAATTGAGACTAGAACGAACATTCCATTCCACAGGTAACGTATCTTACACAAAAAGCAGAGTAGCACCATCAAGGACTTTTCAGCAGCACCAGGTCAAAATATGAGTATACTGAGAGGTTTTACTGTTCGTGATTCATTTCTCACGGTCATCGGCGATGAGAAGGCTCACAGGACTCCTGCCTGTTTACCCTCGGTTTTGATTCGCAGACAGTAACGCTGCTGAGTTCAGAGGTGAAAACTGTTTCCAATATTCGTTCTAAGATACACCCATACCCCACAAACGAGTACTAACTCTTGCTGAACAACTTCATCCCCCTGAATGAAGTCCCGTTGTGGGCATGTGGGAAGGTGAATAGTCGTATCGACAGAATTCTGCACATAAGGGCACAATGTATTGGCGATGTGTCACTGTTTCCGACAGTGGTCTGGGTACTATTCCATTTCCTACAGACCACGTTTTGGGCATTAGCGTAGTACAAAGGCACATAAAAATCAGCACGCTGTGCAAGCAGCGGTGGCTGACCGAATATTATTCAGAGACGATATCCGGGCTTTGTCATAAGACTTGAAGCAAGATTAAAATCACGTGTGCCTCTGGCCAGGCTACCATTGACACCACAACACCGCTAAGCATGGCTGCTCTGACGACTTGGCAGATATATCTGAAATGTGGAATGGCGCTTTGTTGCCTCTGTTAGTGTTGAGACTAAGGTCAGTGTGCGGCTAGCACATGTTGTCAAGACTATTGCGATTACGCTGCAGAAGTTTCGCTGCGAAGCCCTGACATCCTCCATACAGTCCCGATCTCCCTCAAGCGATTTACAGATTTTTGGAGCACTGATTGAAATCATTCATGACCATCGATTTCCTTCGGATGAAGAGGTGCATGTTTGGGTAAAATCTTGATTCTGTAGGCAACCGCATACATTTTTTCATCAAGGCATTGACCGTGTTAGCACACAATGGAATAAATATATTAAAAGTCATGGGGACTACGTTAGAAATAATAAACATTTTACATACATTTTTTTCGTTTGTCTCTTCATCTTTTGATTGCCTCTTATGATATAGACCACTTTTGAAAAGTTTTGTCTTATATAAATTCATTTAGAAATTATTTATTACACAAGGTTGGGAGACTTTTTTGGGCCAAGATACTAAAAAAGATCTTTGTCAGAGAAATTTTTCGATGGGGAAATACAAAACTGTTGCAAAGGCATATCAGTACGTGAGAAGAAGCTGGAGATCGACTGGCATTAAAATCGTAAGGTGTGAGCTATATTATTGTAGGACATATTAAACTACGTGAAGATTATAATCACTAAATCTCAGCTATTTAATTTCAAAGTCGCGAATGGAGCAGATGTAGATCTTGTAAGTGTGCAAAATCGTCGAAAGTTGGAGACTTTTCAGTGTTGCGGTTGTCAAACAGTGAAACGAACCGCAGGTTTTGGTTAGTACATATACGAGTAATTCTGCTCTCCCAAGAAATTTATTAGATGAACTGTAATAATTTTATTTGTGAAACTAAGTTTCGTTATATTCTTATTTTTCCACTAATGCAGAACTTTTCAATGTACCAAGGATATTTCACTTTATCACTGCTTTGAAAATATGGCAGATATTGTTAAGTGTAGTTAAGAGCACTAATGTAACTAGTGGTAGCAGTAGAGGAGAAAGAACGACGAACACAGTATGACAGAGTTGAAGTGCAATTATTTTGTACTCAAATCAGAATTCAACACTGAAGCAACCTCAGAAATAATCTAAAGAGAAAATGAAATTATCTGTTTATGTTTACTAGTTTCCGTTCAAAAGTGTATGTGTGGATTCAGTTATCAAGACATAGCTGCTTAATATATTAGACACTAAGTACACTCGTTTGACAAATTGTTAAACTTCCTCCTATAACTTATTGTTTGCGTTCAGGGCTTACATATGTGGACTTGCCGAAACAGTGGCTTAATATTTAATTAACTGTTTCATGTGACCTAAGTATCATATTACTACACTTCCATATATTATTGCTTTGAGTAATGCTAAGCCAGAACTGTTGTAGTAATAAGTGGATCTGAGCACTATGGGACTTAACATCTATGCTCATCAGCCCCTTAGCACTTAGAACTACTTAAACCTAACTAACCTAAGGACATCACACAACACCCAGTCATCACGAGGCAGAGAAAATCCCTGACCCCGCCAGGAATCGAACCCGGGAACCCGGGCGCGGGAAGCGAGAACGCTACCGCACGACCACGAGCTGCGGACGTAGTAATAAGTGTTTACAGTAATGTAGGAATCTTTAAACTATTCTTTACCCTTTTTACTTTTGGAACACATACTAGGGATAGATTCCGGAGACTACTTTGTATTAATGGTGCTTGTACATTAATAAACTTCGATTTATGAGCGCCCATGAGATTCTATTAACGCTGCATTATACACTAGTTTGCTTGTACTGGAATAGGCTCTCACGGTTTGTTAATACCACCCAAGGGTGAATGACGGAAGGTGTGGACCAAAGGGATTTGAGGCATTTCATTCTGTTGATTTTTTTACAACACACTTCTTTATTAATAACATTGATAATACTTTTAAAAGGAAACAACACAACAGGCCTTGTAAATCGCCTAACTGCGTAAGTGAACTACTAAAAATAATCGTTAATATGTTTAGGAACACAATACCCTTCAACTCACAAATAGCATTCGGTTGTTTACTAATTAATTAAATGTCTGTTTAAGGCAATTTCCCCACATAATCAACACAACTTGAAACCAGCATGCAATACACTTCCTTTCTATTAAATGTCTGCGTAAGTTAGTGGCCATACATTCTAACCTCTGAACAACAATTCAAGTGACTTAAAAAACACAACCACCTAAACATGTTTACAGAATTACGGGAAAGAAATGCATATACACCTGTTTAGCAAATGAACCACTTTCGGCCTGAGCTATCAACAACATAAGTCGTTCTCATTACCCACATAGAGCCACTCCGAGGTAATGGAAGCAAAACATGAGTCTTCCACGTGTACACCAAAGGCACGGTTTCCCAGACTGCAAGCCATAAGAAACCAGTCAACACGCTCCCGCCACCAAGTACAGGAAGGCGTCGGGCTAGTAAACAACGCCCGCTACGGTGGGCGGGCGCGATTACGTAACTGCTTGCCACAGTGGGTCGGTTCCTCCCGCAGCCTCTACGAAGACCGGTGGCGAAATTTATGAATTTAGCACCACCTGTGACACAAAGGGCAAGCAACTCACCAACGTAATAAGGAAAAATTATTTGCATATACAACGTGTCTGAAACAGCTGTCTATCCACTACTTCCAGCACCTCAGAGGACACCACTTAACAGTGAATTCAGAGTCATCTAAACATACCGCGCAATCCGCGCAAAACCACAAACCTCCTGCATGAGCGCACTACGCTTAAAATATGGAGTATCAACTTAACACAACATACAACTTCTAAATCTCCGTGTGACTTGCCTGGACTCTTGAAATGGATCTACCAATACATCATCATGGCCAATAAACCACCTCCGCTCTCCACTTGCGAGGCACAAATAGGATATGTTCTGCTACACACTGATTAAAATATCTAAAACAGTGTTCGTTACAAGATTAACACTCAATGTCACAGGGAAACATTAATCAGAAACAAACATCAGTTCGTTACAATAAACACACAAATTACGTAGCTGAAAAACACTACCATGTCAGTGACACACAAGAAGGTCAGTAGTAGTAAGGCCCTTTATCATTTTCCCATTCAAAGAGGGCGTAAAACAATAACACTTAAGCAGAAAAGTATGAATGCATTTGAGCAATTCAGTGACTGACAACAACTAAGTTTTTGAATGCAGAACACAAGTCCTTACAGGATAAACGCGGCCTTACGCAATGAACTCCTAATAGTTAAGTCAAGCGTCCAAAGCACACTGCACAATAAATACACCACAACGGCATCCACACTCAGTATTCGCCATAACGATGGACACTGAGAACAAAATGCTGCTTATATACAAACCAACTGTGCTCGCAATGGCATCTCACCAGTCACAGAGCCATAGAGACGAGAATGTAGTCACTAGAAGCAAACGGTAAATCCATCATAAACAAGGAAGCAGCATGTTCCCGACAGCATCGGCGCCTCTACTTACCAAGTCCGCCCAAACACAATCAAGTAACGTGGCAAACTTTCCTCTTGCCACCACACCCGGCGTCGGCATACACGGCTTCACGCTCCGCGCACTACTGCCTATCTCACTGTTTCTGCTCGCCCTCCAAAATTCAACTACTCGACTGTCACAGGTGCCTCGCCGACTTCCCCCACGAGGGGGCGCCACTTCTGTCTTTCCTCCGCGATACGGCGATAATATTGTACGCAGTACGTTCGATAGATCAAACCCGAGCCGCCACGGCTCATATACTATTGACTATTCCTAACCCAAATCCGTTAAATGACTAATTCGTTGTGTGGCCGAGTAATACTGACTTCTGCTTTGCACAGGACATACTTAAATCTGAACGTTCATAAAAGTTTCTAATTTTTATCTTTTACTAAAGAATAAAGACTGAATGGTATTGCAGGCTACATAGCATGGTGTACCATAGTGAGGAAGCCAATTATCACTGGGTTTATTCGAGATTGAAGTTCCTGTCTATGACATCCTAGCAAAAACCTTTCTTCGTTTATTTCGCTCCAGAGAAGACAGAGGGGGAAACCGTGTCATCTGGAGAAATGAAGTCCTAGTTGTGCTTGTGGCTGACAAGGGATATACAACAGGGTGTCATATCGAAGTGTCGTTGTAGTTGGATGATGAGACGTACCAGTCCCTAAAATGTGTTCCTACTCCGTCATATAACAGAAAAATTATGGAGATGCTTAAGACTTCTGATGACCTGAAGATGTGAAGAATCTCAGGTATCGAGCTGCAAGACCTCCTGGACGGTAATACTCACCGAAGATCCACAAAGAAGGCCTTCCATTGAGACATATCTTAAGTGCTATTGCTTCTCTTATCTACAGGCAGGCAAATATCTAGCTAGGCTAATCACTGTCGTAGTAGGCATCTGTGGGGATCGTATTCGAAACGCTCAGATGTTCATTGATAAACTCAAGCAAATCAGAGATGTCCCAAACGGTACATTAGTAAAATCATAAGTATACTTCTGTTTACGAAAGTTCCTGTGGATGACGCCTTGTGAATCTTTGCATACCAAATTTGCTAAACACAATACAAGGTAGTAAAGTGTGGGATGATGGGTGCTGTATAAATGACACTATCTGCACGTGGATAGAAGAAACAACACTTTTATTTAAACACTGAATCGCTACATGCAAGGAACTTGAATTAGTCCCACAAATTAACGTTTCTTGGAGAAAGTCAGTCGTTAATTTTTACGGCGTTAAAAAAAAAGGAGCTCGCGATACGCACCAAGTCGCCACCACATCCCAGACTATCCACCTGTGCAACACTGAATTACTACCGGCACGAGGCGGGGGGGGGGGGGGGGGGAGGGGAGGGGAGGGGGGACGTTCATCGTCTTTCGAGGGTAATATCGATGGGAAAGATAAAAACAACGAAGGTCACATGGCTGTCACGCGGCGGTCACGCGTAGACCCACTTGGGCCACTTGGACACAGAACACACACCGGTCGGGATGGCGCAGCGTAAGAGCATCTTTAAACTCAACGGCGAGAGTCTCGACATCAAGCGAGTTGCCACGCGGCGTATCCGTTGCGATGCGGGTGCGGCACAAAACTAATGTTGACGCCATAAGGAGAAGAGCTGGACTGAGCGTAGGTAGACTGGCGGAAGCCTTTCTGGAACCCCAGCTACCTTCTTTGAACTGATAGCCAGCAACTGTAATATCCGAGATCCTGTTAAGGCAGCAGAATCGAAAGCTTGTGGCGCAAGTTATCCTGCAAAGAAAGAACCTAGCTGTATTAACAGACGGCCATAGGAATATACAAACGCATAGATATGCTAGCGTCGATGTGTGGTTGAGGGCCGCCACACAGTACCTCATCAGCCTCCGCCCCCAAGAGGCCGAAGTTGGCATGATGTGCGAGGTGGCGACGATGAAAGCCCGTACCAATGAAGTGCGGTCTTCCAGCAGTGAGGCCTTGGGCGGTGGCATCTACGCTGCAGGTGCCAGTAATGCACAGAGGCAACCGCCAGTCCATTTTATGACAGGGAGCTCCTACACAATGCCATCAGCAGGTGCAAGTAATGAGTAAGCTGACAGCTCAGGGACTGGTGTGCTGAGCCTGTTCAGATTGTCTGCTGATACACCCACAGCTGTGAGTAGGAAATAGGTGTTGTTACCAGCGTGTGGTGGCAGAGGCAAGGTCGCAGTGGCGTTGCTGGCAGGCTGTGAGTAGGGGCCGACAGCTGAGTAACAGCAATTGGCAGATGAAAATGCATGTGCCATGTGTTGCGGACGAGCACCGCTGGTACCTCCATCTTGAGGTTGAGCAGTGGCAAGTTCTGGGTTGGGCGCTGTGAGCACATGAAATAACGTTGTGTGGGAGAGGTGGGAGTAGCGATGCGGCGTTGGGGGGGGGGGGGGGGCAATCAGCTGCTGGCGGTACTGGAGGCAAAATTGTTGAATTGGGTGTAGGTTACGGTGGAGGTGGAGGGGCAGGTGCTGGCTCCTGTGTTGTCGATGACTAGCAGGTCAGAGGTGGCGCCAGCGCAGCAAGGCTGGTTTCCAACGGTGTTATTGGCCATAGCGTGGTAGGTAGGAGTCACCCGAAATTCAGTGGCGTAATTTCTTGGCTCATTGTTGCTACTGGTGGCGTCTGCGGCGGTGGTGCTGCTGTCATCAGAGGTACTGGCGTTGACGACGCCGTGCACATGACGGGCTTAGTGGGGCTGTACGTTGTGAGATTGGTCAGTATATAGGTGGGCTTCTGTCTGTAGACAGAAATGCTATTACGGATTCCACAGAGATGCAGGGTAAACGTCTTCTAGTCCCTCTTCTGGACGCAGTAAGGGCTGGAATAGTGCAGGTGATGCAGGGACTGGTGAGTGTCAATGCACCACATAACAAGGGTGAGAGGACAATGTCACCATGCATGAATGTTTTGCATTCTCTGAGGCGATGGGGAGAGGTGGACCAGAGGTAGGCCATGCTGTCCTGTAAACCGACAAATAAATTCAGACAGGATTTTTGTCTGTGGGCAGGTCATCAGGCTCTACGAAGTCGCTTCGGAACATCTGGTTGCAGGCAAGGTCAGCAGCTAAAATCTCAACGTTTGTGTTGTTGTAGCATGGAGACCAGAAGTACTGGCAGTAGAGCAACAGAACACCCACTACTGTGGCAGATGAGGGCAGCCTCCAAGTTATGTGGAGCTGTTCCATTATGCCATTGGCGGCAGAGTGGTTGCTCAATGTCAGATGGAGGTTGGCACCCCGAATAGGGAGAATATAAACTGGTGCTCAACTGTCCACTGGGACGTGGTACAGGCAGCCGAAATGGACAATCCAAGTGTGTATGAAAGCAGTGGCTATCATGGCTGTGGTTATGTCGGGTATTGCATTTGCCTCAGGCCAGTAGATGAATCTGTCCACCACGGTGAGGTAGCAGCAGCTGTCAGAGGTAGGTAGAGGGCCACCGATTTCTATGTGAACACGAGCAAGGCGATTCCCTGATGTCAGCGAAGGCGCAATGATAGCGTGTATGTGGTGGCTGAACTTGGTGCTCTGACAAACCAGGCAGGCGCAGGATCAGATACTGCAGTTCGTCTGAATACCTAGCTACAGGAGATGCTACATCACCAGAGTGGCAGACGCGCTCATGACGGTGTGTGCCAGGCTGTAATACTGGTTGAATGCAGCGTTCTGGAAGGCAGTGGGCAGGGATGGGCCCAGTGAGCCGGTGGATACGTCTCACCTGGTAGTGCTGTTTGAGCTGGGAGCCAACATAAATTGAACGTGGAGTCCGGAAGCGATATCTGGGAGTTGGTGGGAGAGTTCAGGATCGGGCTCCTGGGTGGTGATAAGTACCTTGTAGTTCAAGGAAGAGGTGATGGCACAGTTGCAGTTGAGGCAGTCGGCGAAAATGTTGTCAATTCTGGCAACATGACCGATGTCAGTAGTAAATTTAGAGATGAACAACTGTGGTTGCAGTTGACATTGGGTGTACTGGTCAGTATCTTTTGCAAGAGCAGACGTCATACGCTCGTGATTAGTGAAGACCCTGAAGTGACATGCCTCCATTAACAGCTGAAAGTGTTTGATTGCCTCATGGATAACGAGAAGCATTTCGTCGTATGTGTTGTACTGCTGTTGATAGGAGGAGAAAGCGAGTGGCTGTCAGGTGTTGCTGGTGTGCTGCTGCAAGAGAGCACCATCGGCCATTTGGCTGGCGATGATTATGACAGCGAGTGGGGCAGTGGGGTGAAGATAGGTGAGCAGGGGAGAACATGCCAAGTCGTACATGGCGGGCATCCATGCTATTTGCGGCATCCATAGCAACAGTTTGTTGCTTTTTGTTTTGGTGCCATGAGTGGCGGCGGTTAGTGGTTCAAATGGTTCAAATGGCTCTGAGCACTATGGAACTTAACATCTTAGGTCACCAGTCCCCTAGAACTTAGAACTACTCAAACCTAACTAACCTAAGGACATCACATACACCCACGCCCGAGGCAGGATTCGAACCTGCGACCGTAGAAGTACCGCGGTTCCGGACTGAAGCGCCTAGAACCGCACGGCCACTGCGGCCGGCGGCGGTTAGTCATTCCTGCGTAGCAGTAGCATTCCTCGTATGGCAGTGCAAGAATTTGAACATGTCAAGAAAGTGATTGAGGTCTGAGATCAGGAATTAGAGCAGGAATTAGAGGATAACTTGCATCTTGTCGGACAGGGGACATTAACTGGTGGTGGAGGTGCCGTGGTCCTGGAATACGACTTCATTGGGACTCACACTGAGAACACAGCTTTGCTGTGTTGATGATGCTGATGGTGTGCTGGAGACCTTCAAAATTATTGCAGAGGTGGTCGTGGTGTTTCTTGGGTATAGCAGAAAAAACAAGTAAGTCATGCAAGTGGGCGAAACAGCAGGACAAGTCCCAAAAGTTGTAGTCCAAGAAATGCTGCCATGTTTGGCCCTCGTTACAGAGACCAAAGGTTATGAAGGTGCTCTCATAGAGGCCCACATGCTGTGATACCGATAATCTTCTGCATGTTCGTGCATGCAGACAGCATATGGGTGAAAGTCTTGTTGCAGTCAGTTGTACTGAACATTGTATCCCCACCAAGTGTGTTGTTGTAGAGGCAAAGGAGTGGCTCCAGATACAGGACAAGGATGGTACTGGGGTCTAGCTTCCAGTAATTGCAGCATGAACACCAGCAACCATCTTCCTTCTTCGGAAGGTGAAGTACAGATGCCCACGATCTCTTTGGTGAGTGCACTATGCCAGCAGAAAGCAACTTGCCAGACTCTGTCTTTGCGGTCTTGAATTTGTGCAGTGGTCGGGTGGCAGAAGACATGTGTTCCAGTGGTAGTGTCTATGTAGTGGACAGCTAAATGGCGAAACTCCTGAGGTGCACTTGACAGGTATCTGAGCGCAGGGAATTGCACCAGGTGAGTATATGTGCCTCACAACGTCTCCTGTTTCACATCGAAGGCAAACAGTGAAATGAGTGGTATACTTCAGTGATCTCCCGCTACTGCTGTCAGTGAGGCTCTGGCCAGCAACGTCAGGAAGCATGAGGTAGTGCCCGATGAAGTCCATTCTGAAAATGGGATCGGCGACGTCAGCGATGAAGAAGATCCATGGGAGGTGCCATTACAGGCCAGTTTGAAGGACGTGATGATATAAGCAGTAGGTTCCAATGATGGAGTTATTCACCCCCCTCAGGAGGATGGAAGACTCGGAGCCATGTTCCTGTATGAGCCGCTGTGGAAAGGTAGACAACTCAGAGCCATTGTCAATCAGGAAAGGTGCGGCAGAGTGAGTGTCATGGATGAACAGGCGTTGGGAAACTGAGAAACTGCCAGATGCATCTAATGCTGGTAGGCGTTTGTGTTTCGGTGCCTAAAGCAGGACACTGTGCAGTTCACAGTGTCCAGGCCAAAACTATTGTGGTACCGGCTGAGTCCACCTGTGTTGAGAGAAGTGTCAACAGGGTGTCTAGCAGCAATGGTAGCTGTCATTGTGCTGGCAGCTGGTGCTATGCAGAGAGTGGCAATCAAAATCGAAATGGGCCACAGTTGCTGCAGTGTTGCCATGTTGGCATTGAGGTGGGCAAGCATGCCATATGCTCGCAGCTGCTTGGCATTGAGCTGCAAACTGGCGGCGAGGGGATTGACCAGTGACATAATTAGCTGCTTGCCTAGTGTCGGGGTGGATCTTGTGGCGAGGAGAGTGGCATGTCGGTCAACTGCATGCTCTGGGAAGGGATGGAGTTTGTGCACAGTGGTGGCAGTGGCAGGCAGGAATACCAGCGTCTCTTACACTCTGTCTACGAGGCTGGGTGCGTCAGTGATGGGTTGGTCAGTGTGCAGCGCCACAGCCACTATTATCGAGTTCAGGAGGCGAACCAGCCAAATTTTGGAGAGGAAACCATGGGAGACCATGTGTGGCTTCATCAGCATTCGAGATAGCACTCGAAATGGGAGGGTTACTGGTCACTGCACTTCTCGAGAGAATGGAAGTCCTGGATGTGCTGCATATCTGATGAAATGAGTTGTGTCATGAGATAGAGTTGGAATGTCTTGTAAACGTTGCTGACCAGGGGCAACGAAATGACGTAGATGTCCATCGCATATATCGGCTTGAAGAGGCTGGTCACTATAACGAACTCTGTGGCATCCTTGGTAATGCTGAAGCCAGCGAAGAGGGTTTCCACATACTGAAACCACAGGTGCAGGTCTCAGGGATTGGTGGGTGATAGGTGGGCCGCAGCATGGGTGGAGAGGGTGGCAGCTGCATCTGGGGGATTGGACGTCGACATCTAGTGCCTCGTAGGGAAAACGGCAGCAGCAGATGCAGAGGCCGATATGGGTATCGTCACTGATACGGGGTGCTGATGTTCGCATCGCCGAGAGTTGAGTGCGCAGCTTTGTTTTGAAGCGTTCCAGCTCCATGAGGTACTCATTCGGGGACAGTGATATGTCGTGAGACGATGGAGTGGTGGACACATGTGGCGGGGCTTCGGTTGGGCTGGTGGCAGAAGGCGTGGTTGCTGGTTTGCACAGGCGGCAATAACCGGGAATACTCGTGAGGAAAGTCGTTCAAAGTACAGTAGCGTCCATAGCACATTAACAGAAGTTTCTGCTGGGTTGCATGGGTGTGTGGAAGTGGGACTGTGCACCTAACAGGACGAAGCGACCAATGACATACCAAATTTGAAAATTAAGTGACTAGATTTTATTGCTGGGTGACCAGCCCCGGAATGTTCCCCTAACAAACTTCCTAAAGTAAATACGACGTATCGAAGTGAAGCTGATAGGTGTTGTATGAAGAAGAGTGCCTACACATGGTTACAAAGAAAGACATACTTATTTAAACACTGAATTGCTCCGCAAAAGGAACACGAATGAGTCTCACAAATTGACGGTCCTTGGTGAAAGTCAGTTGCTAATTTTTACGGCGCTAAATAAAGAAGTTCACGGTAAGAAAGGGCTCATCGCACGAAGTCGCCTCCTAATCCCAGTGAATAACCACCGGCTTGAAGTGCAGGATTAATCGTCTCTCACGGGAAAAATCGTCGGGCAAAATCAAGAACGAAGGTCACAAGGCTATCACATGCGCTTTAATGGCGGTGACAGGCAGATACAGTTAACAGCGACACGAGCACAAAGCGCACGCCTGTCGTAATATTTCGTGCACGAACTTTCAGTTACTCACCGGGCAACGAGACGGCGCAGCGAGAGCGAATATTTAAATTCAACGGCAAGTGTTCGATATCAAGTATATCGCCACGTGCCGTGTCCGTTGCTACATGGTCGAGGGACAGACCAGATGATGACGCCACGAGGAGAAGAGCAGGACCGAGAAAAGCTAGGCTGGCGAAAGCGTCACTAGAACCCGTGCTATCTTCTTAGAACCGATAGCCAGTGACCGTAGTATCCGAGTATCCAGTCACGCGGGAGAATCGATATCTTGTGCGTCGGTCTATGTCTGAGGGCTGCCACAACACTTTCAAACTCTTGACAGACTACCTTCCTCCTGAAACTATGAAGTTGTTGTGTCACGTATTGAAGACAACCTACTTCTTCTACGGAGTGAAATTTTTTCGAAATGACCGATGAAATGGCCATGGTTTCTTCATAGTTTCCAGTCGTCTCCTGACGTCTTTCTGCAGCATTTTGAAGATGGCGCATCAGATTTGGGCCCATGTCACGCATCTTCATTTTATCGATATGCTGACGACATATTTGTGGGCTAGGCACATGGCCTCCAAGCTCTGAAGCTGTTAACTGGTCATATGAATAAAATTCATTCGAACATCTTGTTCACAGTTTCGACCACTCTGTATTTCGCAAGCTGACGCACACTAATTTAGACCTCAGTGTATAGAATTTGAGAGGTGGCACGCCACTCTCTCACTTTAACAACATTGCCAGTCAGATTACGATTCATATTTTAGGTCACGATCTCGGTGTTCCCCAGTACTACATTTGATATGAGTGGTGTAGGAATTTTTTCACGTGAGGAAATTGTGGGCAGAATCTTCTTATAACTGCATGTGTAACCTGTAGAGAATTTGTAGTAGAGGCGGTGGAAAACAAGGAGAGAGATTAATTGGGGGCCATAAATGCTGAGATAAGCGACCTGGCTACGAGACTGATTCTGGGAAGCAGCGCTCTACGGATCGTGCTTGTAGAGAGACTTCTGATCGAAGTCCTCTCCTACTTCTCATTTAGGGTCGAAAAGAAGGGCGCCGGTTTGTGAAACGAACAGGTTGGCTGGTGTACTTGTTTTGTGGAGACAGGACCGTAACCCACCCCCCCCCCCCCCCCCCCCATAACACCAAGAAGTCGCCAGGTTCTATTAGCTAGCGGCAAAAGACATATAATTCATGGGGACGACTGTATAGGAATTTTAACAGCCTTAATTCAGAAATTGGGAGTAGTCGGCCTGGAAAGATTATATCTCTCCATAAATGGGGTGCACTGGTCCCATCACAAAAAAGCACTCTGACTTCAGACCACAAGTGACCCATCGGGGCCATCCGACCGCCGGGTCATCCTCACTGAGGATGTGGATAGGATGGGCGTGTGGTCAGCACACCGCTCTCCCGAACGTTATGATGGTTGTCCTTGACCGAAGCCGCTACTAGTCGGTCGAGTAGCTCCTGAATTGGCATAACTAGGCTGAGTCCACCCCGGAAAATGGCAACAGCGTTTGGCGGCCCGGGTTGACACCAATCCAAGTGCCGGCCACGCCCGACAGCGATTAACTTCGGTGATCTTACGGGAAGCGGTGTATCCACTGCGGCAAGGCCGTTGTACTCTGGCCCTGTCAAGGTAGATGTTGTTTGCGAAAACATGGCCTCACTTAGCGTCAGAACGATGCCTCCCTCATCCAAAGACTTCTTTTTTTAAGACTAGAGAGATTTGGAGTCGCTGATTGGCTCCTCTCAGGATATGCAAAGCAGCGGCTTGCTCCTACAGTATGGGAACTCCATTGTTGTGTCTGTGTTGGCTACCAGACCAACAGAACAGTCAAGAGGGGAGATTCAATGAGTGGAGGCTTGGTGGAAATGGATTGTGATTCTTTGCCTTCTTCGTCTTCTGGTCCTCCCCTGGTGGAGAATTTTGGGTGTTTCCCTTGTCGATGAGACCTGTGGTCTGTATCTTTTGGTGGACTAAGATTCAGTGGCAGTTTCCAACTGTACCGATTGTGGAACTGCAAATCGTCTCGAACATGTCGTGCGTCACAAGGGTGAATTTATTCGTCCTGAGTCGTCCGTCTGACGTTTGACAATTCAGTACGCCCGGTCGTGCCTATGAGTAAAATTAGTTAGGCCAAACCAGGGAACGGGTGCACCTCACAATGATATCTGTCGGTATGTCAGGGCATTGATAGGAATGTTTCCCGCATTCTGATAATCAGAACGCCAGACCGCGTAATTTGCAAATTTCCGTGAACGCGTCGGAATATTACAGCTGCCGCAGCGCACCGCTCCACACCGAAAGCGCGCCGTTTTCTGCTGACACCTGAATCAAGGTGAAAGGTAAATTACTGCTGCACCGGCGTAAGGTTGTAAAATGATATTCACAGTTCCTGTTCTCAGGTGAACCACAGTTTGAGGTATACTTGGCCGTAGTTTATTTAATCTGAATAGAGTTGGGCCTCACAGAGGATTCGTGTAAACAGTCAGATTGCGTCGTAAAAGGCATTAATTCTTGGGAGCATTTGTATAGCTTCGATCCCAGTGCATGCTTTGCCAATCAAACACCAGTCCTTTTCTGATGTTTATCTAATATTTATCAGCTAGTTACAGTTACAAATAAAGATTAATAAAACGTCATTATTTTATAAATTTAAACACTCCACTGTTCTCATTCATACTCCCTCACCTATTCACTCTGTTTATTGTATTTTGGTGGTACATGGGTACAACAGTAATTTAAGGTTCAGTCTTATTAAATTAATTAGTTTGATTATTAATTTGAGTTCTGGAAGTGACAACAGGCGTAGGCTACAATAGTGCCATGACTAAATTCATTAATTCACATATAAAAATCAAGGGTGTGATTCACGATTTAAAGGCTATTTAGAAGATAAATCTTTTCTTTATGTAAAAATAATAACAATTAACATTACTCAGACACATATTTATGATAAAAGCAACCAACGGCTTGCAAGTTTTCACCGTCTAGACCAGAAGAGAGATGCTTGAAATACGTTAACATATGTAGGTACCGCTCTTTGTGACAGGGATTATCTGAAATCAGAGATTTTTGTACAAATGACTTTAGAATTCGAGATATAAATTTAGATGTCTAGAAGAAACATAAATTTGTAAATGTCGAACAATCACGTGGCAAACTACCTACTACGCTTCTTCCTTTCTGTGGTGGTACACTGAAAAATGCCATGGGCGTCCAATAAATAATGTAACACATCTTTATTTTGAAAGGAGGTTGGTGTTATTCTCGACTCTTTTGGTTACAAAACCCTATTTATCCCCGTTCAATGCGACGTCTGTATGCGACATTACTGGAAGGGCCTGTACACCCGCATGGTACGAGTCTAGTGGTCGACGGTGGAGCCAAAGCCTAGCTGCATCAGTAATCTCCATATCTTCCATATACTGCTTCCCGAGGAGTCTGTCCTTCACTGGCCCTAGCAGATTGAAGTCGGAAGGTGCAAGATCCGGGATGTACGGTGGATGAGGAAGAACAATCCAATGATGTCACTTCAGCAACCATTAAGGTGCGCAGACTTGTGTGAGGCCTTGTATTTCATGGTGAAGGAGAAGTCGTACGCATTTTTGTGGTGATGAATCCATGGATGTCGTTTCTTCAGTTTCCTGGGGTTTGTTGGAAAACACTTCAAAATTGATTGCTGCACCCTGAGGCAGAACAGAAAACAGAACAACTCCTTCGGAATCACATAAGACTGTCGCCATGATTTTACCGCCTGAGTGTGCGGCTTTGAACTTTTTCTCCGAAGTTGACGTGGTGTAGCGCAACTCTAAGTATTGCTGTTTTGTTTCCGGTTCGAAATGATGATCCCCATCGCCTGTGACTTACGTCCGACAAAACATTTTCAAAATGGTTCAAATGGCTCTGAGCACTATGGGACTTAACATCTGAGGTCATCAGTGCCCTAGAACTTACAACTACTTAAACCTAACTAACCTAAGGACATCACACACATACATGCCCGAGGCAGGATTCGAACCTGCGACCGTAGCAGCCGCGTGGTTCCGGACTGAAGCGCCTAGAACCACTCGGCCACCGCGGGCGGCAAAACATTTTCACGCTCAGCCTCGTAACGCTCAAAAAACTCCACACAAATGGTTTTGGTTTTTCGTTGCTGTTTATGGTATTCTGTTAGGCAGCGAAGTACCCATCATGGTCACATCTTTGAGTATCACAACTGGTGGTCGAATGTGTGAAGACCCCCAGCAGAGACGTAAAGTTATACAGCGAGATGTCTGATTGCCAGCCGCAGTTGATCTTGAATGTGAGTGTCTGCACATTTCAACATTGCAGGATTCACAGCAGTGACCGGCTGGCCAGCACGTGGGATTTTGGACAGGTCTGCGCGATCTTATTTCGATTATGACAGACGCCTCGCCCGACGACTTACCGTGCTCTTGCTCACTGCCAGGTCTCCGTAGATATTCTGCCAGCGCATACGAAGATTTGTGATGCTGTTGTTTTTCGCCAAAAGAAATTCATTTACAACTCCCTACTTCGAACGCACTTTCGCTGCAAGCACCGTTTTGAAAGCAACACATAGAGCTTTCAGTTATCGGAACATCATGAAACTACAGGGAGTGAAGTTGGGATATTCCACGATGTCCCATAACAAATTCTGCATCATGCTAAACAAAATTGGCCGAGCCGAGAAGGACGGTATTTAATTACTTATGGAACACTCCTCGCAGATAATCATAGAAATTACAAACATAAGATCTATTTTCCAGCCACCTAAGAAGATACAGGTAATGTAGCGTCCGGTTATGATGACTTGGTCTCAGATTTCCTGGACTTTATAATTACTTATGAATGCGGGAGCAACTACACTCCTGGAAATGGAAAAAAGAACACATTGACACCGGTGTGTCAGACCCACCATACTTGCTCCGGACACTGCGAGAGGGCTGTACAAGCAATGATCACACGCAGGGCACAGCGGACACACCAGGAACCGCGGTGTTGGCCGTCGAATGGCGCTAGCTGCGCAGCATTTGTGCACCGCCGCCGTCAGTGTCAGCCAGTTTGCCGTGGCATACGGAGCTCCATCGCAGTCTTTAACCCTGGTAGCATGCCGCGACAGCGTGGACGTGAACCGTATGTGCAGTTGACGGACTTTGAGCGAGGGCGTATAGTGGGCATGCGGGAGGCCGGGTGGACGTACCGCCGAATTGCTCAACACGTGGGGCGTGAGGTCTCCACAGTACATCGATGTTGTCGCCAGTGGTCGGCAGAAGGTGCACGTGCCCGTCGACCTGGGACCGGACCGCAGCGACGCACGGATGCACGCCAAGACCGTAGGATCCTACGCAGTGCCGTAGGGGACCGCACCGCCACTTCCCAGCAAATTAGGGACACTGTTGCTCCTGGGGTATCGGCGAGGACCATTCGCAACCGTCTCCATGAAGCTGGGCTACGGTCCCGCACACCGTTAGGCCGTCTTCCGCTCACGCCCCAACATCGTGCAGCCCGCCTCCAGTGGTGTCGCGACAGGCGTGAATGGAGGGACGAATGGAGACGTGTCGTCTTCAGCGATGAGAGTCGCTTCTGCCTTGGTGCCAATGATGGTCGTATGCGTGTTTGGCGCCGTGCAGGTGAGCGCCACAATCAGGACTGCATACGACCGAGGCACACAGGGCCAACACCCGGCATCATGGTGTGGGGAGCGATCTCCTACACTGGCCGTACACCACTGGTGATCGTCGAGGGGACACTGAATAGTGCACGGTACATCCAAACCGTCATCGAACCCATCGTTCTACCATTCCTAGACCGGCAAGGGAACTTGCTGTTCCAACAGGACAATGCACGTCCGCATGTATCCCGTGCCACCCAACGTGCTCTAGAAGGTGTAAGTCAACTACCCTGGCCAGCAAGATCTCCGGATTTGTCCCCCACTGAGCATGTTTGGGACTGGATGAAGCGTCGTCTCACGCGGTCTGCACGTCCAGCACGAACGCTGGTCCAACTGAGGCGCCAGGTGGAAATGGCATGGCAAGCCGTTCCACAGGACTACATCCAGCATCTCTACGATCGTCTCCATGGGAGAATAGCAGCCTGCATTGCTGCGAAAGGTGGATATACACTGTACTAGTGCCGACATTGTGCTTGCTCTGTTGCCTGTGTCTATGTGCCTGTGGTTCTGTCAGTGTGATCATGTGATGTATCTGACCCCAGGAATGTGTCAATAAAGTTTCCCCTTCCTGGGACAATGAATTCACGGTGTTCTTATTTCAATTTCCAGAAGTGTACATTAATCACTCAATCTGTACCATTACCAATGGCTGTGCAGAACACCTACGGCATATTACCAATCGATAACCTGATAAATCAACAGTTGTTAAGCACAGTCATACAAATAGACACAGGATAATATTTGATGAAACTAAAATCTTGTAGCATCTACTGTAGATTGAGATACTGCTTTTGAAGAAGTAGTACAAATTATAATATATCACAAAAAATTTCAGCCATGTGAACAGCTATAATCATAATGGTGCGTTGAAGCTGTTGACACAGAGGGACACGAACGATTGCGCTTAATTGTTTACGTTCTTACGAAAGAGATGGCGTCACCAATGCAGATATGGTCACAATCCCAGACAGCATGGCGCGATGATGGTATGCACCCACCAATCAGGTGTCTATGGGCTGTAAATACTTTCCACAGTTGTAGCTATGATAGCATTCTCCTTTCATCGTCATCAAACATCTTTTTCAATCAACCAAACCTCCCTCGGCTTATTTAGCACTGCTGCAGGTGTGCCTCAAGCTTCTATATTGTCTTGCGTGCTTTACATTTTTTTCAAGCATTCCAAAATCACCAGCACTATTCAGGATATGTACAAGAAATGGAGAGCTGCAGGATCCGTCCAGAACGTGCAGAGGAATAGGCGACCGACAGTGAAGACCCCAGAAACTACAGCCATAATTCGCATGGACAATGAGAGAAGTCACAAAGTAAGTAAGGATGCTATCACAGCAGGTTGGTGTATTTCGTACATATTGTCATGGGGTGAAAAAGATATTAAATTGAAAACCTATTCTATGAGCCTGGTGCAAGAGTTGAAAACTGAGGTTCAGGAGAGAAGAGTTCATTATTGTAACTGGCTGTTAATATCAATTGCTAGCAGTTACTTGGTCCTCTTGCTTTACTTCATCTCAAATGTGGCCTCGTATCGTATGTCAGGTTATGTAAACTCCCAGAATTCCCCATAGTGATAGCAGGGCATCCGACATATTCCACGTGAGGAACCTCTCCACTTAGAGATGATGGGTGTTTGGTGTATGATATCCGGCATGCACATTATTGTCCCCCTATTTTTTAATTACACCTTAAACAGTGCCGCATATCTAGAGATTTTTGACTGTTTCTACTCACAGTTAACACGTGCAGAGAAGCTGTATGTAACACCCCAACAAGACAAGTAACCGCTCACGCATCCATCCAATGGATCATTACTAGAGAAATTAACGATGTTGCATATGCAGAACTACACCGGGTTGCTGGTAATGTCATCACACAAAGTCAACATGCCTGGATATCCATGGCCATCAATCTTATTATCTCTTATAAATAGGTAACTACATGTTTTAGCGTTACTAATATCTATTCTTTCTTAGTTAGTTCACTGTTACTTGAAACTCTGGCGTGAGAAATGCTAGTATTATGTTGGGAACCCTGTATCATTGTACGACACTAAGTTCAGGAGATATGACGTCATAAACACTGAACTGCGTGAAAACGTAACAGCAGATACATCTGAAATATGTGTACAAATATTTGTGAAATAAATGAAGTACGTGTGAAACGTATATGCCAATGTGTATGTGGGAAAACCCACAAGTAAAAAGACTTCTCATAAACTCATGCATCTATTTCAACCAACTTGGTGCACATAATACTTATTACGCAGAAACAAATACTGTGTGGGCAAGAACTAGGAATCCGTGGGTTAGGGATGATAATGTTGAGAGAGAAGGGTAAGAATCGAATGGACAGAAAGACTGGGGAAGGAGAGAATGGGCACATGTAGGGAGGAAGAAGTGAAGGCCAGAGAGGGAGGGGAAGGGAAAAATGGACAGAAAGAGAAGAGGACGAAATGACCAGAGAGAGGGGAAATGAGGAGATGGGCAGAGAAAGGAAAAGGAGCAGATTGACAGAGTGATGGGGTGTAGGAGATGGACAAAGTGAGAGGATGAGATCGACAGAGGCAAGGGGTGGGGGGTGGCCGGTGGGGGAAGAGCGGATGGGGAGAGAGAAAGGGCACAGGTGATGTAGACGGAGAGGCGAAGGAAGAGATGGAGAGAGCGAGGGGGAGGAGGAGATGCACATGGAGATGGGGATAAGGAGATGGGCAGAGAGATGGGGGAGTAGCTGCAACACGTCAGGCCCTCTAACCTCTTCATACACTCATTAAAGGGCATCAAACTAGCCTATATTGCATTTCTAAAATGTGAATTTGCATACATGCAATTATGCAAATTAAAGGCACTTCGCAATCGTATTACCCTGTCATGCAAAGTAGGTAATCGGATGCTATGTACCGGCATGTACAGTCATGCTCAAAAGTATCCGAACGACCTGAATTGCATTTCGCCTGATTCCCATGCAACCTACATAACGCAGCTGTGTAGCAGGTCCTCTAATCGCTCCATGGTACAGTCGTTTGACTATTGAAAATAGTTCCAACAAGTCACCACTAGAAAACACTGCTCTGTATCGCAATAACTCAAGATGTAAGGTAATACCACGATACTACCAATATCAGGGAACAACTCATCACAGATAAGACTGTCCTTACGGTTTCTAAGCTCATATTTATTGCAATAAATGACATACCTGAAATGTCAGCACTCTCATTATTACGTCAGACAGGCAATGCACGTAGTAAGTTCGTCGTATTCATGATTTCCTCTTCAAAGTAACATACCTTAATTGTTATTTAACACAAAATGTCATTAAAAATTTACGTTATTCACGAGCAGCTAGTTGAGAATATGTATGCCAGCCGCGGTGGTCTAGCGGTTCAGGCGCTCAGTCCGGAACCGCGGGACTGCTACGGTCGCAGGTTCGAATCCTGCCTCGGGCATGGATGTGTGTGATGTCCTTAGGTTAGTTAGGTTTAAGTAGTTCTAATTTCTAGGGGACTGCTGACCACGGAAGTTAAGTCCCATAGTGCTCAGAGCCATTTGATTTTTGAGAATATGTATGAATTTCAAATGACACGACGAACCGCCTCGTTCTGCATATGGATTCAAACCTAGGTCAGGCAAACTAAGATTTCGTGACTGACGGAAATTAACAATCATTCCTGACTAGGCATAAAGAGAGTGGTATACCTCGATTTTAGACAGTATCAGTAGCAAATATCAACTTTAAATTACATAACGAAACATTTTTAACGGACGCGAATTCCTACCCAGCATCTATTGTCCCTGTTAACGAACTACGAGAGATGTTAAATATTGCTTCTTCACAAGTAACTTACTTGAAATGCAGTGAGGTAAAGCTTTGTGTTGGACAGGGATTCGATCCCAGAACCTAATCGGATTGTTCTCGAAGCACAATCAGCTTTGACATATCGGATTTTCGCGGCAGTAGCTAGACGTATTAACTGAAATGACGAGACGAAACATTAATGTTTTCCTTCCCAGGACTCCAGCCCGGCACTTATCGCTGTTAAATTCTAGAGAAAAGGGACGTTAAGTATGGGTTTGGTACACCAGCAGCGGCATGTGAGCATGTTTGAACTAGAAATAATATGACGAAGAGTTCAGTGCTGACTGAGAATCGAACCCCAAACGTAACATTGTTGACTACACACAAAGAGACGTCAGCTACCGAATTTTTCTCCACCAGCAGCTCGGAACAATATCCTTGAACTGACAGTGATCTCGCAAATAGTTCTGTGTCGCACTGGGAGTAAAAAACGTCAGATATCGTTAGTGTTGACAACGAACGAAATGCGTTAAAAATGAAAATTATTATCCACCAGCAGATAGGTGTTCTCATGCTAGAGCTTGATAATACAAAGTGAAAACCTTATATGCTGGGTCAGGATTCCAACCCATTCATGCACAATACGTGGAGTTGTTGAGGAATCTGCAGTTTTGAACAAACAACAAGTTGTATTTCACCTTTATTGTCATGAAGGGATCAAATTCCGCGTTAAGGGCGGTCTGAGTTGCATTCCCAGTTCCAAACCAACTTTATCGACACACAGAAGCTCAAATAAAAGATGGAATAAGTGTCCTGTGACCATACACAGGGTTTGTTTCGTCACTAGAAGTAAATAACTAGTATTAGAAAGGTTACTGGTGATAGAGTTTCTACATGTCGCCTCTCCTTACTTTATTGTGGTTCCACCTAACGTCTACCTGGTAGAGAAGGAATATCATGTTTAATGTGATTTTCAGACCACAATCCCATTATACCTTCTTCACTTGGCGTAGCCAGAAGAGAATAGAATCTGCCTCTCCCTATCAGAAAACATCGGCAGAAGTTGGAATCTAACCCAGACCATCATCATATGAAACTATCATCAGTCCAACAGACAACCAAACCCTCTTCTCTACGACTCATTTCACTATCGTAAGACCGTTGCGGCACACAAGATGAGAATTCTGACACACAGGCTCTCTGTAGTGGTTTGCAGGATGTTCAGTGCATTCATTTACTTGGTTAACCGAATCGCCATGAACTAGCTGCCTTGGCTAGCCAGTGCATACATTCGACTCTATTTTGTAATCACCGAAATAAAATAACGTAACTGCCACCTACACAGAACTGCCAGCAGTGTAGGATGCATAAATTTAAATAGGAAGTGTTCCTTTCCATTTCAACTACTCTATTGCGCTGTCTGTTTGTTGAAACGGTTGTGCAGTGCAAAAGAATCCCTGTACTTGTCTGTCTCTCAGAAGTCTAGATTCGGCCATATGCATTATCTCACAGCACTGTGGACTGCGGAAGTTCTCGAGAACTGTTGTTCACTTCCAGAGCTGCTGTAGCTACGTAAGTGTCGTGCACTGTTGATGACACGTCGCGTGTTCTATTACATCCGCTGCTACATTTTTTAAAACGCAATTCTGATGTCTGCTGAAGTTATCAATTTAATGGAACTTTGAACATAAGTCTCTTCACTTCTCAACCCAAAATAGTCACATGGGGAAAAAAGGCTAACTTCTGCGTCATTTTGTTCTTTTCAGGTTTAATAGGCGGCCAGGCAGCAGACGGGTCTTGAAGCTTTTGTATTACGTATGGGGAGAGCGCATCGTGCCAAAATAGTCATAAAAGTATTTTCTAATCAGCTGTCGCCTAGTAGTGGCATTTTATTCTTCTTCAAACCTTGTTTGCCAGCTTTAACTCAGAACAAGTTTTCTACATGCACGTAATCAATAAACTGCATGTGCATCGTCAGACTTTTATAGATAACAGCAGAGAATTTGCATATATCGTTGATGATTAATTTCTCTCTCAATTTTAGTATTGTTTTAACAACACTAAAAGAAACCCTACGAAAACTGTGCACTGTATTGTAAGAAATGAAGTAAAATTACCCACGATAACCTTACGACGAAAGTCTGTTTTAACAAAACTGAGTATCTGTACACAAGCGTGCCTCTATCTGGACGAATTAGTAAAATACTACTCACATAGATTTCGATTGGGTCTGTGTTTAAATGGTATGCTGTGTCATACTCAACAGGTATGCAAATGTGGCATTTCATAAATAAAGTTACGTATTCCTAGAAACCCAAGATTTGCTTGTCAGCAGCAGAAAGAGGCGTTACCTGTTGTGCAGCATTGTAAGTTTTTCACCATTGCACTTTGAGCTGAAAGCATTTTCTTACGATTTGCTAATCAATTTCTTCCCTTCATACTTATCACCCTGGCATGTGACTCTTAAGTGAAGAACAATATTGTATTTCGTATCGTTGACGGTCGATTCGAATTTCTTCAGAAACGTTTGTATTGTATAGCTGCTTGGCAGTCATAAAGCCGAGATTTACGACCATTAACACAACTTACTGAGTCGAGCTGCCAAGAGGATTTGATGTGTAAAGGTTTTCTTCTGATTTTCTTACAGAATTTTTTCTTGGAATTCGCAGCTCAATGAAATAATACACAAAAAAAGCTCGCACGCGCTGCCCCTACCACAGTTAGAACTTACGATTCCCTTAAACTTTGGAACACGGGATACGGGCTTTACCACGGGGCTACGGACACACTGCTGCCAGCACGCTACTCTCATCATGGTATTGGTCGCTCAGCCTCATAACGCATCGTGAAAGATATTGAAAGTTGTCACTTATGTGAAGAATAGCATTTCTTTAGCCAAAAAATTGAGCTTTCTGTCTCAGTGTCTTAGTTTACGTGAGGATTATATACCACGAGTCATTCAAATAGAAACGGAATACCAAGTGAATCTAGCGAGTCAATTCAGTACCATATGCGGAAGTGAATTCACTGTCACAGTGCTGCCAAATGTTTGTGACGATGTTGCCAATTCTCAGCTGTGATAGGAGCAGCTTTGTAGCGTTATAGCAGGAGAATTATGTGCTCGTGTCATAGGAGGATGCGGAGAGGAGGCGCGGGGTTTGGTTAATATGCAGCGTTTTCTCCTACCAGCTGTGTCAAACATTCGGGTGTGTAACCATCTATCACGATTACAGTTTCCAACAAAATATATACGAATAAAACACACTGTTACTTTGTGACAAGAGATTATTTCAGTACAATAAAAAGTCTTTGGAAATCAACTTTGCCCCTGTAATAAAAAGTCTTTGGAAATCAACTTTGCCCACCTGTCACGAAAAGTAAGATAACAAACACTTTGCACCTCGAAATCGATCGCATCTATGTGCAGTCTTGTGATCATACAAGTAGAATTTTATGAACTGCACAATAATGTAGAAAAATGTTTGAATCCATATGCAGAACGAGGCGGTTCGTCTGTCATTTGAAGTTCATACATATTCTCAACTAGCTGCTCGTGAATAACGTATATTTTTAATGACATTTTGTGTTAAATAACAAGTATGGTATGTTACTTTGACGAGGAAATCATGAATACGACGAACGTACTACGTTCATTACCTATCTGACGTAATAATGACAGTGCTAACATTTCAGGTATGTCATTTATTGCAATAAATATGAGCTTACAAGCCTTAAGGACAGTCTTATCTGTGATGAGGTGTAGTATCGTGGCATTACTTTACATCTTGAGTTATTGCGATACAGAGCAGTGTTTTCTAGTGGTGACTTGTTGGAACCATTTTCAATAGTCAAACGACTGCACCAAGGAGCGATTAGAGGACCTGCTAGACAGCTGCGTTATGTAGGTTGCATGGGAATCAGGCGAAATTCAATTCAGGTCGTTCGGATACTTTTGAGCACGACTGTACATGATTGGGAGTAGGATGTATGTATATCATAAATCTTTTCGTCTGATGTAGGAGACGAGTGTGCGATTTTGGGGTGTGGGGAAGCCAACCGCTCACAACACCAGGATGTGGAGGGACATTGGGTCATTGGGAATTGCAGATCGAGTGCCTACCCATGGCTGGCTGCTTTCTCTCGTGATCTCGGGCCTCAGGGGCCAGGGCGACGGACGATTGCCATTTTTAGAAAGGCTTGGGTCAGTTTTCTGTCTAATGTTTCATATTCTGGGCAGGAGCGCGCCATTCGGCGCCAGGCTCAGCTCTGCGGGACAGAACGGTGCCACATTTCGCACTCCAATTAAAATATTCTGTTGGCAACTGTCACCAGAAAGGTTCCTGCGAACTGTCCTGGCGGAGGCTGTGATGGGCTGCTCAAATCTTACGTCAGCGCACGTCTGCAGTCAGCGCTGGGTATTGGCGGAGAGGAATGGTATTGGCACCGAGGTCGACGGAGTACGGTAATGGGAGTACAAGAATTAGTTGCGACGCCATAACTGGCGAAAGATTTCTTTATCAGCGACTACTGGCCGAGATTTGGCACAGCGGAGCGGTCATTCTCATATTACTGGGTGGAGGAGGATTTTTGAAGGAGTTCGTTCCTGGCAGTGGCAGGAGTCGGTGGTGTACTTAGCCATCCTTGCTGCAGTGTAATTTCATTTGCACTTTTTGCGCGCACGCTTCGATCGGTCTCCAGAGCGGAGCCTATCTCCGTGCAGTGGAGACGGCACGAGTAGCAGCTGTCATCACCACGCCGCCTTGCCCCGTAGCTCTATCCTGAGGGACTTCAGTTTACTTTCCAGCCGCTCAAACTTCGAAGAGGTTTGTCATCTGTAGAACCACTTTGCTTTCTTTGGTGTTATCGTGGCACCGAATCCGATTATCCATTTGCTCTTCGTTATTGTGCATATCACCTGTTCTCTTTCCTCTCCTTCTCGTAGCAGAGAAGCACACTAGATTTCATGCAGCGTCGTTTGTATTAGGTTCTTGCCAACACCTCCATCAAAAGAGGACTATTTACTAGTTAAGTTTACATTAATAGTCATGACTGTTCCTTGTACAGTTTCATGATAAATTTTGAGCTCTATTTAAACAAATTAAATGTAGTTGTAAGTTTTTAGGGCAGATTTATCTGTTAAACAGTCAGCCTCACTAGAATCTTTTCCCATCGTCATTTTTTGAGGATTAATTTGATCAATGAATTTAATGAATAAATTATATGAGAGGTTAGCCACTCCAAATAGTATCTATATCAGAACCATTATATACTGCGTTACACACCTTGTGCAGATTTAATATACACTATGTGGTCAAAAGCCGAGCGGTTCTAGGCTCTACAGTCCGGAACCGCGCGACCGCTACGGTCGCAGGTTCGAATCCTGCCTCGGGCATGGATGTGTGTGATGTCCTTAGGTTAGTTAGGTTTAAGTAGTTCTACGTTCTAGGGGACTAATGACCACAGCAGTTAAGTCCCATAGTGCTCAGAGCCATTTGAACAATTTTTTTATGTGGTCAAAAGTATCCGGACACCCACAAAAACATACGTTTTTCGTATTAGGTGCATTGTGCTGCTACCTACTGCCAGGTACTCCATATCAACGACGTCAGTAGTCATTAGACATCCTGAGATATCAGAATGGGGCGCTCCGCGGAAATCACGGACTTCGAACGTGTCCAGGTGATTGAGTGTCACTTATGTCGTACGTCTGTCTCTCCGCGAGGTTTCCACCCTCCTAAACATCCCTAGGTCCACTGTTTCCATTGTTTCAAAAGTGTTAATTACTAGCAGATTAATAAACAATTGCTAAACAAAACGGCAAACGAAGGACTTCGGAGATCTTCAGGTTGACCCTAACTTGGTTAGCGGGAAAAGTGGTTCGGATGCTACATCAGAGATGGTTCGGCCATTTCGGAGGACAGACGTGTCTTCCATGGTCGATATAGGCTAAGAATTTAATTAGGTCACTCTGCTTTTTTGAGTATGCTGTTAAGGAATCCATGAAGGTACAAATAACGGAAATTGTTTTTCATTCGTGAAGCTGACTATAATAGTCCAGTTTCTCGTATTCTGCTTATATAAAAGCGAGTGGCATCCCTTTTACACAAACTAACTAAAAATGTAATTATTTTTACGATACCACTTGCTCGCTAACAGTTCATTCCAACCTCTACATGTGGAGGCGGCATTGCCAGTGGGTATTGAGCGTGCAGAGTCCAGTCGTCTGCATGCTGTGGCTCACGTCGGCATCAACGACTCCTGTCGTATGGGTTCTGAGGTAATCCTCATTTCGTACAGACGGCTGGCGGAGGTTGTGAAGACTGCTGCCCTCGCGCTCGGGGTGCAAGCAGAGTTCGGAATTCGCAGCGTCGTTACCAGAGTTGATCGGTGTCCTTTGCTTTGGAGCCGAATGGAGGATGTAAGCCAAATGCTTCGTCGACTCTGTGACGGTCTTGGCAGCAGATCTATAGACCTGTGTTACAGTCTGGAGATTTGTAGGACTTCCCCTGGTAGGTCATGGGAGCAATACACAAACGAAGCAGCTACTCGGGTAGCAGAGTACTTGTGCAGTGCACATGATGACGTTTTAGGCTTGGCAGTAGCTTGATGTGCTCTGATGAACACTCGCCAGGCGATATGCAGCGAGGGAAGCATTCGTACTAAAATTCCCGAACGTACTACCCTCCAGGAAAGTTCTCGCGCTCAATTTATTCTTCGGACCAAGAGCTGGCTGAAACCCGAAGTGGGAAGCTCAGAGGTATTTAGGGAGTCGTGGAACGTATACTGGGGGTGACAGGTTAGAGACCACAGAATGGGGAGTGTTCACTGCAGTTGACAAAAACATTGTGTCTATTAGGGTCAACATTGAGTGTGACACCGAGGTCATCTGGTCGCGTATAACGGGTGTAGGTGAAACCAATTTAATTGTTACATATTGTTACCGGCCACCAGAGTCTGTTGTGACAATTCTAGAGTTATTCGAAGAAAGTCTACGGTTAATAGCGCGTAAATACCCAGATCATGCAATACTGGTTGGAGGCGACTTTAACCTGTCGAGTATAGAATGGAATGTCTATGGATTCAGTGCGGGGAGTGCAGACAGATAGTCATGCGCAATACTTCTGAACACCTTTTCTGAAAATTGTCTTGAGCAGCTAGCTCGGCAGCTCACACGCAATGGAAATATCTTAGACTTTGTAGCTACAAATATGGTGGGCCTTATCGACATTGTCAGTATAGCTGTCATTAGTCATTATAACAACGATGATTATGATAGTTAATAAACGAGTCAAGAACGCTAGGAAAGTGCTTCTGCTAGATGTAGTAGATAAGTAGTTATTAACATCTCTCTTAAGAAGTTAATTGGCATCACTTAGTTCCAGTAAGACGGATGTAGAGGAATTGTTGGAAAAGTTTAAGCACACTGCAAATCATGGTCTGGAGAGTTATGCGCCTAGTAAGTGGATAAAGGATGGAAAATATGCAGCATGGCTTAGTAATGAAATATTGTTAATTCCAAAGAAGCAAAGGCTGTTGCAGTCTCGGTTCAAAAAGAAGCACATGAATGACGACAAGTGAAGTTTAGCAGAGATTCGTGAGTCTGTGAAAAGATCTATGCCTGAAGCATTCAACAATTACCTCCGTCAAACCAAAGCAAAAGATGTGGCAGAGAAACTGAGACAATTCTGGTCTTACGTAAAATCGCTAAGCGGGTGTAAGGCTTTCATTCAGTATCCTGTTGACCAGTCTGGTGTAGGTGCTATAGATAGTAAAACGAAAGCCAAAGTTTTGAATTTCACGTTCAAGTAATCGTTGTCACAGGAGAATCGTAAGCACGTACAGTCATTTGACCATCGGACAGACTCCCGTAAGGACGACAAAATATGAGGGTTATTCGGAAAGTAAGGAACGATCTGTCGCGAAATGGAAAACACAGTGGAAATCCGATGACGTTTTGCATAGGCGTGTTGGGCAGACTCCCGTAAGGACGACAAAGTATGAGGGTTATTCGGAAAGTAAGGAACGATAGGTCGCGAAATGGAAACCACAGTGGAAATCCGATGACGTTTTGCACAGGTGTGTTGGGCAATATCTCTAGTATGCCCGTCAATCGCATTACGTCGTTCTTTTAGTTCTGAGCGCACAAGAAGCACATAAAGATACCTAGAACAATAGTGTCTCCCGCCAAGTACGAGGGCCTGGTGAGAAATTTCCCCTGAAGCTAAGCAGCCAACATTACATAACTGTCGCACGTTTTCTTCTTCAAGACAATTCTCAGCCGCCTTCTGCAGGGGCAGTGAAGATGCTGCTGCATCGTTTTCAATTGGAAATGTTTGATTACCCACAATACAACCGGTAATTGTCTCCCTCTGAGTTTCATCCCTGCTCACATGAACCGCTGGCTATGAAGACAACATTTTGGCACAGACAACGAGTTGTAGGCCAGCGTAGAGAATTGGCGGAAAAACTGGCGGCTGCCTTTTATAACGAGGGTATTGGAAAGTTGGAACAACGCTACGACAAACGTCTAAGTCGGATCAGTGACTATGGAGATAAGTAGCTGCAAGTTGTAGCTAACTGTTGCAAATAAAACAGATTTGATTTTCACTGTGGTTTCCATTTCGCGACCTGTCGTTCCTTACTTTCCGAATAGCCCTAGTAATAAGCATATCTGGCATAGAGAAACAACTGAAAGATTTGAAAGCAAGTAAATGACCAGTTTCGGATGGAATCCCACTTCGATTTTACAAAGAGTATTCTACGGCATTGCCTCCTTACCTATCTTGCATTTATCGTGAATCTCTCGATCAGCGACTGGAAAACAGCACAAGTGACTCCAATATATAAGAAGGGTAACTGAACGGACCCGCAAAATTACAGACCAATACCCATAATTTCTGTTTCCGCCAGAATCCTTGAACACACTCTCTGTTCGAGTATAATAAACTTTCTTGAGACGATTCAGCATGGTTTTAGAAAGCATCCCTTGTGCGAGCCTCAGCTTGCCCTTTTCTCACATGATACGCTGAGAACTTCTGATTAAGGGCAACAGGCGGATTCCATATTTACAGATTTCCGGAAATCATTTGACACGATGCCCCATGGCATGCTGTTAACGAAGGTACTAGAATATGGAATAAATTCTTAAATAATAGAACACAGTATGTTGTCCTGGACAGAGAGTGATGATCAGGTACCGTCAGGAGTACCCGAGGTATGTGTGACACAGCCGCTTTTACAGTCTGAAAAAATAAATGATTTGGCGGACGGGGTGAGCAGGTAACTGCGATTGTTTGCTGATGATGTCGTGGTGTATAGTAAGGTGTCGAAGTTGAGTGACTGTAGGAAGATAGAAGACGACTTGAAGAAAATGAGTCAAGAAAGCTAGTAGGCAAGTGTTTCTGCTAGATGGTGTAGATAAGCCGTTATGAATATCTCTCTTAAAAATTGAATTGCCATCTCTTAGTTCCAGTGGATTAATGTATGTTAATGCGGGTGAGTAGTAAGATCTAACCTGTACTACCAGTGTCCTGCTAAAGACAGGAAAGTCGTTTAAATATTTGTGCGTAACGTCCTAAAGGTGGCAGGGGTAAGATACAGGGATGGAAAGGCTATTTTCAATTTTTACAGAAATCAGATGGCAGTTATAAGAGTGGAGGGGCATGAAAGGGATTCAGTGGTTGGGAAGGGAATGAGACAGGGTGGTAGTATATCCCCAATGTTATTCAATCTGTATATTGAGCAAGCAGTAAAGGAAACAAAAGATAAATTCGGAGTAGGTATTAAAATCCATGGAGAAGAAATAAAAACTTTGAGGTTCGGCGATGACACTGTTATTCTGTCAGAGACAGCAAAGGACTTGGAAGATCAGTTGAACGGAAGAGACAATGTCCTGAAAGGAAGATATAAGATCAACATCAACAAAAGAAAAACGAGGGTAATGGAATACAGTCGAATTAAGTCGGGTGATGCTGAGGGAATTAGATTAGGAAATGAAACACTTAAAGTAGTAAATGACTTTTGTTATTTGGGGAGCAACATAACTGATGATGGTCAAAGTAGAGAGGATATAAAATGTAGACTGGCAATGACAAGGAAAGCGTTTCTGAAGAAGAGAAGTTTGTTAACACTGAGTATAGATGCAAGTGTCAGGAAGTCGTTTCTGAAAGTATTTGTATGGAGTATAGCCATGTGTGGAAGTGAAACGTGGACGATAAATAGTTTGGACAAGAAGAGAGTAGGAGCTTTCGAAATGTGGTGCTACAGAAGAGTGCTGAAGATTAGATGGGTAGATCACATAACTAATGGGGAGGTATTGAATAGAATAGGGGAGAAGAGGAGGTTGTGGTACGACTTGACTAGAAGAAGGGATCGATTGTTAGGAAATATTCTGAGGCATCAAGAGATCACCAATATAGTATTGGAGGGCAGCGTTGAGGGTAAAAATCGTAGAGAGAGACAAAGAGATAAATACGCTAAGCAGATTCAGAAGGATGCAGGTTGCAGTAGGTACTGGGGGATGAAGAAGTTTGCAGAGAATAGAGCAGCATGGAGAGCTGCATCAAACCAGTCTCTGGACTGAAGACCACAACAACAAAAACGTTGCAAAGCGATTGGAATGGAACAAGCGTGTGAGAACTGCGGTGGGAAGGCGGGTGGTCGACTTCGGTTTATTGCGAGAATTTTAGGGAAGAGTGGTTCATCTGTAAAAGAGACCACATATAGGACGCTGGTGCGAGCTATTATTGAGTACTGCTCGGGTGTTTGGGGTCCGTACCAGGTCGGACTGAAGGGAGACATCGAAGCAATTATGAGGCGGGCTGCTAGATTTGTTACCAGTAGATTCGAACAAAACGTAAGATGCTTCGGGAACTCAAAAGGGAATCTCTGGAGGGAAGACGACAACCACTACAGAACACTGTGGGTTAGTGAACATTATTCGGAACTTAGGCGTTCCACTCAGGGAGGTGGATGCAACTGTGCACCTCGCGTCTACTGCAGCCTTAGTGCAAATTAGGTCAATGACATGTCATCTCTGGTAACATAGAGGAGGATGAAGGAAGGAAATTTTCGAGAGAAGTAATTTATCATACAGACGCAAGTCCCTTACTCTTTCTTCCACTTGCCGTACGTGGTATCCCTGGTGCGAAAATCTTTGAAGTCGAAGTGCTTTGTAATTACGAGGCTAGATTTTACTATCGACAACTATGAATTGTAACTGACTAGCGAACTGTGTGAGGACTGAGGTCAGTATGAACTGTAAATGAGCAGAAAACTGCATAGGAACTGTGATAATATGATTTTGAACTGTGGTTGAACTGTTTTTGAACTTTTGTTGAACTATAATAATCGAAGCCGCAAAACGAAATCTTTTGCTACTGTGAAAGTAGTATCGGTATAAAGCAGGAATAGGAAGTACTACGAGAATAATAGTTAACTTCGTGTGCCCGGTCTATGGGATTAAGTTCTAAATCATCACTTGAAGATTCTTCATGCTACGAGCCGACACAGTGCGCAGAGTAGCGCGCGGCAGTCATGGACAACATCTGCGGCGGCAGCAAGCAGTGGCCACTTAGCAGTACAGGGCGCGTCTGCGTTGGCGGCTTCAGCGCACCACGACAGTGGAGTTGCAGCGAGCGGCGCAGCCCACATATACGAGGTTCAGCGGCTGTATGTCGAAGAAAAAAGTAGAGTAAGCGTTGCGCTGGCACTTAGCACTCTAAGATTTGTAACTGGAATATTAGTTGAATAAAACGTTCTCGGTTTTCCAGCCGCGTCAATTCAAATAAAATGCTCGAGTTTTCGATGGCCATCTCCGCCATCGTCGTCAGGAGTTCACTGACTGCCGGGGCTGTTACGGTCTTTGTTATTGAAGGATTCTGGCTTACCAGATGAAGTGGTAAAGAAATTAACGCCTCGTGTCGCCAGACCTCCCAGGCTTTATGGATTACCAAAGATATACAAAGAAATTGTTCCCCTGAGGCCCATTGTTAGTGCAATCAGTTCGCCTACCTACAGACTTGCTTAACATCTGGCAGGATTATTAGCACCAAAATTGGGACATTGCGAACACCATGTTGTCAACTCGCAGAAATTTGTTGAGACACTCAAGAGAATGAAGATAGGCCCAAACGACCTAATGGTTAGCCTGGATGTTGTGTCACTTTTTACGATGGTGCCAATACATGATACGCTGGATCTTTTGGCCCAACATTTTCCATCTGAAATCATTAAGTTGTTCCGTCACGTCCTAACGACAACGTACTTTTTGTACTGCGATGTATATTATGAGATGACTAATGGCACGGCCGGCCGAAGTGGCCGTGCGGTTAAAGGCGCTGCAGTCTGGAACCGCAAGACCGCTACGGTCGCAGGTTCGAATCCTGCCTCGGGCATGGATGTTTGTGATGTCCTTAGGTTAGTTAGGTTTAACTAGTTCTAAGTTCTAGGGGACTAATGACCTCAGCAGTTGAGTCCCATAGTGCTCAGAGCCATTTTTGAACTAATGGCACAGCCATGGGATCACCACTCTCTCCAGCAGTCACAAATTTCTTCATGGAGCACTTTAAGGAGCAGGCTCTGCAAACTGCGACATTACGGCTACCTTGCTTTCTACTATACGTTGATGACACCTTCCTGATATGTCCTCATGGTGAAGATACACTACAGCAGTTCGTCGATCATATGAATGGTGTCCATCCGAACATTAAATTTACTGTCGAGATGGAGAAGCACGGCAAGCTACCATTCTTGGATGTTTTGGTTGAGCGAAAGGCAGAAGGCCAGCTTGGTCACTCAGTGTATCGGAAACCAACACACACTGATCGGTACTTGAACTACAATAGTTTCCACCACCCTGTACACAAGAAAGCTGTCCTTAACACGTTGGTTCATAGAGCCAAGATTACCTCGGACGACGACAACATACAGTCTGAATTGCAGAACTTAAAACGTGTTTTCGGGGAAAATGGATACAGCAAAAGAGACATCGCAAACGCTTTCAAGGGCCGCCGACGAAACACAGCTGGTGAATCAGAAGAAGCGGCCAAACGAACTGTATTCCTGCCATACTGTGGAGTAGCTAGCAGTAAGTTAGGACGTCTGCTGCAGAAACATGGGCTAAGACCAGTGTTTAGGCCCGCCTCCAAGATACGAGATATGTTGCGCCCTGTTAAGGACGACATTGCTCTCCGAGTGTCCGGTGTGTATGGTGTACCCTGTGAATGTGGCAGCATGTGCATTGGACAGACAATTCGCACGGTTGCGGAGCGTTGTACTGAGCACAAGCGCCATATAAAACAAAGGGAGCTTGACAAGTCGGCCATAGCGGAGCATTGTCTAGAAAACGGACACAAGATACAGTTCGAAAATACAAAAGTGCTGGCTCATGCTTCTACGTATTGGGACTCCGTTATAAAGGAAGCGGCCCAGATTCGCTTAAACAACAACAATTGCAACAGAGACCAGGGATACACACTCAGAAGGGCATGGGGACGGGCGTTGGACATCGAAAGGAAGCAGAGACAGATGCACGACGCGGGAGCGGCAGTTTCAAACGTGGCGTCTCCCCCTGGCGCCACCTGACGTCACCGGTGCTGCCACGAGCTGCCCGGGTCGACTTACGCGCGCGCGCGCCACATTGGATTGATCTGATTGGCTGCTGATGATGTCATCATGCCTATATAAGCGAAAGACTGTAACAGCCCCAGCAGTCAGTGAACTGCTGACGACGATGGCGGAGATGGCCATCGAAAGCTCGAGCATTTTATTTGAATTGACGCGACTGGAAAACCGAGAACGTTTTATTCATCTATGCCGTCGCGAAAGACACCGAGGATACATGGAACATTAGTATTAGTAAAATTTCTGGGAAAAAGGAAGTAAGATACGCTCTCAGAAGTACAGAAGGAGTTATGTCTCAAAGTAATAGTGAAGATCCGGTGGATCAGATACAAATAAATGCTAGTGAAGTCAGATATAGGTTTAATAATATGTCAGATCTAGTCAAAAATAATTCAAGTGCGAAAGTAGATTGAATCTTCGGTGATGAACCCGAAGTAGTAAGTTGAATAACCAGTTATCACGTCGAGAATCCTGAAGCAGTCACGAATGGTTTCACTGGGAATGCAGAGTTAACTACTAACGATGTCTGTGAAGACGTAGACTTTGTAGCAAGCAATGATAATGTAAACCCAGAATATGTGTTATGTAGTCAGAATGATGTGATTCATTGTAATGACGCTGCCAGGGAAAAGAACACTGACGTCGACGTTGCTAATGAGCCAACACACGAGTTACGTACAGTAACTCATGGTACAACATCAGATGACATTTTCTAAACTTCGGATGATAATCAGAATATAAGGCCTATGCTGAAATTAATTTTGCAAGAACAAAAAGTAGCAATAAAAGAAAATAAGGAGGAATTAAGAAAAGGGAAAAGAGAACGTAAGGAAGCACAAAAGAAAATAGATAAGAGGTTAAATGAAGTTAATGTAGGAATAGCTCAACTTAACGCTAAGTTCAGTGCTTTCGAAAATAAAAAGATTACACATCATGAAGCTAAAATTGACGAGTGCTGCAAGTATATAGATTATGAAACAAAATAATGGGGTAAAAAATTAAAAGTTTGTAAGTCAGAAATAAATAAAAATTGACAATGAAATCAATATGTTAAGTAGCGAATGGCAGGATCAAAATGGGGTAATACCATCAAGAGTTAATGACATTAGTAAAGTAAGACAAGAGCTAAAAAAAGCTATCAGAGCATGTAACGATAAGTATAAGATACAACGTAGTAATTTACAAGGTGTCAAAAATTACCACGAAACTCTTAGTCGTAATAATTCGCATGTTGGATCCTCTTTTAAAGGCAACACAGGAGGGAAACAGGGCAAAAAGTACTTCCTGAGATACAAGACAAAATTCAAAGTTAAGTTAAACAAAAAGTCGAAAAAGAAAGGTATTGTTCATCTAAGTGAAATAGCAAATTACGCTAATCCGCATAAATTCCATCGTTTCTCTAGTAAGGGAACCTTCTTTACGCAATCTGATGGCATCATTCCTGAATACATGACGGGACAACAAGAAACCAAATTCGTGGCCAGTAGATTAGAAGGAGAAGCAATAACAGGGGTGACGGGGGTCAGTAACGAATGTAAAACCTATAAAGCATTAGGTCAAGCTATTTTGAATCCATACTGGTCGTGGAGCACACAAATCAGAGCGAGAGGTCAAGTATTTGTGGACAGAAAGTTTGATGGTGAAAAAGTCAGTATACCACAAATGGATAGGTGTAAGGAACTAGAAGGACCCCGTACCGATGATTAACGGCGTCAAGACATCAATAGACAGCCAGCTTCTGTCATAGGCCGCTAATAAAAAATGGTCGTAAGTATACTGCTATAGTCTGTGGGAGACAAAGCGATGAGTTCAGTTCTAAGAAGCATCATATGGGGGTAGATAACGTGGTTGAATTTGAGAAAGTGGTGAACGAAGTGCCCTATTTCACCACCGAAATACCGCCACAACAATTATTAGATGAAATGCCTGTCAATGATATTAAAAAGTATTATGACTACCAAAACCTCAGGGGCAATAACGTTCGTTGTATTGCTAGTTAATAGACAATTACCAGGTGCCGAGTTAACTGACAGCATACTTCAATTTCTTTTCCGGCTGTTAGTTGTTCCCCCTGTTTCATTCAGAACTATATTTGTCTCCCTTAATGTTCTTCACTGTCAAGGATAGGATGTGAAAATTTACTTATACTGAACGCGAAAACATAGAAACAAGCTCTGACAAAACCAAAGTAGCGCAGTAGAATAAACATCTGCATAGCACGGTTGAAAATCAGGCATTTGCCGGAATATGTGTGGAAAAACCAGCATATACACTCCTGGAAATTGAAATAAGAACACCGTGAATTCATTGTCCCAGGAAGGGGAAACTTTATTGACACATTCCTGGGGTCAGATACATCACATTATCACACTGACAGAACCACAGGCACATAGACACAGGCAACAGAGCATGCACAATGTCGGCGCTAGTACAGTGTATATCCACCTTTCGCAGCAATGCAGGCTGCTATTCTCCCATGGAGACGATCGTAGAGATGCTGGATGTAGTCCTGTGGAACGGCTTGCCATGCCATTTCCACCTGGCGCCTCAGTTGGACCAGCGTTCGTGCTGGACGTGCAGACCGCGTGAGACGACGCTTCATCCAGTCCCAAACATGCTCAATGGGGGACAGATCCGGAGATCTTGCTGGCCAGGATAGTTGACTTACACCTTCTAGAGCACGTTGGGTGGCACGGGATACATGCGGACGTGCATTGTCCTGTTGGAACAGCAAGTTACCTTGCCGGTCTAGGAATGGTAGAACGATGGGTTCGATGACGGTTTGGATGTACCGTGCACTATTCAGTGTCCCCTCGACGATCACCAGTGGTGTACGGCCAGTGTAGGAGATCGCTCCCCACACCATGATGCCGGGTGTTGGCCCTGTGTGCCTCGGTCGTATGCAGTCCTGATTGTGGCGCTCACCTGCACGGCGCCAAACACGCATACGACCATCATTGGCACCAAGGCAGAAGCGACTCTCATCGCTGAAGACGACACGTCTCCATTCGTCCCTCCATTCACGCCTCTCGCGACACCACTGGAGGCGGGCTGCACGATGTTGGGGCGTGAGCGGAAGACGGCCTAACGGTGTGCGGGACCGTAGCCCAGCTTCATGGAGACGGTTGCGAATGGTCCTCGCCGATACCCCAGGAGCAACAGTGTCCCTAATTTGCTGGGAAGTGGCGGTGCGGTCCCCTACGGCACTGCGTAGGATCCTACGGTCTTGGCGTGCATCCGTGCGTCGCTGCGGTCCGGTCCCAGGTCGACGGGCACGTGCACCTTCCACCGACCACTGGCGACAACATCGATGTACTGTGGAGACCTCACGCCCCACGTGTTGAGCAATTCGGCGGTACGTCCACCCGGCCTCCCGCATGCCCACTATACGCCCTCGCTCAAAGTCCGTCAACTGCACATACGGTTCACGTCCACGCTGTCACGGCATGCTACCAGTGTTAAAGACTGCGATGGAGCTCCGTATGCCACGGCAAACTGGCTGACACTGACGGCGGCGGTGCACAAATGCTGCGCAGCTAGCGCCATTCGACGGCCAACACCGCGGTTCCTGGTGTGTCCGCTGTGCCGTGCGTGTGATCATTGCTTGTACAGCCCTCTCGCAGTGTCCGGAGCAAGTATGGTGGGTCTGACACACCGGTGTCAATGTGTTCTTTTTTCCATTTCCAGGAGTGTATGAACGACAGTATTACGTATACACCAGCAAGAGAACTCAGTATATAGTTTCAACTAGGCACCAGTAACGTATTAGCACGCATATCAAAAAAAAGTATGCAGTGGAACAATTTTTAAATATTTACAACAACGATAAACGAAACTTTGCGTCTGAAAACATTTTAAGAAAAGGAAAGCAAGACGAAGGCAGTAATATGTAGCACACATGAAATAGCACATAAAAATAAGGTGAAGGCCGCAGAAGAAGAGGACGAGGCTGAGCCAGGTAAGTGTATATGAGAATATACAATTGAAGAAACTCTGTCTACAAAAATGATGGTAATAAGTAAATGTTTTCTTGAGGTAATGTACACATTGTATCAAAATAGAAATATAGCTACTCTTTAGTATGAACCGAAACGGCAAAGCGGTTTCCGCTGTAATGAAATATCATACGCTGATAGCCTAGGAACAGTCATGATATAGAGGTTTTTTGTAAATGGAGATTTATGGTTAATAGGCGGCCAATTATTTACGACAAGGGAAAGGAGATAAATGGAGAGTTATAAATTAGGCGACAAAATGTCGACCTGTTATTTACATACAGAGAGAAAAGAGAAGAATGGTTGTTAGCCGACAGGAAAATCGACCATTCAGTTATGAAGAGTGAGGGAGGAAAGACAAAAGGCAACGTGTAAGTCGGATAGCGGCGTGAGTCATTACAAAACGGATCAGTAGTAACATAGTGCATGGAAGCACGGAGCGCTTAAGAATGCTCCTGCTGTATGTAAACAGTAGATACTGCTGTAATCAAAACAAAAGCAATAATAAACACTCTTGTGGTAGAATGTAAACAGTGGCATTGTTTAATAATAGTCAAAATCAAAGAAAATCATTACTTATTATGCCTTTATATTGCAAAGTGTATGAAAATATGGCTGTTTAAAATTTGTTTAAACTTATTAGGAAACCAATACAAGGTAGTTTGTGTTGTTACATGCAATTGTACTGGCGCTGTATACTGAAGTTCCTGATGGGAGAATGGATTGACGGTTGTTGGACGCAACACCAGTTGGGAAAGTCAGGAGTTCCACATTACAAGGCCACATCATGGAGGGCTGAATCATCAGTATGGGTTGCTGTTGTGGGCTGCAGACGCATGGTCTGGTTAAAGGTGTGAATTTAATGTTCTTCCATCTCCATGTATTTGTGAAATGTGTAGGAATGGTGTTTGTTTTACTTGTGACTGTGTGAAGTGGACCTCTCTATGACGCACTGAAAAGTTTCATGGAATTGAAAGGAACGCCGATAGTAGTTGCATACTCTTATGATAAGCAGTTGGTCAGTTTAAAGAACGACAATGTGCCAAACGTGAACAGAAATTTAACTTCTCATCAGGAATATTTTGTTGAGTTTGATGGACGGCAATGCATCGATAGTTGCCTAACAGCAGTCTAAAATTCTGTGATTGAAACTTCCTTAGGAGAAAGTGGACTGCTATAGCGTGTTCTTGCAAAAACTACAGATTGTAAGTTAACAAAAAACTACCAACAACATACAGGTGCAGACTAATTCTACTTCAAAAATCTTTACTATTAAGAGAATAATGTAATTGGTATAGAAAGTGTAACTAAAGATCTATGACTTTTGATTATAAGGTTGTGCATGAATTTATTCAAGGTAATGATCAACTATCCTTAACCACAAAATAATTAGAAGGAGAAATATAAAGCAGATTCAAGTTTTGAAAAATAATAACGAATCACAAGTACAGTGGAATGATATGGCTCTTGAGAGATGATAACTGAAAATATTATTAAAATTTCAGTAAAAATTCGATTATTTTCAAAATCGATTTTTGTCCGCGAGAACATCCTGATTGTTGAAAATCTCAGAAAGAAGGGGATATCTAATATTTTTGGCTTTGCAGCCATGACATCACCTACAAGAAGCCCTTCTTACCCTTCTTAGAGCAGCTGAGAAGGTAGCAGTGGGGAGATGACGTAATGTGGTGTGAGACGTACGCGTATCGTGAGAACGACCCCCTAAATTATGGTCCTTCTCCGCGTCTAGCTGCTGTGTTCGGAAGTAGCGTAACAAAATGATACACTTCTGTTATTAATATAGAAAAACTAAACTGTGAATTCACTTGTATTTCATACAAAAACATACTTCAATAGCATAAGTGTTCATTACCAGCAGATTAATAAACAATTGCTACAGAAAAAGTCAGGCGAAGCACTTACGAGATCTTCTTCAGGTCACCCCTAACTTGCATGGGGGTCGAGGTGGTTCGGATACCAGATCGGTGCTGGTTCTGCAGTTTCGGAGGACAGACATGATATCTGCCGCGGTAAGTATAGGTTAAGAATTGGATTAGGAAGCTCTGGGTTTTTGGGTATGTAACTGAGTACTAGTTTGAGTATAAATACGAAGACCTGCAGTTCATTGTTTTGTTTACTCCTTGTGAAAGTGAGAAGAACGGAAATAATTGTAATTCGTTAAGCGGTCTATAATTGTGCAGTTTCTCGTATTCTGCTAACAAAAAAGTGAGTGACATCCTTTATAAACAAATCAGTTCAAAAAATAGTTCTTTTTACAATAGCACTTCCTCGAGAGCACAGTTACTACAAAGACTGCAGGTTGGTGAACATTATTCAGAAATTATGCATTCCGTTCAGGGTGGTGCAAGCAAATGGGCATCTCGGCGTGTATTGCAGTCTTAGTACAAATGAGATCAGAGACACCTTATTTACGGTAACACAGAGGTGTTAAGAAGTGAGAAAATTTTCTGGTGAAGGAATGTATCGTACACATGCAGATCCCTTTCGCTGTCAATGTCTCCCTCTCTTCCACTTGCCGTACAGTTCAGTTTGTAAGGTCTGTGTGCACATGGAATGTCAATTAGAATCATGAAATTTCAGGTGTCATTTTAACAGTGTAAACGTAGGTAAATAAATTCAGAGAGATTACTCTCAAACTATTGCCTGTTTAAACTGAAAACACAGCTCAGATTACATGGAAGAACACAATTGTTTCAGCTTGAACCAATCGGCTTTAACCTTGTAGCATTCAGTTTGTAAGGTCTGTGTGCACATGGAATATTAAATAGAATCATGAAATTTCAGGTGTCATTTTAACAGTGGAAACGTAGGTAAATAAATTCAGAGAGATTACTCTCAAACTATTGCCTGTATAAACTGAAAACACAGCTCAGATTGCATGGAAGAACACAATTGTTTCAGCTTGAACCAATCGGCTTTAACCTTGTAGCATTCTATACAGGTGCTTGGCAAAAAATTAACCCACGAAGTTATCAAAAGAATTACGAAAATACTAGAAGTCTTTAAATGAATGAGGAAGAGATTTGTATGCAGGTTGTCCCAAAAAAAGAAAAAAACACTGACAAATCTTAGGCAAAAGTTCCTTAAACAGAAGTAAGTAAAAAATTTCAATAAACATGGGCTCTAAAATGCAATCCTTAAGAGGTACCAGCACTTGTTCATCTTCGATACTACGAAACAGATCTCTCTGATACAAGGTCTTTGTTTTCCATATTATGGGAGGAGAAAGAATTTGACCAAAACAAGAAAAAAGTAAAAAAAGTATGTGGTAAACATGGCGTCTAAAATGTATACTTTCAGAGCTATGAGCACTCGTCCATCCTCGCTAGTGTGAAACACGTCTCTTCTACAGGACAGGTGTTCAAAGCACTTAGGTATGCGTTTTAGAGCCCAAGTTTACTGGACATTTTTTCCTTGGTTTGGACTATACTAATTCCTCTCGAAAACTGAGAAGTAAAGAGATTGCAGTAGGAAGGATGTGTTTTGTAGTATCGAAGATGAACAACTGCTCATATCTCTTAAGATATGCGCTTTGGAGTTATTGTTTACTGTACATTTTCTTCTTGTTTTGCTATAAGGAAACAGTCCGTAAAATATGTCGGTGTTTTCTTGTGACACACAGTAATTTGCCTGTGATTCGATGTCATATACATTGAGAATCCGAATTGTGGCAGGCACTGAATACATTACAGCACAGAGCATGTTGAGTGCTATCACTCGTAACTGTTCAGTGCGTACGTGAATTCTTTGCTCCGAAATAATAGGCTAATCTGTGCTATACTATGTGTTACCTCGTAACTCGTAGCTATTACACAGAGCCTGAAGGGTGGGAATTTCATAGCAAGTTTGCACATGCGAACCCAAGCAACAATCGCCAGTGAAACTCTCCATCTACAGGGTGTTACAAAAAGGTACGGCCAAATTTTCAGGAAACATTCCTCACACACATATAAAGAAAAGATGTTATGTGGGCATGTGTCCGGAAACGCTTAATTTACATGTTAGAGCTCATTTTAGTTTCGTCAGTATGTACTGTACTTCCTCGATTCACCGCCAGTTCGCCCAATTGAAGGAAGGTAATGTTGACTTCGGTGCTTGTGTTGACATGCGACTCAGTGCTCTATAGTACTAGCATCAAGCACATCAGTACGTAGCATCAACAGGTTAGTGTTCATCACGAACGTGGTTTTGCAGTCAGTGCAATGTTTACAAATGCGGAGTTGGCAGATGCCCATTTGATGTATGGATTAGCACGGGGCAATAGCCGTGGCGCGGTACGTTTGTATCGAGACAGCCGGCCGGTGTGGCTGTGCGGTTCTAGGCGCTTCAGTCTGGAACCGCGTGACCGCTACGGTCGCAGGTTCGAATCCTGCCTCGGGCGTGGATGTGTGTGATGTCCTTAGGTTAGTTAGGTTTAAGTAGTTCTAAGTTCTAGGGGACTGATGACCACAGATGTTAAGTCTCATAGCGCTCAGAGCCATTTGAACCATTTTTTGTATCGAGACAGATTTCCAGAACGAAGGTGTCCCGACAGGAAGACGTTCGAAGCAATTGATCGGCGTCTTAGGGAGCACGGAAAATTCCAGCCTATAGCGTGTGCAGGCACTATCAGCAGCTGATTGGCCTCCACGAGTACACTTCTGCGAATGGTTCAAATGGTTCAAATGGCTCTGAGCACTATGCGACTTAACTTCTGAGGTCATGAGTCGCCTAGAACTTGGAACTAATTAAACCTAACTAACCTAAGGACATCACACACATCCATGCCCGAATCAGGATTCGAACCTGCGACCGTAGCAGTCGCTCGGTTCCAGACTGCAGCGCCTAGAACCGCACGGCCACTCCGGCCGGCACGAATGGTTCATCCAACAATGTGTCAATCCTCATTTCAGTGCAAATGTTCTCTTTACGGATGAGGCTTCATTCCAACGTGATCAAATTGTACATTTTCACAATCAACATATGTGGGCTGACGAGAATCCGCACGCCATTGTGCAATCACTTCATCAACACAGATTTTCTGTGAACGTTTGGGCAGGCATTGTTGGTTATGTCTTGATTGGGCCCCATGTTCTTCCACCTACGCTCAATGGAGCACGTTATCATGATTTCATACGGGATACTCTACCTGTGCTGCTAGAACATGTGCCTTTGTAAGTACGACACAACATGTGCTGTATGCACGATGGAGCTCCTGCACATTTCAGTCGAAGTATTCGTACGCTTCTCAACAACAGATTCGGTGACCGATGGATTACTAGAGGCGGACCAATTCCATGGCCTCCTCGTTCTCCTGACCTCAACCCTCTTGACTTTCATTTATGGGGGCATGTGAAAGCTCTTGTCTACGCAACCCCGGTATCAAATGTACAGTAGAGACTCTTCGTGCTCGTATTGTGGACGGCTTTGATACAATACGCCATTCTCCAGGACTGCGTCAGCGCATCAGGGATTCCATGCGACGGAGGGTGGATGCATGTATCCTCGCTAACGGAGGACATTTTGAACATTTCCTGTAACAAAGTGTTTGAAGTGACGCCGGTGCGTTCTGTTGCTGTGTGTTTCCATTCCACGATTAATGGGTTTTGAAGAGAAGTAATAAAATGAGCTCTAACATGGAAAGTAAGCGTTCAAAATTGGCTCTGAGCGCTATGGGACTCAACTGCTGAGGTCATTAGTCCCCTAGAACTTAGAACTAGTTAAACCTAACTAACCTAAGGACATCACAAACATCCATGCCCGAGGCAGGATTCGAACCAGCGATCGTAGCGGTCTTCCGGTTCCAGACTGCAGCGCCTTTAACCGCACGGCCACTTCGGCCGGCAAAGTAAGCGTTTCCGGACACATGCCCACATAACATATTTTCTTTCTTTGTGTATGAGGAATGTTTCGTGAAAGTTTGGCCGTACCTTTTTGTAACACCCTGTATATGCACCAGACTAGCACAGCCCAAGCTCTTTGTTCCTCTTCGAACGCCAGCCACATCGCATCGGTCCGAGCCGAGCTGATCTCTTTTTGGCTGAAACACTGCTCGCCGAAGAACGTTGCCCACATTACCTACTCAACTGAGCAAAGACTGTTTACATCTCAGACACCGACTAGCGTGCACAGAATATCTTAGCAAAAGTTCAAATGGCTCTGAGCACTATGGGAATTAACAGCTTTGGTCATCAGTACCCTAGAACTTAGGGCTACTTAAACCTAACTAACCTACGGACAGCACACAACACCCAGCCATCACGAGGCAGAGAAAATCCCTGACCCCGCCGGGAATCGAACCCGGGAACCCGGGCGTGAGAAGCGAGAACGCTACCGCACGACCACGAGATTCTTAGCAAACGTGCTTGTGAATTAACGGACGTGGAGAAAGAGTAAAATCTGAAAGTTAACACACGTGACAAGCAACTTTCAAGTGACAGAGTAATCATGAAAATTACCGGTGCTCAGTTGATACTGACAAATAGGGGTTTTCGCACCGGCTTTGCAGAAGTGTTTCATTTTTCGGTAAACCTAACACAAGTGTCCAGGTAAGAGTGTGAGGTGAACAATAACTGAGGGAAACCTGAAGCCAGAAGCAACAGTTTCCCTCACTGTGCAATATCATAAGCTTCGTATATATAATATGAAGAAGGACTTCAGTGGTCAGACCTCGGGGAAATCGCTCGACGAAAAGTACGTTGGCCGGTTCCCTCGTTTTATTTCCTGCGGCTGACAGAACGTCGATTTCGTTTCGGATTTTCCTCAGTGTGTGAGTTCAAACAACCGTCAATAATTTACATTCGGCGTTTTGTCCACAGCAGCGTTGCCGGTTTTGCCTTTCCTTTTCATCTGCCTAAAGCCGACAGTTTGACCGATTGAAAACCACAGACTTCGACAGCGTAGATTTTGTTGTGATTATTAAGTAAAAAAATTCAAATTTATGCAGTTTCTAATTTAAGGGATCATTTTTTAATGCAAGTATGTGTTCCATCCTGACTTTTTTAAACGACTAATTCTCTTGGCATGTTGCAACTTTTATTTAAAAGTTAGTATGTACTGCAGTAGTATTTGACCCATTAAACTACTCTGTTCGCAAATAGATGACCTACCTAAACGTGCACTAAAATATCTTTTTATAACAAAATAGTCACTGTTCTGATAAGAAAACACGGAACATCGCTTCATCCCATTTCAGGGACGTGGTTAATAGATATGATACTGAACGCAAGGATTAAATAAAATACTGTGTGCTCAGTAATTTGTCAGAAGCATATGTGTCACTAGTCCACTCTGAAAAGTTTCTATGAATCTCATCTTCATTCACAGTGTGCAATTTTTCTGACAGGAAAATTAATTCTGTCTAGCGTTCTTCGCTTCATATAAAGTTACTTTACGTAAAGATCGAGAACTTTGGACAATCTCAGCATGTCACGCATTATTACATCTATCCTGCAGTTTTACGCCTCAAAGGCAAATCCATTGAGGGTACCGCACAAAACAAATTATTTTTAATGCATTAGCACCCGCTATAAACATAATTTGGCGCTTTCTTTGGGTTCGACTCGGTTTTGGGTTAGGCCTACATCTTGAAATAAATACCTGTAGGCCCTTTCTATTCGTTCTCTCACTCTCTCCCCTTTATTCTCTCTCTCTCTCTCTCTCTCTCTCTCTTTCTCCGTGTCTGTCTCCTTTTCCCTTCTCGTTCTATGACTGAGTAAAGTGACGCAGTATGTGATGATACAGTGATTGGTAGACTGCACTATCGGTGGCGTGGGGCGTACCCGCGAGGTCTGAGGCGCCTTGCACGGTACGTACGGCTCCCTGGGTCAGAGGTTCGAGTCCTCCCTCGGACATGAGTGTGTGTGTGTTGTCCTTAGCGTAAGTTAGTTTAATTTAGATTAAGTTGTGGGTAAGCTTAGGGACCGATGACCTCAGCAGTTTGGTCCCGTAAGACCTTACCACAAATTTCCAAAAAAATGGTTCAAATGGCTCTGAGCACTATGGGACTCAACTGCTGTGGTCATAAGTCCCCTAGAACTTAGAACTACTTATACCTAACTAACCTAAGGACAGCACACAACACCCAGCCAACACGAGGCAGAGAAAATCCCTGACCCCGCCGGGAATCGAACCCGGGAACCCGGGCGTGGGAAGCGAGAACGCTACCGCACGACCACGAGATGCGGTCACACAAATTTCCAATTTCATAAACTGCACCATCGGTCAATTTCCGCCACATGGGCCGTGAGTAACTGTAAATTTTATAATGTTATTAAAATTAAAAAGCATTATATTATACTGTAATAAATCTATGTTCTTTCTTCTGTTTCATGGTACGACCATGGGGAAAGACGAGTCTTCCTGTAGTTATGCAGCAGTCTCTGCTGGTCTACATTGGCGTGAAAACAACAGCCTTTTTCCAAGATGGCCTCCAAAAGCGGCTTGCCCGAACTTACAACAATAATGGACAAAAATGAAATCTGAAATTTAGAACTGTATTGAATTACAGTACGTATTCAGTTCTTGTTCAGATTTGGCCACGATCAGTTGAAATCAGTTCATCATATCATTAATGTTTGAGACGTGTCTCTATTACAAATGTATGTAGCATTGCTGTAATAAAGTTATTTAAGGCGAATGTAAATAATTTTGAACATCTTGGAGATTTACTTGAGAAGAGATGTTATAAATGAGTGACCTGAACAAAAGTCCTATTTAAGTCAAGTGAAGTTTTCTTGGCGTTGACATGTGATTTACCCGGTACTGCAGAAGTGCTACGAGATAGCAAGAACTCTGGATTATTGAAAATAGGCTATTAAGATTTTTCGGACCTTATTTCACGAAAATTTGAATGAAAGTGATTTTCCGGATATCGTTTCAAGGTTAAGCGGACTTTTTATCCACTCTAGAAGGAAGAAATATAAAGTTAACGGTGAAATAAGTTTCCAATTTACAGTTCATAATAATCAGATAGACATGTTCTTCACGAGTGAAGCGAAACTTACACCAGCAATAATATTAGTATAAGTTACGCTAAACGTAATATTAATGTGGAAGGTCACAGCCCTCATGAATGAACTCTGATTGATAATAGCTCAAAGCTGAAGAAGTCTTTAAGACTAATTGTGCAAATCAATTGGATTTCTACTTTGTGGATAAATTACAGACTATTTCAGAACTGGATAAGGAAGGAACAGAAATAATTTATGGCGCCAATATCGTAAGAAGCTAATACCGGGGAATTCCTATACCAACGAAATAAACAAGACACTGATCAGACGATTTTCAAATGTAAAATAGTTCAACTACTTTAATGAGACAAACCGTAAGCCCTCGTAGACCGACACTCAAAAAGAAACATGCAAATTGATTAGATATTATCTTCGGAACTATACAGTGGTGTACATTAGTGGTATGAATTAAGCGTTGCCTTATCTGACAAGAGCGCTTTCCATTCCTGTGTAAGATACATCGTGATAATATACAGGACTCGCATTGGGACCGAGGCTCGAAGCCCCTTTCGGCAACCGACATTTATTTTGCCTGTGGTTTACATGAAAAGCTGAAGGCTGGGATATTTCCTTTGAAATGGACAAATCTCATGTTTTGTTCTGTGTCAAATGACGATCTCATTTTCGATGAAACATTAGGCCCTAATCATCATTCCAACCATCTTCCATAATTATTATTAAAATTATGTTTAGTGTGTGGCATAGAAAATCTTTGGTTCTGAGAGAGTTTGTTACTTCACACGCACTTAGATCTATTCAGGGCCTTTAGAATTTTAAAAACTTTTTAACAGGATTGTAACAAGCCATGTTCCAGAACACTTTTTACCTGATTTTCGATTGATCTCTGACCGCTGATAAGACAAATGCTTAATTAAATGATTACTAATTGATATCCTACGTAACAGCCCTCCCCGTCTTTTCTCCTCTCACCTCCTCCCTACTTTTTTCTTTTTCTTTTGCTGCGGGGCGTTTGAATATCGACGCCTTATGGCCCGTGCACTCCTGAGCCCGGGGACTCCGCGTGGAGTAGCGTTATATACTGTCGGAAAGACGAGCACTGGCAGCGCTAGTAGCCCGCCAGCAGCATCAGCAGCAACATAAAATCTCAATGTTGCAAAAGAGACTCTTTAAGCAGCATCAGCTGCATATTTTTCGATAATTCGCTGAAGTTTCAAAGAAACTGGTATAGGCATGCGCATTTAAATACAGAGATACGTAAACAGGCACAATACGACGCTGCGTTGGACAACGCTTATATAAAACAACAAATGTTTGGCGCAGTTGTTAGAACGGTTACTGCTACTACAATGGCAGGTTATCAAGATTTAAGTGAGTTTGAACGTGGTGTTATGGACAGCGCACGAGCGAAAGGACACAGCATCCCCAAGGTTGTGATGAAGGGGGGATTTTCCCGTATGACCATTTCACGAGGGTACCATGAATATCAGGAATCCGGTAATACATCAAATCTCCGACATCGCTGCGGCCGGAAAAAGATTCTGCAAGATCGAAACCAACGACGACTGAAAAGAATTGTTCAACGTGACACAAATGCAACCCTTCCGCGAATTGCAGCAGATTTTAGTGCTGCGCCATCAGCAAATGTCAGATTTCGAACCACTCAACGAAACATCAACGATATGGGCTTTCGGAGCAGAAAGCCCACTCGTGTACCCTTGATGACTGCACGACAAAAAGCTTTACGCATCGCCTGGGCCCGTCAGCAACGATATTGGGCTGTTGATGACTGGAAACATATTGCCTGGTCGGACGAGTGTCGTTTCAAATTGTATCGAGCGGATGGACGTGTCCGGCTATGGAGACAACCTTATGAATCCATGGACCCTGTATGTCAACAGGGGACTGATCAAGCTGGTAGAGGCTCTGTAATGGTGCGGGGCGTGTGCAGGACCCCTGATACGTTCAGATACGACTCTGACAGGTGACAGTCACCTAAGCATCCTGTCTGATCACCTGCAGATCACCTGCATTCATTCGTGTCCACTGTGCATTCCGTCGGACTTGGTCAATTCCAGCAGGACAATGCGACACCCCACACGTCCAGTATTGCTACAGAGCACTACTTAGACATTAGTCGAGTCCATGCCACGTCTTGTTGCGGCACTTCTGCATGCTCGCGGGGTCCTACACGATATTAGGCAGGTGTACCAGTTTATTTGCTCTTCATTGTATTAGGTATAAGAATGAATGTCTGAAAGAACAGACACAGTGCATTCATGTAATTGGTTCACCTCTATGGGAAATTAATCTGTCACCTTCAGTGCGGATGCACAGTTACATTTGACCTCCTTTTTGAATCCCAAAGTAGCGAGCAGGGAGGACATGGATGGAGAATGCGAAAAGGTGGCGCTAAGTGGTAATGTCGGTCGGCCGGGTGAGGTGCTGAGACAATCCAGGCAAGGGCGGTACACACTGTGTCCGGCTGGCGCTGTGCCTACCGCAACTGGCAAATAAGTGGGAGAGCCTCGCTTCGAATCCCAGTACGGCACACATGTTCACTCGTCGCTACTGATTCCGCATGAAGTCCCTATGCAGCTGACACGAATGGTCTTTCCCTTTCCTTTTTTTTCCGCCCTTCAACTTTCAATTTACATAAATATATTAGTGGTATTATTGCTACTACAATTGTTTCTCATTGATATTTTTACTATTATGATTATTTATTTCAGTAGTATTACTTCCAGCAGCTGCAGCGTGACATCAGTCCATAGACAGATCATAGAGCATTGGCAATATAGCCGAGCCAGAAACGAGTGCATTGCCTGCCGTTTACTTTCACATCAGCGCGCAGTGCCGTGGGCAAGCAGTTGAACATGTTAGTTAATATCTTCCATCCTGTTGTAGTGCGACAGTGGTGTGGCCAGATAGTTAAAAAACATTATGTTTTCGTATCGACATTATTAGGCTTTCTTCACCGCAATTGTCTGTTAGCGTCATGTTGCAGTTTGCCTACAATACTGTGGTAACAGTAGTCATAGCAGCAATAGCGGTTCTAAGAAATGACTCCCTGAGCAGGGCAGCATAGGGAGAGTATGTGGCTGGCTCTGTTGTTAATAAGAAATTACATAAAGTCACATCATTTGAGTTCTACTACGTCATTCGAGGCACCAGTCAGAGATGTAAGTACTCCCATAATTTTATGTGTTTATTCATAATACATGCACTAAAAGTGCAACTGCATGTCCTTCTGTTTCACAATACTGTGGCAGCAGTAGCCATGAATTACTAACGGTCATAACTGTTCTAAAAAGACTCTCTGTAATGGAACGGCATAGGAGGGAGAGGATCAGGCTGTGTCTATAACAAATTACGTTATCCGAGACACAAGGCGTGTAGGTAAATACCACCACCACATGTTTTAACAACAAAACTCCTTAAGTGCTACCGATTTCTAACTCAAGGTAACGTTCAACAAATACCACGCCACGATCTCTCTCGCAAAGTCATCCCTACAGTACTAGATTTTGTGACACTAAATAAAGTTCTTTAGGGGTTTAGCGATTTTCAGCCTAGAGAGGCAGCTTGTTTTCTCTAAAAAATTAGGTTAAATAACACAAATTGGGTCCTATTTCGCCATTTTATGAGCCACACAGATATGTTAGTACTCTCCATATTCCACATCGTTTCGATGCGTTCATGATGCAATTTATTTATCATTATTATTCTAACAAATAAAACATCAATAATCAAAAGGAGGCACAGAGTTACAAACAATATAACAGACCCAGCAAATTCGTCCTTGCTATGTTCTCCCTGGATTATACGTCATGACAGTGAGTCGCAGAAACGTTACCGATCGCGATCTGCAAGACTGTATCCTCTGCTCTGCCCAGAAACGCTTCATGGCATTCCGACGACCACACGCCCTGCTGTAGCAATACGGGTGCAACTATGTCTCCCCGACATAGTAGTATAGGCTGGGACACAATTTTTATTTTTAAATACACTACTGGCCATTAAAGTTGCTACACCACGAAGATGACGTGCTACAGATGCAAAATTTAACCGACAAGAAGAAGATGCTGTAATGTGCAAATGATTAGCTTTTCAGAGCATTCACACAAGATTGGCGCCGGTGGCGACACCTATAACGTGCTGACATGAGGAACGTTTCCAACCCATTTCTCATACACAAACAGCAGTTGACCGGCGTTGCCTGGTAAAACGTTGTTGTGATGCCTCGTGTAAGTAGGAGAAATGCGTATCATCACGTTTCCGACTTTGATAGAGGTCGTATTGTAGCCTATCGCGACTGCGGTTTATGGTATCGTGACATTGCTGCTCGCGTTGGTCGAGATCCAATGACAGTTAGCAGAATATGGAATCGGTGGGTTCAGTAGGGTAATACGGAACGCCCTGCTGGATCCCACCGGCCTCGTACCACTAGCAGTCGAGATCACAGGCATCTTATCAGCGTGGCTGTAACGGATCGTACAGCCGCGTCTCGATCCCTGAGTCAACAGATGGCGACGTTTGCAAGACAACAACCATCTGCACGAACAGATCGACGGCGTTTGCAGAATCATGGACTTTCAGCTCGGAGACCATGGCTGCGATTACCCATGACGCTGCATCACAGACAGGAGCGCCTCCAATGTTGTACTCAACGACGATCCTGGGTGCACGAATGGCAAAACGTCGTTTTTTCAGATGAATCCAGGTTCTGTTTACAGCATCACGATGGTCGCATCGGTATTTGGCGACATCGCGGTGAACGCACATTGGAAGCGTGTATTCGTCATCGCCATGCTGGCGTATCATCCGGCGTGATGGTATGGGGTGCCATTGGTTACACGTCTCGGTCACCTCTTGTTCGCATTGACGGCACGTTGAACAGTGGACGTTACATTTCAGATGTGTTACGACCCGTGGCTCTACGCTTAATTCATCCCTGCGAAACCCTTCATTTGAGCAGGATAATGCACGACCGCATGCTGCAGGTCCTGTACGGGCCTTTCTGGATACAGAAAATGTCCGACTGCTGCCCTGGCCAGCACATTCTCCAGATCTCTCACCAACTGAAAACGTCTGGTCAAAGGTGGCTGAGCAACTAGCACGTCACCATACGCCAGTCACTACTCTTGATGAACTGTAGTATCGTGTAGAAGCTGCATGGGCAGCTGTACCTGTACACGCCATCCAAGATCTGTTTGACTCAATGCCCAGGCGTATCAAGGCCATTATTACGGCGAGAGGTGGTTGTTCTGGGTACTGATTTCTCAGGATCAATGCACCCAAATTGCGTGAAAATGTAATCACATGTCAGTTCTAGTATAATATATTAGTCCAATAAATACCCGTTTATCATCTACATTTATTCTTGGTGTAGCAATTTTAATGGCCAGTAGTGTATGTGTGTCACAGCGCAAAGACGGCCCTGTCGCCAGGGTGGGTATACATAGAGAAACAGACACTGCAGACTCCGACCGGTAACAATAAGGAACACAGCGCAACGAAACATAATAAGCAACGCATCAAATATGCACATGCTACGCTCTTCCCTTGAATTGTTTTGCTGTACTCGTCAGCGCACGATTGTCTTTCCTCCCAACCCCATACGTAGTCGATAATAGGAAGTGCTCACTATTTAACAAAAATACATGTGTTACAGTTCCATCCACCTTCCCAGGTTCCAACAGACGATCCTGTCTGCTAGGTAACAGAGCAAACACTGGCTGCTGTTGCGGCATCCGGCCGTGCTTTGACAAGTGGTCAAACATATGGCTCAGGTCGCCCTAACGACGAGACCAATATAGCCGTATTAAACGCTGTTACCAGAAGCACCCCTAATTATCTGTCTCTCACACATAATTTGTGCCGCGCGACCGCTACGGTCGCAGGTTCGAATCCTGCCTCGGGCATGGATGTGTGTGATGTCCTTAGGTTAGTTAGGTTTAACTAGTTCTAAGTTCTAGGGGACTAATGACCTCAGCAGTTGAGTCCCATAGTGCTCAGAGCCATTTGAACCATTTGAAGAAAGTTAAAGTGCACATTTACGTGAAACAATTTTATTTGCTTTTAAATCCGATTTTATCAGACGAAGATTGATATTTCTGCATGCTAGAGTTTTGCTAAAATTACTATAATTATTGACGTTCCAAGTGAATCAGTTATCCGTATTTAAAGGCAAGAGAAGAGATAATACTGCAAATATTATCATTTGAGAAGTCACGGAGCTTTTATGAAGCTGATGTTACGCAGATTATTGAATTTTTGCCTCTCTCTACATCCGAGCTTTCTGGAGGTTAATTTAAAGAGTTAATTAAGGAAAATCAAATTCGTTGGGGTGTCCCCTCTGGAAAAGAAGTTTAAAACGCTCAAGCAGGGTTATTATAAGCCGGCCGGTGTAGCCGAGCGGTTCTAGGCGCTTCAGTCTGGAACCGCGCGACCGCTACGTTCGCAGGTTCGAATCCTGCCTCGGGCATGGATGTGTGTGATGTCCTTAGGTTAGTTAGGCTTAAGTAGTTCTACGTTCTAGGGGACTGATGACCTCAGATGTTAAGTCCCATAGTGCTCAGAGCCATTTGAATTTTTAGTTATTATACACACCTTATTGAAAGTTATCGTCAACTGGTGTTAGACACTTCATCTACTGATGTGGGATATTTAAGTAATAACAACCAGTAACGAAGATGTGGCGCCAGACGTGGTGACTGATACAGTGATCTGTGAGCACAAATTTGCAGCAGCGAATCTCACGCGAAGGGGTGGAGAGAGAGAGAGTGAGAGAAAGAGAGAGAGAGAGAGAGAGAGAGAGAGAGAGAGAGAGAGGAGGAAACGCAAGCCTTGACACTGATTGACCCATGCGTGAAGAGGCGCGGGCCGCAGATCGTGGTCATGCGGTAGCGTTCTCGCTTCCCACGCCCGGGTTCCCGGGTTCGATTCCCGGCGGGGTCAAGGATTTTCTCTGCCTCGTGATGCCTGGGTGTTGTGTGATGTCCTTCGGTTAGTTAGGTTTAAGTAGTTCTAAGTTCTAGGGGACTGATGACCATAGCTGTTAAGTCCCATACTGCTCAGAGCCATTTGAACCATTTTTGAAGAGGCGCGGAACCGAGTGCGTTGGAGGATATTCTGTTCGTTACTGGGCGAGTGAGGGGCGGCAACACGGCACAGCTTCCTGGTGGTGGCAGGTGAGACAGCCGATTTTACGAGCAACGACCGGGGAGTTCACTTCGAATACGAACACGAGATAACGCGATCGTGCGGTGGCAACGCTTCCCGGTGGTAGGTGCCAGACGTTAACAGCATCGAGCATCGAGTCCTGGTGGAGCTATCGAAGAGCTGAATTCGTGTGCGACGCGATCTGGGTTTCTCGACTGGGCAGCAGCAGCCGGTCGAAACTCCAGGTACTGATAGGTTGCAACCTGCACCACGAGCCAGCTAACCATCAATACAATAAATTCAGTGGGCGCAATTCATGTCAACAATCAACAGATATGTTCTATACTGTATCGAGATAACAGACAAAACTGTCTCTGTGTTACTGGTGGGTTATTATGAGTGTATTTCATGCAGAGAGTAGATCAGTGTTTTGAATTAGCAGTAATAATGTCGGAAGAGAGCGTTGTGGATGTGGATGAGAGGTGTTTGTGGGTCAGAATACTAAACCAGGAATTAGGTAGTAACAACCAGAATATGACTAGTCGAAATACTTTTTTTTCATAATGTGGGGCCGCAGTCATAATATATTTCTTTAAAGTCAGTACCACCATTAGACTGTTTTTTATTTGCAGTGTTACATTTACAAGATCACGATTTCGGCTTTAAAGTGCCATTATCAAGTGTTTTAATGTTATACAGTGCCTAAGATGGCATACTGTCGTATTTAAAATTTACCATGAGACACATTGTCTACGGGTCAATATTTCTGGTAAAAACAAAGCAGTAGGCTTTTACCAGAAATATTGACCTTCATATAATGCCCCATTTGACGTAGAAAACCCTTATTCCTCTGTGCCAATAGATCCCACACTACAGATAATCAATGCCAACCTACATAAACACAAAAACATCCATTCAACTCACATTAATGAAATAATGGACCTGCTTGAATTCACACTTTCACACAGCTATTTTAAATTTAACAATAAAATCTACAAACAAACAGATGGTTTGGCAATGGGCTCAAATCTTTCCGCATTGCTAGCAGAAATATTTATAAGTAACCTTGAAGACAAAATCCTAAATTCCAATCACCACCTCCTCAAAAATATCATCTACTACTACAGAAATGTAGATGATACCATCATTTTAATCAAAGGCACTAAAGATGACATCAGTGAGTTGAATCAGTTTTTCAGCAACTCCCATGAAAGCATAAAATTCACAGTTGAACACCAAGAAGATGACCGTATAAATTTCCTAGACCTTACCATTAGAATAGAGAATAACAGACACCAGTTAGAAATTTGTCGGAAGCCTACCATAACACATACCACAATCCACAACTCCTCTTGCCACCCCGCAGCACACAAAATGGCAGCATTCCGGTACATGATTAATAGAGCTATCCAACTACCACTCTCTGAAGATAAATTTGATCGAGAAATTGAAATAATAAAACAAACAGCTATTGAAAATGGTTATAAGAGCTCCATAGTAGACACCCTAAATCACTCAATAATGGCAAAGCAATCACAACACAAAAAACAAAAAGAAAATAACATCTTCCATACAATTCTCTTTCTAGGTAACATTTCATATCAGATTGCCAATGTTTTCAAACTAAAAGGCATAAGCATATCCTTTACAACTGACAACAAGATTGGACAGAAGTTACCCCACAACATCGGCACACGAAACCCACTTCATCACACAGGTGTGTACAAAATTGAATGTTTGGACTGTGACTGCTTCTACATAGGACAGACAGGCAGATCATTTGAGATTAGATTCAAGGAACACATGGCAGCACTAAGAAAGAAAATAGTACCACACATCAGCAATAGCTACCCACCTGCATGAAACAAAACACCATGTTAACAACACAAGTATTAGCATCCTACACATCCAACCAAAAGGCAGAAAACTAGACATCCTTGAAACACTCCAAATATACAAACACCAAATGAAACAACCAGAATCCATCATAAATGACAATGTTTACAATAGTATCATCTCTGTTTTCAGCAACTGCCTACACTCTTAGAAATGCACACACACACACACACACACACACACACACACACACACACACACACACTCACACATGTGCACACATCCTAATATTTACCATAAATGTTGACAGCCGCCAAGAGTACAAGAGATTGACCTCATTCACAGATAATTCATCACACCAATAGCTTATACCCCTTGTCAGCTTAAAACTCTATGTAGGTCAACTACTGGCAGAAATTGTATATCTATCTGCATATTTTATAGCATTAACCAATGTATTACCCCACCCTTCAGGCAGCTAATATATGTAACATGTAATCTTAAGACACCTTGCCATGTAAATGTTTCCTCTCATATAATCACTCTTCCCCCCCCCCCCCCCTCTCTCTCTCTCACACACACACACGCACACACACACACACACACACACACATTTTCTCTCTCTCTTCCTCTACTTCTGCCTCCAGCCCCTCACTTCTGTTTATTAATCCCAATCAAAGAGTGTCATCTCTGTTTGATTTTACTGCTGTAGCCAATATGATCATTGTAATTCTAGTCTGTAACATTTCACCTAATTGTTATTAACAAGTATGAAGTTTAAGCGATTTTAACATTTCAGGTGATTGTATAAACGAGTACGAATGTTTAGCTGTTTTAACTTGTCAAAATTAGATTTATATACCACCTGAAGTACACACATATACTCGACACCTCAAAACAAACACCTCCAAATGCCTTAAACAATTATTCTGTAACAATGTTGTTACGATGTATATTCTTTGCACTTTTCGATTATGTCTTCTCTTCTGCTATATGAACCTTGCACCCAGCTGATTCCAGACGCCATATTTGTTTACAAATGTGGCAGTATACATGTGATGTGGTACGACAGCAAAAGGAACCTGTGACCACTGGAGGTACTCTAGTTTACTTATTTAATGTTTACCATTAGATATCAGTTTAACTTTTTGTCAAAAGTAATCCTAAACCATATTCTGAGATAGTGTCTTGTTTCTCCACTAGGCAATGCCACAAGTTCCTCCAAAAATCGTAACACAACACACAAATGTCATACTAACTAATGTAAATCCACCCGATGATGGAGGTTTAAATCTGCGAAACGCGTCGTGGAAATAAATAAAACGGTGACTGGTAACAGTAAACTTGTTGTTTCACTTAATGTCAGTAACAGTCACGGTAAGGCCTAACCTAAAATGATCGCATTTAAAGCTTAGGAGTGTTAGCTTCTGCTCATAGCAGATAACTTCCAAAAAAATTTGCAACGAAGTGTAATAGAGACAAACAGTTTTTACCACTTTTTTTTGGCACACGGTCTCCATTCTAAGTGTAACATCAGATAAAATATTGCATTTTCTTAAGTTCAAGGGACCGAGAGACGTGGTCAAATAAATCTACCGAAAAGCAGTTTGATTACAGAATTCGAAGACGGGCAGACTGAAAGGTCAATGCAGAAGGGATCGCGGTCGTGAGTTTCGTGTGTTCCGTACCAGGAAATAGAGCGAACTGATGCAGAAGAATAAGCGAGAATATCGCGTGTTACCTGCGCGGGAGAGAGATGAACTGCAGTGATTTGATAAGTTACTCGCTTATTCAAAGATGAGTAGAACGGGGTTTTGGATCATCTGGGAAATGGAATACTAGCATAATACATGATTATTAGTGAATTAAGATTGAATTAACTCCGACATTTATGTGCGCGTTTAAGCCCATTCGAAATGGTAGCTAAACGCATAATTGGGGAACCATTATTATAAGCACTTCAATGGACGCCGGTGAAACGAGGAAATTGGTATGTACTGACTGAAGAAGTACACAATAAATTAATACAGAATGGTGAGAGGAGACTGGAAAGATACAATCAAGACGCTAAAGATCCGGTCTACGAAGCCGGAGACTTAGTCTTAGCTACATCACCCCCAAAAACTCTAAAAGTGAGAAGAAATGCAAAAAAAATTATTTTACTAATGTGAAGGACCACTAGTAGTGGAACGAATGCCGTATCCAAAAGCCTGGTCACTGAAAGAGACAGTATAAGGTGTTGTTAAACACTTATACAGTGTAAACCAAGTTAAACCATATAAGAGTACGAAGGATCCCCCTTGGAGGAGAACTAATAAAGTTACTATAGATTTAAGTAATTTGACCATCAACAGCTATAAGTTGTTGATAATCTAAGCAATTAATACAATGATAAGAAGAACTGACCGATAGCAGTGTTTAAGGATAGATGACAAACTACGGAAGATACGGAGGATGATACGCAAGCTATTAATCGGTAATAAACGTTAGCTCATATCTGTAAAAAAAAAAAAAAAAAATGTAAGTGTGATTACGACGCATATGCAGGTGCGAAGTCTAGATCATAAGATAAGGAATGTCTGAAGATCCTGTTCTGATAAGTACCTAGACGTGTAGTTAGTTACATTAGCAACTTATATTTAAGCTTAAAGTAATGAAATATAAGAACAAATAATTCATAATAATAATATTTCAAGCACAGGAGACAGTAAGGTGGCTTAGGTACCTGGCAGACCCAGGTTGGTGAATGCACAATGGTAATGATAGAGGAGAGTAGAAGATATTATGGACTATGGCGTCTGGGACGTAAATGTCCACGAGAAATAAGTGGTAGTGCATTTAATAGGGGTTTGCGAAGATACTAGTACTCCAACTTGACACTATTCACATGCTTCTCGTTGTTATCTTTACAGATGTCTCCCACGTTCTAAGAAAGAGGCCAAAGTGCGCAGTACCGCACCGAGTCTGGCGCGGAAGTTGTCGCCTTCTGAACTTACAAGTTGATTGTCATTGTTGTATGGGTGAAACATTGATATTATTGAGAGTAGAGCTCCCTGGTACCGATTACTCACCCAAGTGTTATCTGCAGTATGATAAATAAAAGGAAAGGTTAAATCACAAGACTTCATGCACGGTAAATCACACTATGAAGGCTTCGAAGATATATAGGTCAAATACAGGTAAAGCAGCAACTGCTTCAAATGGAAACACAGAAAATATGGCACCATAGAAGATAATATGATGCATTTTAGTGGACTACCTCTATGAAGCTGAACATATGCGAGATGCCGAGGTGGAGAAGAGTTTGTACCTCTTTAATTCAGACGAATTTTGCATGAGAATGAGACGTGCACTCGACCCCCTCCTTATCTACCAGCTGATTAATTATGCTGGTGTGCACACTCACAATAATCTAATAAAAATCGTAATCTACTCACAAAAAAAAAAGAATTTTAATACAACAAACAACAGGAAATGGGATTGTGCCTATATCTACGAAATACGGATTAAATATTACAATGAGATTTATTATATATCAGAACATAAATGTACATGATTGTCGACACACACAGAAGGTTAAAGGATAGGGTATACTGAAATATTATGAGAATAAGAGTTGGCTCGAGAACAAGGTGCTCCTACTCTCTGTGATACAATAGATTGACGATAATGACTGGAGGTCCTAATGAATCAAATATTAATCGCCCAACTATATAGTAGTATCTCAATTGGCGGTGAGAGCTCAAATGGGATCACATGGAGAAACAAGCAGGGTGGGCTTGTAGGAAAGCGAGCGCACGTGCTGCTGCGGGATTCAGTATAAAATTGATAAGGTCCTACAATGCCGGAGCCGCAAAATATTGTACCAGTACTGAAATCTGCAGCACGTCGTCGGTAGGCAGCGTCTTGGTGACGTAGGCGCCGACTTCTGCCGTGCAGCGACTCTGTGTCAACCCCTGGCCGCGAAGGTTGTCCGAGAATTCTAAGCTCTTCCCAAAACGAGCGACCAAGTAGCAAGACCGTCCGACTCCGAGGAAGATCAGATCCCGAAACATTTCTGCCCGCGCAACGCAAGAGCGAAGCCAACATTGCTCTACTCCGTACTCTCCTCGAAAACTGCAAATCAGCATTCAGTTCTGATCCCAAAATTCCCCCACACTGTCTCAGAGCATCATTCGCCCCAATAGTGACTGTTCCCTCCAATTCCGAGCAGGGCTTTATGACGTCAACTAGCCTCAGTTTAAGTTGACAAATCAAGCCTCTGCTGTTCAGCCGAGGGCACTGAACTTGCCGTTTGAGCGGCTACGAAAACAACCTGCCTACACCACCGGCTATCCGGCGCCAGACTGTCGCCCCAAGCAGGACGCAGTCCACAAGTATTTCAGAATGAAGAGGAAAATGCAGTCAGTCGGTGCTACGATTCTTCGTTCCGGACGCGCCGGAACGGTAAACACATAAACTGCGGTGACACTCAAACGTCTCGCAGGTCGTTTTGCCTTGCATACAATAGGCGAAACTCGACCGACGTCAGTCGTTCCGCCAGGCGCTTAAGCCTATCGTACGAAGTCCACAGAATTCAGGGAAGTGCAGCCCCCAGTAGGAAACGCAGTATGCCGCGTCCTCCGATGCTCGACTCGCACAGGCCACCCAAGGAAGTAAAACAACATGTTTAGGAATCAAGTGAAAAGTATTTTTGAGCTCTCAGTACAAATACTCTCATTACAATAACCTTATTCGGTCTGTTACTACCGTGCAATGACATAGAATATTAATAAAATTATGAAAATGAGAGGAGACATACAAAAGAGTGCATGGAACCTCTCACATAGACACTTGTTTTGTCAGACTGGAGGTCGAGACAAAAAGCAGAGATCGTAATTACAGTTTCTGACATTTTGAAAATTAAGGAAAACCTTATAACATGAAAGGGTATTATATGGATATTAGATACGTAAATAAAAAGAGAAAGTCTTAATGCTGGATATGGGAATATGGGAATAATATGTAAGCTTATAAGTGAAGAGAACATTGTCAGTACATCTAAAATAACTTTGTTAATTAAGAGGTTAGCCAGCCGCGGTGGTCTAGTGGTTCTAGGCGCGCAGTCCGCAACCGCGGGACTGCTACAGTCACAGGTTCGAATCCTGCCTCGGGCATGGATGTGTGTGATGTCCATAGGTTAGTTAGGTTTAAGTAGTTCTAAGTTCTAGGGGACTGATGACCACAGAAGTTAAGTCCATAGTGCTCAGAGCCATTTGAACCATAAGAGGTTAATGTTAATGATTGTTATAGAGTTAATCAAAATAAAAGTTGGAGCCATGTTAATACAAGAATAACTGGAGGTAAAACATACGTTCTTGACTGAGAACGCGGAACCTACAAGTCTTTGTCGGAAAGATATATTGCGATCTTTAACTCGCGAGCTTGAAGCTCGAGAAACATGTAAAGATAAGTTAGGCTGCGAGAGATAATGAATGCTGTGTTCAGAACTGAATGATGATATGATGCACAGTATTGACTAAGCGGGGTTTCATAGATCACCATAGAGAAAAAAGATGATATAAAACTTAAAAAATGCCAAAATTGGATACTATTAATCTTGTCACATCCGAAACTGAGTCAGCGAGTGGGGGGTGTAGTGTAACCAACTATCAAGACCATTACGCCATGTCTCCTACCTCTCAGTTCTCAGGTAATTATATGTCGGATGTATTCTACGAGTATAACGTTAGATATTTAGTAAGAATATTGTAAATGTTATTTGTGTGTTTTTAAAATTGTAGCTGTGTATTTAAATGGTTTGTTTTGTATCTGTTTCATGTTGTGGGAAAGCGCAACAACACGACGACGCAGTACCTTTGGGCGAAGCCTCCAATCATTGAGCTGCAGCTACTGTACACAAGGCGAAGGTCATCGCGCGATAGAAGATCCCGTGGGTGTATGTTGTCACCCTATGATTCAAATAAAATGAGTGCACTTTATTGTATGTAACAAACAAACAATTAGATTGTCATTGTTATGAAGGAAAATGTAATGGTATGTAGCTCAGTTCCTGTTTGTCTTGACCTCTTACCCTCAACTTCGACGTTATTGTACAGACTACATTCAAATAAACCACTTAGCTGAAAGAGAGAAATGATTATTTGTGTGTCAAGAAATTTAAAGTGAACATTTATGTTGAAGAAAGTTATTTGCTTTTACATCTGATTTTATTGGAAGAAGATTTTTCTGCATGATTGAGTTTTTCTGAAATTACTACATTTATTGAAGTTCGAAGTGAATCAGTTATCAATATGTCACGGAAAGAGCAGAGATAACACACAAAATGTCTTCTTATGAGAAGTCACGGAATTTGTAAGAAGCTAATTTTACACGAATGATTGAATTTTTACCTCTCTCTACTCCTGAGCTTGCAGGAAGTTAATCTAACTAATTAACTGAAATAATTTAAATTCGTTATGGTGTCCCCTCTGGGAAAGAAGTCATTCCTGACAGTCCGCTTGATCACTGATTCTTAAACAAGCATAATTTTACCACAAATGAATGTACGCACTTTTCAGTTATTCTTGCTACGGAGTGTACCATTTTCGGAGTGATTTACGTCGTCAGTAATAACCACAAACCAAAGCGGTCGTCCGTTGGTCTTATTTGCTTCTTCCTCCCTCTCTCTAACAGCTGAGGAATGTTTAACACTTTGGAGGAATCCATGTTAATACTAATACCTTCGACTACGGCAGAAGACAGATCTGCTTGTAGCTGTCAATCTTCATTTACGCTCTAGAGGATTAATATGATTGCAATCTGACCAATTACCAGCGCACAGCATCTGTTTCGTACCCTGTAAATACTGCTTGCAGTTGTCTAATACATTTATGCAGCCTATTCTGTTCTCTGATATCAAATCATATTGGGTTGTAAGCTGGTAGGCAACCATTCGCTTTCTGTTCTGGGAGTCACATGTCTATCTGTTCTGCCTGGAAGCGCTGGCGCATCTTCTCCACTAACAACTTTGTTGTAGGACTGCATTTACGAGTCTTTTAGCATCGCCGCAAACGAATAATATTACTAGGTTTACTTGCGAAAATATCGTATTGTGGTAGGTTAAACGTAATGTCTTACCTTTCCGCTATTAAAACCATACACCCACACACACACATGCACTCACACTCACCCATACATCCACACCGACACACAGACGCATGCACACACACACACACACACACACACACACACACACACACACACACACACACACACACGGTGTTACCCATTATCTTGATGCACAGATAAGTTTTCATAGTAAATACTGTACTGACCACTGTGTGTCTTTGGAATTACATACATCACCCAATGGTCATACTTGGATGTGACTGAAAAAATAAATATTACTGCGAGAAAATACATACAGCATGGACTGTGATTTCATTATGTCACCACCATCGTATATCTGATGTAACCTTGAGACGAGGGCTTCTTGCTAAAGAACACGCCCTTTTGGTGTAATTTATGTTGACACGTCAGTAACATGTGTATCCTGTAATAAATGGTTCAAATGGCTCTGAGCACTATGCGACTTAACTTCTGAGGTCATCAGTTGCCGAGAACTTAGAACTAATTAAACCTAACTAACCTAAGGACATCACACACATCCATGCCCGAGGCAGGATTCGAACCTGCGACCGTAGCAGTCCCGCGGTTCCGGACTGCGCGCCTAGAACCACTAGACCACCGTGGCCGGCTGTCCTGTAATAACCACGAATCAAAGCTTTCGTTGATTGATGTCGATAATTGAGAAACTTTCTGGCTCAGTGTAACGCTGTGATACTAACAGACCCAATATCTTCTGTTTGAATCATCAGATTTTCTTTGTCTTTATTTCCAGCCGATATGAGGATCAGCGTAGTGTTTTAACACTTTCTTGTAGGATAGAGATGGCTTTGCAAGATTTTATACGACAGTCTACGGTATTTGTGCAAGACATTCTCCTACAAATCAGTACGTTTGATCCATACGCTAGGATACGTTTTTAAAGTATGGGAAGACTATGATAGTGGAGGTAATATGTTACCACCGCTTCACTTTGTGTGAGAAGGAAAGAGATAGGGGTGCTCTTGACAATAGTATATCAGCAGCTTTTAATCCAACTGAATTAGTTTTGTTGCTATGGCGACGTCCCTCCTGTGTCTCCCCACATATCACAGCACTGCCAGAGCACGGAATGTTGAGTCCATGGCCGGTTGCCGCAGCAACAGCGGCCTTTGCTCTTTAGCTAGCCGACAGGATCGCCTCTTCACGCCTGGGGGTGGTTGTGGTGGAGGGGGGGGGGGGGGGAGGAAAGCGACACGTGTATTTGTGTTAAATAGTGTGTATGTCCCACACTATACAATGGCCGGTGTGCGGAGGAAAGACAGTAGTGCGTCAACGACTACAGCAAGGCCAATAGGCAAAGAGGCATTTGGCTTGTATAATGTGGGTGGTGATGTATTTTCTGTGACTGCAATATAATCCAGGGAGAGAACGTATCAAGTGCGTGTTTGCGCTTCTTCTTGTTTCTCGCAGAGGATACTATGTCAGTTCCTAGCTCTACAACCAGTTTTCCGACGGGGTCGTCTGTACACTATGGCACACATTTTTTCAAGTAGAGTACCTGTCCCATGCTGTACTACCATGGTGGGGAGACATACTGGTGTTCCTACGAGCCGGCAGGAGTGGCCGTGCGGTTCTAGGCGCCACAGTCTGGAACCGAGCGACTGCTACGGTCGCAGGTTCGAATCCTGCCTCGGGCATGGATGTGTGTGATGTCCTTAGGTTAGTTAGGTTTAATTAGTTCTAAGTTCTAGGCGACTGATGACCGCAGAAGTTAAGTCGTATAGTGCTCAGAGCCATTTGAACCATTTGTTCCTACGACTAGAGGGGATAACTTAGTTATGTGCTACTACCACGCGTCCCTGGGCAGAGCAGAGGATGCGGTGTTGTTGATCGCGACCGGCAACGTTTCTGCGACACACTGTCATGACATATAATCCAGGGGTACCGAAAGATGGATAAATGTGTAAGAAAAAAATTTTGAGAGTGCTTGCATACCCCTCTGGTGCCTACAATGACGTAACAGGACTCAGGTGGTGTTACTAAACCTAACTTGTTAGGGAAAAGAAAAGCCGTCTCCATAGGTGTTATTTCTCTATAACACGTGCTACACAATATCCTTGGATAACGGTAACCCCCTAAAGAACTTTACTTGATGTCACACAGTCAAGTACTGTAGGGAATGCTTCGCAACAGAGATCGCAGTGTGGTATTTCTTAGACATTTTCTTGGGTAAGAAATGAGTAGTGCATAAAAAGTTTTTCTTTGGGTTGAAAATTCAACTGGTGCCACGAATAAAGCAATTTGTTATAGACACAATCTGAACCTCTCACTCCTATGCCGTCCCACTCCATAACGTCTTTTTTATGACAGTTCTGCCTTCAGTAATTCGTGGCTGCTGCAGACATATTAGTGTCGAACAGACTGAAGCACCCACACTCACGCTATTAGCGTAGTAGCCATTATAGAAATTTTACTACACATACAAAATACGTATAATTGTTGGGAGTACTTACACATCTGCCTGGCGGCTCGAATGATGTAGCACAACTGGAGTGGCGTATTTTTCTACAGACACAGAGTGATCCTCCCCTTGTCGCCATTCTATTCTGCTGATGAGTGTCATTTTAGCTAGAGTGTAAAAACTACACTACTGGCCGTTAAAATTGCTACACTACGAAGATGACGTGCTACAGACGCGAAATTTAATCGGCAGGAAGAAGATGCTGTGATATGCAAATGATTAGCTTTTCAGGGCATTCACACAAGGTTGGCGCCGGTGGCGACAAATGGTTCTAGTGACTCTGAGCACTATGGGACTTAACATCTGTGGTCATCAGTCCCATAGAACTTAGATCGACTTAAACCAAACTAACCTAAGGACATCACACACATCCATGCCCGAGGCAGGATTCGAACCTGCGACCGTAGCGGTCACGCGGTTCCAGACTGAAGCGCCTAGAACCGCGCGGCCAAACCGGCCGGCCCGGTGGCGACACCTACAACGTGCTGACAGGAGGAAAGTTTCCAACCGATTTCTCATACACAAACAGCAGTTGACCGGCGTTGCCTGGTGATGCGTTGTTGTTCAAATGGCTCTGAGCACTATGGGACTCAACATCTTAGGTCATAAGTCCCCTAGAACTTAGAACTACTTAAACCAAACTAACCTAAGGACCTCACACACACCCATGCCCGAGGCAGGATTCGAACCTGCGACCGTAGCAGTCCCGCGGTTCCGGACTGCAGTGCCAGAACCGCTAGACCACCGCGGCCGGCGATGCGTTGTTGTGATGCCTCGTGTAAGGAGGAGAAATGCGTACCATCACGCTTCCGACTTTGATAAAGGTCGGATTGTAGCCTATCGCGATTTCGGTTTATCGTATCGCGACATTGCTGCTCGCTTTGGTCGAGATCCAATGACTGTTAGCAGCGCCTGCGATGGTGTACTCAACGTCGAACGTGGGTGCACGAACGGAAAAACGTCATTTTTTCGGATGAATCCAGGTTCTGTTTACAGCATCATGATGGTCGCATCAGTGTTTGGCGACATCTCGGTGAACGCACATTGGAAGCGTGTATTCGTCATCGCCATACTGGCGTATCACTCGGCATGATGGTATGGGGTACCATTAGCTACACGTCTCGGTCACTTCTTGTTCGCACTGACGGCACTTTGAACAGTGGGCGTTACATTTGAGATGTGTTACGACCCGTGGCTCTACTCTTCATTCGATCCCAGCGAAACCCTACATTTCAGCAGGATAATGCACGACCGCATGTAGCAGGTCCTGTACGGACCTTTCTGGATACAGAAAATGTTCGACTGCTGCCTAGGCCAGCACATTCTCCAGATTTCTCGCCAACTGAAAACGTGAGGTCAATGGTGGGCGAGCAACAGGCTCGTCACAATACGCCAGTCACTACTCTTGATGAACTGTGGTATCATGTTGAAGCTGCATGGGCAGCTGTACCTGTACACCCCATCCAAGCTCTGTTTGAATCAATGCCCAGGCGTAACAAGGCCGTTATTACGGCCAGAGTTGGTTGTTCTGGGCGCTGATTTCTCAGGATCAATGCACCCAAATTGCGTGAAAATGTAATCACATGTTAGTTCTAGTATAATATATTTGTCCTACGAACATACGTTTATCATCTACATTTATTCTTGGTGTAGCAATTTTAATGGCCAGTAGTGTATTACTGCGAGGAACTCGTGGCTGTTGCAACAATATTCTTGAACAGACGAACACACAGTTGCAGTATTAGTCCATATGGAATTTTGTTACGGATAAATATGTAAAATTACGAGAGTACTCACATATATGCTTGGTGCCTGGACTGACGTAGAACAACTCAAGTGACGTGACTTAATGCAATTTGTTATTAACAATAAACAGACACGGTCTGATCCTCTCCCTATGCTACCGTGCTACAGTGTTTCTTTTCTTGAGCAGTTACTGCCGTTAGTTATTCGTGACTACTGCTACAACAGTATTGTTGAACAGACAGATTGTAGTCTCACACAAACAGACAATGGAAGAGGAGAACGTCTAAAACCGTAGCACAAATACTGCGTTAACACATTTCAATTTTTTTCCGTCCTACACTACTGTGTATGCCTATTTTCATTACTGGTCACGGCAGGTAGACAAGTTGCCATACAAAAATAATATTAGCTTTTGCAACTACCTGCCTACACCATTGGCGCATTACGACAGGTGGGAAGATATCAATATTTTCAGCAACCTACCCACACCACTGCTGGCGTGAAAATAAACTGCAGGCAATGCAACTCGTTTCTGGTTCTGCTATATTGCCAATGCTGCGTGCTCTAACGTCGCGCTGCTGCTACTGGAAGCAACAGTGCTGAAATAAACTACTATAATAGCAACACTATCAGTGATAAATATAATACCAACAATGTCAGTAATCTATTTGACATATTCTTACAGTCGCCTGCTGCTGCTCGAAATTTTTTGTGTGACTATTGTTGCTGCTACTGGTGGATAATTGACGCAGCCAGTTCTTATCTAATCACCAGTATAAAACCCTATACGAGGAAGAACCCGCTGACCGAAAGGCGTCAACACTCAAACTCTATTTTTGGGTAGCCTTCCATCCCCACCCCACCCTCCAAAAAACTTGACGCACACACACACACGCACACACACACACACACACACACACACACACACACACACACACTGGGGAGAGAGTGACAAGAAAATTGCAAAGAGGACTTTCACGTAAGATGTGAAACAGTAACCATTTAATTAAGTTGTTATCTCATCAGGGGTCAGCGGTCAAGTCGAAAATCAGACAGAAAATGTTCTGTAACATATCCTGTAACACTATTTCGAATATCCCGCCAAGTTAACGATTTGGAGACATAGTTGGAGAATGGCGGCGGTATTAGACTGCTTGAGAAAAAAGATGACGCACACAGAAGCTGAAGAGAAAATGAAACGATAGGCCACTGTTTGAGAGGATACATGATGTTATTTAAGTGATTGTAAAATCGAATCAAGTTTAAGATGAAGCTGACAGCAAGAGCCCAGTTACCATTATGACGTTGCATCCCCTCCGCCCTGGATGCGTGTACCGATTCGTTATGGAAGGGTGTGGTAATGCTGTTGTATTCTCTCATGAGGGAAGACGGCCCACAACGGTTTTAACTGGTCGTTGACATTCTAGATAATGGCTCTGGGTCGGAATTCACGCTCGAAGTGTCCCACACGTCTTCTGCCAGGAACAGATCTGGGAATCTTGGTAGCCACTGGAGTAATTCAGCATCTCGCACACACATCATAGCGACTCGTACCATGTGTGCCCGAGCATTGTCCTGTTAATAAATGACTCCGCGATATTGTCACATGAGAGGTAACGCGCGCCGACCGGTGTGGCCGTGCGGTTAAAGGTGCTTCAGTCTGGAACCGCGTGACCGCTACGGTCGCAGGTTCGAATCCTGCCTCGGGCGTGGATGTGTGTGATGTCCTTAGGTTAGTTAGGTTTAAGTAGTTCTAAGTTCTAGGGGACTGATGACCACAGAAGTTAAGTCCCATAGTGCTCAGAGCCATTTTTTAGAGGTAACGCGTAAGGATGTAGGATCCCTGCGACGTAATGTTGTGCCGTCAGAGTTCCTCTACTCACTAACGGTATGACCTTAAGCCATACCCAATGGGCACCCACACCATGACGCCAGTAGTAACACCACTATGCCGCTCCAAAGCATTGAAAGAATGGGACTTCTCCTCAGGTAATTACCATACTTGACAACGATGGTCATATGGGGTAGCGAAAAGACATGATTCATCAACAGTCCATGCTTCCTGTTCAGGGCACCACTCTACATGTAGTCGTTTCTGTGGCTGCGTTATTGATAGCCTACGCATGAGACGGTTATTCCCTAGCGCAGCAGCTTCTGTCCAGTATTTGCACTCGGATAGCAGGCGCAGACGTGAAAGGTTTACGGAGTGGTTAATGTACAGTACAGTGATCCTCCCTTGTGGTGGTCAGGCATGCTGAACCGGAACCTTGACGACGACTATTCCTGCCGTCACGTACCCATGCAGTCCAAGATAGGGGCCGCAGTCTCATCCGAATGTCCCAAAAATTGGAAAGCTGCACAATTCGGCCAGCCGGCCCAACGGAGACCCTCAATACGGACACACTCAAAATCTATGGGTTGCTGATAACGCTGTCCTAAGCGGGAACGCGGGATCTCCGTGTCCTTCAAAGTTATCAATCAACATCTGATTCTGTTCACATCCCTATATACCCTATCAGGCTTGGTGACAGCACTAAACACGGAAAATACTAATACACTCTGGTGGCCGTTCTATTGTCACAGAGAACTGCAACTCTAATCATTAACATATCCGCCGATGGGGTGTATGTGTGAGATTTCACGTTAACATCCGACCATACCTTTTTCCAAAAAATAACTAAACCTAATTAATTAGTGGGTCCTACAATTTACTACAACGTCACATGCAGCTTAATACACAGTAGTATTTCATTAATTCTAATGGGCAAGCTGGCTACGAAATTTGCTCTGCCGGGAACTAGAAGTTATTGTACTGTTCTACTGCATTGCACTACTGCAGCATTACAGATGTGCCAGCACAGACATAATTCTACTTTTATGGGCGTGCCCACCGAGCTAACCCCAGCGGGCATGCCACTGGCACTAGACGGCTCTAGAGACTGTACTAACGCTGCAGGATCCTGAAATGTTAGTTACAAAAAATCTATTTCTACTAAATTACATCTATGACTAGCTACCTTAATAACCTAGTGTAATGTCCTTTATTGGTGTGAGAAGCCCCTCCCTCCTAGTCCGTGACGTGTCCGATTCCGACCGTAACTACGGCCAGCCAGTACAAGTCGCGGCGGTATATGTTGTGTGCGTAGTTACGTAGTTTGCTAATCTTCTACTTTCACGGATTATCCCTCAGATATTCCATTAATATCTTGGTGGAAACCTCGTTAGCCACGCTTTTAAGGATCTGAAAGGTATTCTGCTATCTTAATACGTGATAAATGTCATTCTTCGGCAACTGTCGGCGCAAGTCGGCTGCCACATCATCGTGCACGGGGCACTCATAGACCACGTGGTCTGGTGAGCCCTCCAAGGCTCCACAGTCGCACGAAGGGACCGCTCGCTTCCCAAACCGACGTAGGTGTGCCGGATAGGGCCCATGTCCTGTGAGCAAGTGCTAGAGACCTCTGTTTGGTTGAAAATATGTAAGTGTCAGTCGTTCCGAAATACTTGGTAAAAACCTAAATGTCCTGCGTCTCATCCCCAGTCTCCCAATCAGCTTGCCGTAACTTGCTGCCTCGTCGACTGATCAAATCTTTGTCCCCTATCTGGACCACCATAATACCTGGCGTCTTTTCAGTTTTCTTCGACATTACTCAGTACCAGGCTACCTGCTCCCTTAATTTAATGTCAAGTGGACAGAGCCCCAATCGAGGTGAGGGTAATGTTGTGATATAGTTCGATCAGATTGGCCGGAAGGCGAAATCTTTTGTGCCCATTTCCATAAGATTATTTAGTACCTCCATCGATTTCTGAGTTATGGCCTCGATATGTGTGGCAAAGTTCCATCTCTCGTCGACGATGATACCCAGATATCGGGCCTCTCGACGCCGAAGAACTGGTGAGCCATCGATTCCGACGGTTGCGTTTCTGACTAGCTGGCCTTTTAATAGTAAATATGTAGACTTACTCGGAGCAATCTTCATCCTGGCTATCCGGCGCCACTCAGATATCAAGGATATCGTGCGTTCTATCTTTGGTTCCAGATCCTAGCGGCTACTGAAGCCTACCAGCAGCAGGAGGTCGTCTGAGTAGGTTATCGCCTCTAGCGCGTCTTCACTGCTTTTCGAACCGTCCAATAGAGGCTCCATGTTCATATCCCAAACGTGTGGCCTCAGAACAGAGCCCTGCGGACATCCCATGGTTATTCTTTTACTAGCCCGACCTCTAAGGGACGATAGCCAGACCTCCCTTCCTTCATAGTAGCTCGTTAGGCAGCCATATAGCGGCCGACCATACTTTGCGGGTGTTTCACGTTTTTGTCAGGTAGTGTATTTGTATGGCGCGGAGTATAGTTTCACTTTCGTAAGTCGCGACTCCAAGTACTGCGGGAAATACGTCTCATGGCGACGATCGTCAGCCTTCCACTGGCTGTAAATACACGATCTGGCGGTCGGATCGGCAGTTCTGTCTCCTCTTTGAACCCTTCACTACGAACTATGATGCACATCTCTGTCTGCAACGGTCTGCGCCTGTGGGCCTTCGATTTAGTTTCTTGCTGACAACACAGCGGCCACGAAGAGTCTCTAGCACACAAAAGAAATTCTTTCCTATTCTGTACTCCCATCAGCCTATTACATTGAACGCTGTAATTTTCTGAAGAAGATCAAAATGAAATTTTTCGAACTAACAAGACACTGAGACAGTTCTGTTGCAAACTGTTCGGTACTCGAGTTTAGTAAAAACACTGACAGGCTGATGGAGAATTTTGTGCTTTGTTAGTACATTATACTGTCGTGAAAAACAACGCTGTGAGATACAGCAAAAATCGGTAAACTGGATACTATATTATCAAAGGCCTTTACGTACGCGAAATTTGAAGAATGAAGTGTAATAAACAGGGAAGACTCTCTTTGAACAAAGCTTACATAGTTTGCTCAAACTTGCCACTACCGATGAGAAAAACCTCAGATGAACTTAGACTGAAATCATAAACCAGATAATTATAGTAAAACCTGAAAGAGCAACTACTCCTCAATCTAAAGCCGAATTCATTCCTATGTACTGGGTATCTATAACGCCTACCAGCAATTATGTTGCCACTCAATGTCATAGTTAACAGCACTGCCAATTATGTGTTTTCTCAACAGCATATTAAATATTACGTTTCATGCCCTTATGATTATTATATGTTGTGTGGTTTAATAACAGAGACGCATGTACATGGTAACAAACAACGTAAAGATACAAAGTACACGAAGTATATTTTACAAGTACTAAATTTTCTGTAAAACTTTGCATGGGGGCTTAATTATTTTAAATGCAAATAATTTTACTTTTAGTAGCTGTAAGTGCGATTACGAAGTCTCGTAACCGGTTGGCCCTCACTAGTAATAGTACGCAATCTGACTGCATAGAACAACAACAAAGAATGAAACGAAATTTCCGTTAACACAATTAATTAATTAAGTCCCCAGCAACTACAAAACCTAGAAAACAACAAAACACAAGTGTAGCTGTTCTGTGTGTGGAAGTGTGATTCAACGTACACATCTGGCACGGTTCTTCCTCGATAAGACCAGATATTTTAAACACCATTTATACTGAAGTAATTAAAAAAAACGAGAAATACTATAGTTGCACATAGAAACCAGAAATACAGTCTAATACAAGAACACGAGCCAGATGCTTTGTTGACTGAACCTGTGACCAAGAGGCATTATTGTTTAAGACATTGAAATAATAAAAAAAAGGGAATTTTTTACCTTCATATATATTGACGAAAAGCACACTCTGATCATTACAGCATCCCCAATCCAATAACATCTGGTGTCTAGCCCATCAAAACAATACTACAAATTCTGAACAAGCACTCACTACCGCAACTTCTCAACTACGACTCACCACTGCTACATCTCAACAAGCACTCTCCACCACGACTTGTCGATAAGAACTGCCAGTGGAGGCGGCTGAATAAAACTCTTTGGCGCAATCTCTGGCGTTGTGGCTCAGTGTAGCCACCTTTCAAAAGCCCCTCCTCCACGGGCCAGAATTTGATGGTATTTTTGCCAGCATTGGTGGTGAAAATACCACCAAATTCGTCCAAAAAAATACAGACAAAAATAAAAGATAATATTAATAAGTAAATATCACTTCACTAAATAAATTTTGGCTTTGCACTGACCCTTCAATAACCTAATATATAAAATACAGTAAGGAATACAAATGCTTTCATACATGTGATTTTACGTAATAGTTTACACAAGTACCACTCAGTCAATGGTACCAGCAATGTCAAATAGGTGTAGGTAAGAGTCTCATAACATTTCACAAACAGTAAATACACATAAAAATCAGTTTACACAAATATTCACATAAAATGCTTTCCATAGTTCAATAAACAAGTAGTTGACAGTTCCAGCAGTAGCACCCAGCAATGGTCAACAGGTGCAGACACCAACGAGTGACATTATTTTAGTAGAAACAGTTCCATCGGTGGCACCCAGCAAGTTAAACAGGTTCAGACAGCAAGAAGTAACATCATTTCAGTAGAAACAGTTCCAACTGTGGCACCCAGTAATGTTGAGGAGGTGCAGACACCAACAAGTGACATTTCAGTAGAAGCAGTCCATCAGTAGCACCCAGTAATGTTGAACAGGTGCAGACACCAACAAGTGACATTATCTCAGTAGAAGCAGTCCATCAGTAACACCCAGTAATGTTGAACAGGTGCAGACACCAACAAGTGACATTATCTCAGTAGAAGCAGTCCATCAGTAGCACCCAGTAATGTTGAACAGGTGCATACACCAACAAGTGACATTATTTCAGTAGAAGCAGCTCATCAGCAGCACCCAGTAATGTAGAACAGGTGCAGACACCAACAAGTAACATTATTTCAGTAGAAGCAGTCCATCAGTGGCACCCAGCATTGTTGAACAGGTGCAGACACCAACAAGTGACATTATTTCAGTAGAAGCGGTTCCATCAGTAGCACCCAACAATGTTGAACAGGTGTAGACACCAACAAGTGACATCATTTCAGTAGAAGCAGTTCCATCAGTGGCACCCAGCAATGTTGAGCACGTGCAGACATCAACAAGTGACATTATTCAGTAGAAGCAGTTCCATCAGTGGCACCCAGTAATGTTGAGCAGGTCCAGACACCAACAAGTGACATCTCATCACTGGTTCAGCATTTCCCAACAGTGGCACCCAGCAATGATGAGCAGGTGCAAACAGCAACAAGTGACTTTATGTCAGTAGAAACAGTTCCAACAGTGGCACCCAGGAATGTTGAGCAGGTGCAGGTGACAGTCCATAATATTCCCTATCACTAAATAGACAGTTCATCAAAGTTTCTCAGCAGAAATTAAACATTTCCAAGTGGCACCCATCATGTAGAACAGGTGCAAGCACGTACAACAGTTTGAAGGCACACACAATTGCTTTTACAAAATTATTCTCAGTGCTCTTACACTAAACATACAAATTGTAATAAACACGCAAATGATATCAGAGAATTGTCATATTAACTATTACAAATACACAAAAATCAGTAAACCTATAATATTTATGGCTGTCAGTGCAAGCCACAACAAACAAGTAAAATAATATTTAGGAGATAGGTCGGTACCAATTATTTGGGAATAGGAAAGGAAAACACACAAAACACACTCACTCATCTTTCATCCACATTAAGTACTACTGTGTAATTGAATAGTGTTAACTGTGTAAATGCAATTCTGTCCAAAATTTTATGTTCAACATGTGTATCAAGTAGTAGTGGCAGCAAAGTATAACAGTCAATAATAGATAGTCAACGTCATAGTCATTATGTCAAGACCAATGTTTGCCAAGCCAAATCAAATGTACGGTTGCTAAACAACTGTCAGTGTGCCAAGATATGCAATTACTTCCTCTCTCCAAAAAAATAAAAATAAAAAAAAAAAAATAAAAAAAAGAATATACTGCTTAGTAATTTAACAAAGTGTGTGTGTAGACAATCTTCCTTCCACTTCAGTGTCCTAGTCTGCCATTTTCATCCTCCTTGTTCCATATAAAACAACAAAAAAAATATGCGCCTCACTTACTTTACCTCTTATCCACCAAAACTCCAATAATCATCAGCATCACATAATCTTAATACTTCAATAATACCTCTTACGTCGATACATATAAACCTTATCATCAAAATCATTTACCTTACCTCTTGTCCACCAAAACTCCAATAATCATCAACTTCACACAATCTCAATACCTCAATAATACCTCTTCAATACGTCAACACATATAAACCTTATCGCCAATATCATTTCACTTCCGTAACAACTCTTTCCTCAAGTCAGTCTCCTCGAACAAGTACAGACAAAATCCTAGTGCCAACTTCAATTCATCATCCCATACAATCCAAAGACATAATGTCCACACACAACCTCTGTGTAATCCATCTGACCCAAATCTTCTACTCATTATGAATTATAAAATACATTTTGGTTACCTTGTCCATCATTAAATAAAAGAAATGCATACATGACCTCTAACAGCCTTTAGTTCGAATAACTTTCAGTAAGTAAGTACGAGTACGGAGTGTGTATGATCATAATATTTCATAGTGTGTACACCACTTCAAGAATCATGGCAAAACAGAAGCAAACATGTGAAGTATTTCTTGTGTCAAGTGTCACTTGCTATTTCAATTGCTTACGAAGAATGCAGTGTAATAACTGTCAATGGTCTAAACCTAGTGTTGGTGTGTCATGTCGTTAGCTTCCTTCCTAGTAACATAAATTTATACAGTTTCCATTAAACCCCCAGCTCATATGACTTCTATGAAGTTTCTTGTACCAATGTCGTTCGTCGAATTATAGCAGTTCATTTTCTTATCTTAAAAATATAAGGCACTGAGCGTAAGAAAAACATGCAATAGCGAATAAACATACCAGTGGAGAACAGAATGTCAACAAGTGGATGCAGCACAATTCCTACAAGGAGGCTGTGCCAAGCGAACAATCTATAATTAATACCATAGTGTGACCTAAACTCCATGTTCGTACACCGTATATCAGCATTTCTATATACCAAATTAAAGAGTAGTTATGACAACAAAACAGAAATGTGTAAATATGCAATCCATACACAAAGCAGAAAATATGTATCTTTCATAATAAACAGGTCATTAGCATCATATCACCGTAAGCAAATAAATGTTCATATGTAATCTTAATAAGTAAAAATGAAGGCGCAAGCAGATACATCACAAAGTATAACCTACATACATAACCATATCAGCACAATTAATCATGTGACAATTATAATTTAAATAAATAAGCACAGCAGGAACATAAAAAAATAATGTGACATCAGTGAAAAAGCATAGGAGCCATGCAATGCATAACATACACAAATAACAACCCTGTTCATTAATCAAGCATTGTCAACATCCGTTAACACGAAGTATGAATCACGTAATCGCGATCAGCAAATTACGTCTAAAGTACGTACCAAGTGGAAATATGTTACCTGAAAAATAAACTCAATTAATTGTTACCTTTTTAATTTATTACTTTCTTCTTCGAAATTACATTATTCCTGAAATTTTCTCGATGGCAAGTCCTCTTAACGTCGGACACACACAGAATTTACCTGAAGTTCTTAAATATTTTATACAACCGTATCCTGAAAAATACTGAACGTTGATAACATAATTTATCAAGTTACTATAGCTTTATACTGAATTTATGCGGAGGGATTACATTGTGTATTTGTTTACGGCTGTCAGTGCATTCGCACTGAGCGCTCGATCAACTGTAGGCGCGTGACGTGGGAAGTGATTGTTTGCAGTCAACGACTGCACTGTGCGGCGCGCAGACTTGACTGTTGCTTTGAGTATGTGCCGCCGCCGGAACACGGCGTGGTATCTTTGCATTCTCCATGTGTTTACATGTAACTGTTAGTTTCTCAAAAGTATGTCATTCCACAAAAATTTTAACGTTCGATATAAAATGTATTCCCTTAAGCGCCGAGATTTAACAGTTTCTACTTCGACAGTGTTATCATGAATAATTTTGCGAACCCTATATGGACCGTTATAAAGCAGAAAAAATTTGCGACACAAGCCTTTTCCTTTGTGAGACAAACGATGAGACTTAATTAACACCTTTTGACCAACTGACAAGGTTTTTAAACGACCAGGACGTTTAGCTGATCTCTCTCTTCTAGCAGCCGCAGATGCAATATTTTGCAGAGCCAGGTTCACAACTTCAGAATGCCGCAGTTTCCGCGAAGGCGGAAAAGGAACGATTTCAGAAATGCGATTTGTCGGTGCTTTATTTTTAATATCAATATAGGCGGTAAAGAAGTTGAATCATTAGGGAGTTCATTCAGAATGTTTTGAAAAATATGAAGGTACTTATACCATGGTCTGTGATTCTGATGACAATAAAGTCGACACAATTTATTGATTTCCTTCATCCACCTCTCTGAAGCGTTAGACTGAGGGTGAAAAAGTGAAATGAAAATTGGTTTAATCTTACGACGCCGTAGAGTACGAAGCCAAATTTTAGAGCGAAACTGTGATCCATTATCTGATATAACCTTATCAACATGACCCACTTCTGTAAGAAAATGTTTGATGAAAGCATTAGATACTGAACGAGCTGTCGCTTTGCGTAAAGGTGTAAAACACACATATTTTGATGTCAATTCCACTGCTACCAAAATGTACGCAAAACCATTAGTAGAACGAACCACTGGACCGAACAAATCGACTGCAGCCATCTCCTTTAATTTCACTGCAATGATAGGAAACAACGGTGCTCTGTGAGAAATGGTTGGCGGCTTAGCCTTTTGACATAATTTGCATTTGGCAAGAACAGATCGAATACGTTTTTCCATACTACTGAAGTAGCAATTTTCTCGTAATTTATGAAAGCATTTTCTGGGACCAAAGTGTGCATAACTGAAATGCGTATACCAAATCAGTTTATTAACCCACTCATCAGGAATACAAACTAACCAAACAGAGTTGTCGACCGATATTCGTTTAAAAAGAATGTCATTACGAACTAAATAATACTGTCTAATCGCTACGCTTTCCTTTCTCCTCCACTTCTCCTTAATGTCCTTCCAGATTGGATCCTTATTTTGCTCCTTAGCGATGTCCTGGAGCGAAGACGAAATAAAATTCTCAAACGCAACACCTTGAATATACATCAAACAATGATTGTTTTCTTTGCAGTCCTCTCCAGCACTTTGTTTCAAACCCATAGGTGCACGTGATAAAGCATCAGCAACAATATTTGAAGAACCCTGTATGTAAACAATACTAAAATCAAATTCCTGTAGATACAGCGCCCATCGTGACAATCTTCCATGAGTTAATTTTGTTGACATAAGAAATTCCAGAGCTCGATGATCGGTGTAAACCATAGTATGTCTGCCATACAAAAATATGCGAAATTTTGTGAAAGCCCATACAGCAGCCAAGGCTTCAAGTTCTGTAATCGAATATTTCTTTTCTGACTTAGAGAGAACACGACTTCCAAATGCAGTAGTTTTCTGTACTACAACGCCGTTTTCTTCTATCTCTTGAAATAAGTGTGCACCTAGGCCTTTGTATGATGAGTCCGTTGCCAAACAAAAATCTTTAGATAAATCCGGATGTGAAAGAAGTGGAGCAGCAACTGAAGCATCACGAAGTTGTTCAAATTCTGACTGAGCTTCCTCATCCCAACACCAATTAGAATTCTTTCCAGACAGTTCACATAAACGAGGTGTGGCCAAATTGTCCAATCTAACAAAGCCTCTAAGAAAATTACAGACACCAAGGAAACTACGAACATCACGTTTTGTGGTAGGAACAGCATAATTACGAATAGCGTCTAGTTTCTCTGGATCAGGAAGAATACCTTCTGTAGAAATAATATGACCAAGAAATTTCACCTGAGAACGACCAAATTCAGATTTTTCCAAGTTCACTGTAATGCCAACTCTTGCAAAAATGCGTAATAATGAATCCAAAATTTTGTTATGCTCACTCCAAGAACGTTTAGCAATAAGAATATCGTCAACATATGAAGTAATATTGTCACGAAGATAAACAGGTAAAAATTCGTTTAAACTACGAATGAATGCTGCTGAAGATACAGTAAGTCCAAACGGTAATTTCCGAAATCACTTTTGGGTAAAATAGTCATATCCGGTTATTCTTTACCGACTCTCTAGATAGATTGATAGTTGAAGAGTTGTTTTGATAGATGCAAAGAATAGTAAAAGAGTAGGCAGCGGTGCAGAAAACTAAAAGGGGAATAGCACCACTACAGCTCGGGGCCCTGTGCACGCTACGGCACATATTCACTTAGTGTAGCGAATCCCCTGAGGACATTAATAGCCAGTTTGAGGCTTAGTGGCAAATTTGGCGGAAGTGCGTACGTAAATTGATTTAACTATGAACATGGATGTATGTCATTCTTAGAATTGCGAAAGATCTTAAATTTCCGAACAGTTAAGAAGTGTTTATAGTCAAAGTTTTCGCCTCGTGGCGACAAAGACCTACCGCGTCTGTCCCAGGCCCAATGTCGATTATTGTCAAGTTCGCGCGCCAGGTGCTCTCTTGTTGCATCTCGTAAATGAAACAAATTATTTTCTTCAAACCCCTCTGCTATCTGTGATTCTAAATTTCTTCTGCTGTCTTTTCCTACGATTTCGCCTTCAATTTGTTTGACTTGCATTCGTAATGCCTCAAATTCCCTTTTGACGCGTTCATTAAATTTTCCCTGATTTTCAACATGCTTATTTATGTTCTGGTACTTTTCGGTTTCTGCAAATTGCAATGGAGCTGTATCATCTGAATCTCTGTCCCCATTTAAACTAAGACTTGTCAATTTGTCTGAAATCTGCTAAACTCTTTCTGATGAGTCACCTATTTTTTCTTTCTGTTTATTTACGTCTTCCGTAAGTGTCGCGACTCGGGTTTCGGTATTGTCACATTTAGTAGTTAACTGTTCATATTGTTGTGTTAGGTTATTGATTCTGTCATTTGGTACGGATTCCTCGATTCTCTCAAATATTTCTTCCTTATCATGTGCACGTTGTAAATTTAACTCTGAAAATTTTTGTACTATCGTGCGATCTCTTTCTTCCTGTTCTCTATCCTGTTCCTTTTGTCTGATTTCTATTGAAATTAATCTATTATTGTGAGCATTCAAAATCGGTTGTACTTCTTCTCTAATTTCTTTCTTTAATTCATCTTTCATGTTTTTGAAACATGTCCCTATTCGTGAGTCTAACTGTATTTCCATTGTTTCCATCTCTGTTTTAATTGTTCCTATTTGTGAGTCTAACCGTGTTTCCATTGTTCCCATATCAGTTTTTAAGCGTGTTGCCAAAGTTCCCATCTCTGTTTTAAATTCAGATCGTAACTGTGATCCCACTGTTTTTAATTCAGATCCCAAATTAAATATTGCACTCATCAACTGCTCCATATTAACTGGTTCGAAATTCCTTTCACCCCTAACATTTCCCGCAAAACCAACTTCTTCTGTCAAAGCTGTAAAGCTATCTGTGTTCCATACTATTCCAGAGTCTTCTGTCGTTAATCTCGTATTCTGAAAATGTTTTGATTGTGAAATATTTTGAACTGGTTCTGGACTATTTTCCCTGCTTATTAAATTGTTTTCTACTTCATTATTCATGATACTGTTTACCTCTGTTGGCGAGTTCGCCATGTTAACAATTTCGTCATTCTCACTATCCATCATTTTTGCCTTTTTCATCGATCGCGTAATCATTTACAAAACATACAAAACTCACCACTATATGAAAAATAAACACAATATGACACTTTATCTCCAACAATACCATTCACACGAAATACTTCCCGACAAACACGATTAACGAACAATTGAAATCTTCGTAATTGCACAAAATAGTCAAACGGGTATACAAGACATCAAAAATTAAATTCTGCAAAAATACCATTAGAAGAATGACAATTACCAAATCTACACATGCAATATAGACTACAATTACTAAACTACAAATTACTACAACAATACTACTGTCTGCTATTTTTACAATCAGAATAATTCCAAGGAACGATCCGAAGCAGCGGTCGCCACGTGCATGGGGGCTTGATTATTTATTATGCAAATAATTTTAATTTTAGTAGCTGTGTGTGCGGTTACGAAGTCTCGTAACCGGTTGGCCCTGACTAGTAACAGTACGCAATCTGACTGCATAGAACAACAACAAAGAATGAAACGAAATTTCCGTTAACACAATTAATTAATTAAGTCCACAGCAACTAGAAAACCTAGAAAACAACAAAACACAAGTGTAGCTGTTCTGTGTGTGGAAGTGTGATTCAACGTACACATCTGGCACGGTTCTTCCTCGATAAGACCAGATATTTTAAACACCATTTATACTGAAGTAATTATAAAAAAACGAGAAATACTATAGTTGCACATAGAAACCAGAAATACAGTCTAATACAAGAACACGAGCCAGATGCTTTGTTGACTGAACCTGTGACCAAGAGGCATTATTGTTTAAGACATTGAAATAATAAAAAAAAGGGAATTTTTTACCTTCATATATATTGACGAAAAGCACACTCTGATCATTACAGCATCCCCAATCCAATAACATCTGGTGTCTAGCCCATCAAAACAATACTACAAATTCTCAAACAAGCACTCACTACCGCAACTTCTCAACTACGACTCACCACTGCTACATCCCAAAAAGCACTCTCCACCACGACTTCTCGATAAGAACTGCCAGTGGAGGCGGCTGAATAAAACTCTTTGGCGCAATCTCTGGCGCTGTGGCTCAGTGTAGCCACCTTTCAACTTTTCAGGAACAAAACCGCAACTGAGGCTGTGAAACCCGTAGATTATGAGTAGAAGCGATTTATTCTGGTTGCGCCAGTATTTTCTATCGAAGTATTGCAACCCTGTGCTGACCTGACAGTTTCCTGTTACAGACATCATTACAGTTAATGACGTAAGGTTGATACTCATAATTGAGTAAATGAATTTAAATCACCTGTAGGCCGACGGAAACTTGTGGCTAACCGCAACATCACAAACGAAGCAGGCGACAGGAACCTACAGGCAAGCTGAAGTTGTATACACAGAGAACAAAGTTCTGTATTCAGCTAATTTAGAGACAACTTGTAAAGACCCTTCATTATTACAACTATTATCGCACATTTTGGCAACTGGTCTGTGGTTTGGAGATCTCTTTATTCTGTGTGGTGATGTGTGATTTCGCTCGTCGGCAGTGGTTGGGCTCAATGTACATGATGTGGTAACGCTAGCTCCCCATAGAATTTCTGGTATCGATTTTCCGTCGTTCTTGGTACCCAATAGTGGTTGGTGGCAGTGACTAGTCTAGTGTGTAAGACGCAACGGCATCCAATTCTCAGCTTATAAATGCAGTATGTTTACAAAACCGCATTCTAGATTACTTCGGTCGTAAACAAAAGTAGTTTCACCTTCCTTTCGTTAATTTGTACAGTATATACACGTACACTATGTGATCAAATTTATCCAGATACCCCAAAAACATACGTTTTTCATATTAGGTGCATTGTTCTGCCACATACTGCCAGGTACTCCATATCAGCGACCTCAGTATTCATTAGACATCATGAGAGATCAGAATGGGACGCTCCGCGGAACTCACGGACTTCGAACGTGGTCAGGTGATTGGGTGTTACTTGCGACTGTACCCGAAACTTCTACACTCCTAAACATCCAAAGGTCCACTATTTCCGATGTGATAGTGAAGTGGAAACGTGAAGGGACACGTACAGCACAAAAGTGTACAGGCTGACTTGGTCTGTTGACTGACAGAGACGACCGACAGTTGAACAGGGTTATAATGTATAATAGGCAGACATCTATCCAGACCATCACACAGGAATTCCAAACTGCATCAGGATCCACTGTAAGTACTGTAACATTTAGGCGGGAAGTGAGAAAACTTGGATTTCATGGTCGAGCGACTGCTCATAAGCCACACATCACGCCTGTATATGCCAAACGACGCCTCCCTTAATGCCCGGTGAACGTTATCTGACAGTGTGTGTAGTGCCAACAGCAAAATTAGGAGGCGGCAGTGTTATGGTGTGCTCATGTTTTTGTGGAGGGGCTTGCACCCCTCGTTTTGCGTGGCACTATCACAGCACAGGCCAACATTCATGTTTTAAGCACATTCTTGCTTCCCACTGTTGAAGAGAAATTCGGGCACAGTGATTGCAACTTTCAACACGATCAAGCACCTTTTCATAATGCACGGCCTGTGGCGGAGTGGTTACGTGACAATAACATCCCTGTAATGGACCAGCCTGCACAGAGTCCTGACCCGAGTCCTATGGAACACCCCTGTGATGTTTTTGGAACGCCGACTTCGTGCCAGGCCTCACCGACCGACATGGATACCTCTCCTCAGTGCAGCACTCCGTGAAGAATCTGCTGCCATTCCCCAAGAAACCTTCCAGCACCTGAGTGAACGTATGCCTGCGAGAGTGGAAGCTGTTATCAAGGTTAAGGGTGAGCCCACACCGTACTGAATTCCAGCATTACCGATGGAGGGCGCCACGAATTTGTAAGTAATTTTCAGCGAGGTGTCCGGATACTTCTGATCACATAGTGTATATGCTATTCCATAAATGAGCCATTTTGCTAGCACCCATCCTATCATCCTATTTGAAATCTGGATAATGATCCTGTAGTATACATCAGAGATACTAATATCGGTGTCCCTGTCATGTAGATAGATAGTGATAGAAGCGAGGACATCACCACGATAGCATTCCATATCGACTCGAACCGCTTTAGAGCCAATGCAAGTGAAAGTATGATACAAACGAAGGTACACGCGACAGCAAGGTCATGCATAAGCAGATCGATTAGGACGCCAGTCAATGCACAGTTGTCTAGCGATCTTACAATGTTACGGAGAGGAGGTTCACGGTTCTGTAGTCTTTATTTCACGGTTACTTGGCTACTCTTCATTTCTTGAAAAGTTGAATGACTTTGCTATTTTCTAGTTAGTAACTGATTTCATCCACATTACTCATTGCTGAATCTTCCGAAGAGATTCATCTCATAAATTTATCCATGTATCATCGTACCAACGTGATGGCATCATGGGGAATACTTTATCAAATTAATGCAACTAGGTAAAATGGAGTATGACGCAGCTGTAGTAGGCCATCAACAGAAACGTATGTTTACATTGTAAGTACGCCATCAGCAACTGAACACACAAGAAGCTGCAAGCAACACAGATATAATTTCTGCACTAGTTATCTCAGCGTTTCTTTCATTCGAAGAAGCTAAGAAGACGAAGTCACAAAAGGGTCGGTATGAAAAAATAACAGAGCTGCGTGGAATCGAGTTACAGGCCCTCCACAAAAGCTGTAATAGAACCACTAAAGGCTCAGAGCTGATTTGTCAAGTCTACACAAGCACTTAAGCCCAGTTTTTTAACTGGAATATGTTTCTGTTGTCAAGATTTCCACCCTTAACTGCAAATAACAGAACTGTTACTTTCAAAGATTCAAGCTGCATGTTTGTTCGTGACTCAATTTTCGCAAAGAGAATTTGAAATGAAACTTCAAGGTCTGGTGATCAAAAATCCAAATTTATAAAATATTTATGGGCTTGACACATTCTAAGTGCCTCAGTTATTCACACAAGTCAGCCAATGCACTGTCTTAAGAGGTCCCTTACAAAGCTGTAGAAAATGTGTGTGGTTCATTCACCGGTTTCTTCCGTTTTAGGTTATGTTGCATGAAAGAAACAGTTGGAAATAAAACATGTATTGCCGGCAATGAAGTGGATTCTACGCAACTGCAAGCCTTGCGTAAATTTGTGAAAGTAGAATTTAACTTGCACTAAGAGCAAAATTTAAAGTACCCATTCCAGTAAATTCTTGATTATTTCCCCTGGTTGCGATAAAAAAAGCCAATGGTTACGAGAGACTGAGTGTTGATTTCAATGCACTGAATTCCGAGATTATTTAGACTCATTCACCATCGACATAGATTCCATCCCTCTCACATATCTGTCCATCAAGAGCTGCTTGAAAACTATTATAAGAATCGAGATTACTATTGTACATGAGAATTAAGATGTATCATGTACTTTGTTTACTGATGAACCAACATTTACTTGTCATGGCCAGGTTAACACCCGAAACATGCATTGTTGCTCTGTTGACAGTCCCCGTTGGCTTCGTCAGGTGGAACGTCAGCATCTATGGAGTGCAAACGTGTGGTGTTCGATAGTGAACCATCAGTTCACTGTCCCGTTTTTCATAGACGGAACACTGAACGGGCGCAAGTATCGCAGCCTCCTAACAGACTACCTTCCGCCGGCCAGATTGGCCGAGCGGTTCTAGGCTCCACAGTCTGGAACCGCGCGACTGCTACGGTCGCAGGTTCGAATCCTGCCTCGGGCATGGATGTGTGTGATGTCCTTAGGTTAGTTAGGTTTAAGTAGTTCTAAGTTCTGGGGGACTGATGACCACAGCAGTTAAGTCCCATAGTGCTCAGAGCCATTTGAACCATTTAGACTACCTTCCACGGGTACTAGAAGAAGTTCCTCTGCACTCTAGGAGCAACTTGTGATGCCAACATTGTGGCTGTCCAGCCCATAGTGCACGAAGTACTATATCAGGCCTTCACGAATTGTTTCCAATACGTTAGATTGGACGCAGAGAACCTGTATCGTTACTGGTCCGTTCCCTTATTTGACTCCTGTAGACTTTTTTCTGTGCGGAAATACGAAAGACACTCCCCACGAGGGCATACTAACTACACCCGATGATATGCGATGACGTATTACTGCAGCCTGCTCGGAATTGCCACTGAAATGATAGCACGTGGGCAGCAGTTGTTCCATATTAGACTGGCAGCGTGTGTTGCCGCTGCCGGCGGTCGTTTTGAACACAACGTATGATGGTCAATTGTCTCTTTACTGGTCGGAATCCTTACAACCAGTGTATGCACTTGTATTGTTGTTAAGTATGTGATGCCACAGGTATAGTACAAGTGCCGGTGTGGGAACTTTTTATAATACGATATCTCGTAAGCGACAAGTACTAGAATCCTGCAACAAACACCACTGACATTCTAATTTACCTACTTCTTGTCTGTTTAATGTCGGTAGGTATTGTTCCAGTGGAAAAGTTTATCTTAGCAAAGAAAATACACTTTATAAGTACGGTTACAGTCTGTCGACTGGCTAACAATACGAGCCCCTGACTACCAGTTCATTCTGTGAAAACTGCACATCAGTACCACTTTCCGTTTTCGCTATATTTGCGGTGCAAATGTTAGGCGATACTGTGCTCCACTACTTAAAAATTCACGTTTTCTTAGAGACTAATAACTATTATAATGGTTTAAATCCAAATACTGCACAGATTTCTAAGCGAAAAGAAAGTTGTGGTCACAGTGTGGTATGACAGTGAGACACGTGTTCAGCAGAAACCCTTGGTCCCGCACAAGATGTTTACAGTGATGGTATTAGCACAGTTCTGACACATAAAGACCAGAATGAAACAGTACCTCTTATTGCTTGTATCTCAAGGAAATGAAATTTGGTCCAGGTTAACTTCTGGTAATTCAAAAGGAGGCATTAGTACTGAAACATGCGGTATGTACGTTAGTTATTTAGAGTAAAGTTCCTTACGGTAACACAACACAACCCTCTAGTCGCACGTTCTGATGCCAGGTCTCCCATACCAGATAGAAAAGGTCAACGAGTACAGAGATGCGCAGCGCCTCTTAATTCTTTTTCATACATAATTTCGTACAAGCCGTCACCTTAACGCTGACTCGTGATATCGCCTTCCATAAGGCTCAAAGATCAAATGTGTCAAGCAAGAGTTTGTCTGTATCCATTCCGATGAGTCAGCTCATCACGTGCTACAAAAATGGCCAATATATTTTCATTAGTAGCTTCAAATTCTTAAAAAGATCCGATGTCACGAAAAGACCTCCACTGGGTCCTAAATGGCTGGTCATTTCACTTGGTTTATTTTTTGCTTAAGTAGCGTTTATTCTTGTGCCTGTGGTTCTCCTCCTAGCGACAGATAGTGGCATCTACTACGTGGTGAATCTTTCCCCTCTCCAGAAGAAAGTACTAGCAATTTGCTTAGCAGAGATTGCGGTATCTCTAAAACATGATGAGTTGTGTAACGTAATTTATATTACCTACAGTCGGCATTGAGAGCGAACGTCTCATGAAGGTGTAGTATTTTGAGAGTTTCCTTTTGTAGGCAAACTATAGTCGACAAAAATGCTGCAGACAGTCAAGGAATGATTTATCATTTTTTATGACAGAATATGCAATGGATCACAATTTGCCTCCACCATGCAGAGGCATTTTGGGTCTTCACCTGATATCGAACACCTTGTAACTGTCTTACGCATTCTACAATCAAATGGAGAGGGTGAAATATTTGTAACGACGTTTTACCGTCATATGAGGACAACGTTGCAGTCCACGCAGTGTCAGTAATCTGTGATTTAGTTCTTGAGCATCCCTGTGTCCACACACATTTTCAGTAAAATTCCAACGGCATTCTTGCATAGACCCTAACACTGGGGTCTCGCCCATCTTCTGACACGCAATATCGTTATATATCCCACCGATGTACATATGTAATGATTGGAACAATGGTTTGAACTCCATGGTTTGACACACATGGTTTGGATGTCAGAGTCGCTCAACAAGGCAATGGGCCACCACATGTGTCTCATGCTTTCTGGAAACAACCAATGACACTGTCATTGTAATGAGCTTCGTCCACTGCACCAATAGATACAGATGGATGAACTAGCCTGTCATTTCTGCCCCATACTGTAGCTGCCGTCATTGTCATTGCACCCAATATTTGCAGGGGCCACAATAGCAAGGGAGCCCAGGCGTCTACTGTCAGCAAACACATTTAGCCACCCTGTCTCTCCTCCACCCCAGCTGCCGGAATCCAAATGCGGCCAAAGTCCAACTCGGTAGCTCTAGTTTCATTAAAATGTGTAGGTTCACTGTCCGTACCTCAGGGTACATTACCAGGAGCTCTCAGCACCGTCAGTCAGTTCCTGATGGACAGGTCTTCACATCTATGGCCTAGTTGTTCTATCAGGCACAAGTCCCAACTACCATTGGTGGTGCAGAGGTATCTGCAGTTACAAAATGTCACATTACCATGCCGAAGAAGAAACAAACACCCTGCATTTGCTCAGCATACTCTCATGTAGCGGTCCCTGGCATATTTAGAGTCGTTCCACATGGATTCAGTTCGGATTCCACTTTTTACTCTTCAGCTCTTGACAACATCATCTCCCACCAAGACAGCCCCGTAGTTAGTGAGTTGGTACCACTCATTTGAGCCCATTCTGTGGAGGCGCAGTGTAGTGTCATTGTGCATTTGTAGCAGCTCTCCACTCATGAACAAAAACATTACGACCAATGCTCACCATGACAGTGAATACCACTTAGTGGCGTTACAAGAATATGATACAGCCAGGAAAGTATACGAGCATAGCAGAGAATAATATGGAGTCTTTTAGTGACGATGCGGGTCGCACATGGAGAAAGCCGCTGCCATAAACGACTCTGACAAGGAGTACATTGATATGGTTCGGCGCCAGCAAATGAGCATCTCGGAACTGGTGAAGCTGCTTGGCTAGCTACTGTCCTGAGCATCCATGGAAAGTGAATGAAACCACGAGTTGGCGAAGAGGTGTTGGCAATCCACGCGTCATCACTGAACGTGAACGTCAGAGATTTGCCCGCTCTGGCGATCTGTGGCAGATTTCACAACAGAAGGCAATGCCGGTCCAGCACAAGTAGTTCGGAGCACAATGTTCAGCGCGCATTCTTGAACATTGTGCTCCATAGTAGACAAACACTGTTGACCCAGTGGCATCGCCAGTTGTGTTTGTAGTGGAACAGTGTCATCAAGACTTGGAAACGGGTCACCTAGCCGGATGAACAAGTTTATTGTTACATCAGAAAGATACTTCGTCATTCAGGAAAATGACGAATGACTGCTCGAAGTATTCACCGAGCCCCGGACGCTGGCTGGTGGCGTTAGTTTTGTACTATTGACGACATTGGTTTCCATGAGGCCTCTGGTAATAATCGGAGGCATCATGATAGCTGTGGCCTACAGAATCATTATTGAGGACCACATGTATGCCTCCATGCTTGTTGTCTGTCTCGGAGACGATATCATCTCGGACCGTCCGATGCTGCAGTGATTTGAGGCGAATGATAGTGCGTGCACTCATGCTGCTTTCTTGGCCACCAAACTCACTTGATACGAACCGAACGGAACATGTCTGACACGTTACTGAGCTCACTTTCCTCGTCTACAAACTATCAATTACGTAATCAGTGCATGGACGTACCTCCAGGAACATACGAAGGACTTGTAGGTTCTGTGCCAGGCAGAATCGCTGCTGTATTGCGTTCCATATTGGACCAAGGCGCTGTTAAGGGAAGGACAAATATGCTAACTGGCAGCGTTCGGAGAATGAGCTTGAGTGCACGGGCGATCAGAGTCTTCACCCCCCCCCCCTCCCATTCCCTCTGCTCCTCTTCATTACTTCCCGCGGAAAGCCCTCACGGCTTGTGCCTGGTACTCTGTATCCCTGTACTTTGAGCGCTAGTGTTATCCCTTACAGAGGCTGATTGTCTCCAGAGTGAGTAGACGTATGAAGTTAATTGTGATCGTACAGGATTTAGTTATAATAAGGCTGTGACTCTTCACCATGACTCACAGTCTGTTATGATGAGGGTGCCACCCTAACTCTGAATACAAAATATTTATACACCCAACGATGCCTACCGTATACCTTATTACTGCATAAAGCAGGTGAATAACGATTTCCTGTTTGTCAAATTATAATGATACATTAGGTGATCAAAAGTCTCCGGACACCCACAAAAACGTACGTTTTTCATATTAGGTGCATTGTGCTGCCACATACTGCCAGGTACTCCATATCAACGACCTCAGTAGTCATTAGACATCGCGAGAGAGCAGAATGGGACATTCCGCGGAATTCACGGTCTTCGAACGTGGTCAGATGACTGGGTGTCACTTGTGTCATACGTCTGTATGCGAGATTTCCACACTCCTAAACATCTCTAGGTCCACTATTTCCGATGTGATAGTGAAGTGACATAAAAGCGTACTGGCCGACCTCGTGTGTTGACTGACAGACACCGTCGACATTTGAACAGGGTCTAATGTGTAATACGCAGACATCTATGCAGACAATCACACAGTAACTCCAAACTGTATTAGGATCCACTGCAAGTAATACGACAGTTAGGCGGGAGGTGAGAAAACTTGGAGTACATGGTCGAGCGGCTGCTCATAAGCCACGCAACACGCCGTTAAATGCCAAACGACGCCTCGCTTGGTGTAAGGAGCGTAAACGTTGTACCACTGAACAGTGGAAAAATTTTGTGTGGAGTGACGAATCACGGTACACAATGTGGCGATCCGATGGCAGGGTATGGCTATGGCGAATGCCCTGTGAACGTCATCTGCCAGCGCGTGTAGTGCCAACAGTAAAATTCGGAGGCGATGGTGTTATAGTGTGGTCATGTTTTTCATGGAGGAGCTTGCACCCCTTATTTTGCGTGACACTATCACACCACAGGCCAACATTCATGTTTTAAGCATCTTCTTGTTTCCCACTGTTGAAGAGCATTTCGGGGACGGTGATTGCATCTTTCGACACGGTCAAGCACGTTTTCATAATGCACGGCCTGTGGCGGAGTGGTTACACGACAATAACATCCCTGTAATGGACTAGACTGCACAGTCCTGTCCTGAATCCTATAGAACAGCTCTGAAAATGTTTCAGAGCCTGTGCCAGGCCTCACCGACTGACATCAATACCTCTCCTCAGTGCAGCACTCCGTGAAGAATGGGCTGCCATTCCGCAAGAAACCTTCCAGCACCTGATTGAACGTATACCTGCGAGAGTGGAAGCTATCATCAAGGCTGTGGGTTGGCCAACACCATGCTGAATTCAAGCATTACCGATGGAGGGTGCCATGAACTTGTAAGTCATTGTCAGCCAGGTACCCGGATACCTTTGATCACTTAGTGTACTTGCGAAAGTAAATCTGGGAGGGCGCGTCGAGAATAGTATTTCTGTAGGTTAGTTCAGTGGTCGCCAAACTGATGTTCGTGAGGCACATACGGGTCTGTGGCGCCATGTGTGATGCTCTTCCACGAAATGCCACCTGCGGGTGTGCACGTAAGGCTTCGTGGACTGCCTGGGCAAATCTATTTTGCACCTTTAAACGAGTGTGCAGACAAAAGTGCGATTATCTCACGCTGCTCGGATCACGTGCACTGACTGCCATCTGCACTTCTTTTGCTGTTCGTGGCATCTTCGAAAGTGGGATGCTTCGACCTTAGATGTGTCAAGCAATTTGTTTTGTGCTAAAGTTACTGAAAAGTAAAGTAGTGATAGAAATACCTGTTACGTTGAAGAATGTGGAACTGTTTCTCGTGAAATGCGGAAGAAACTGTGCGACCTGGTTAAAGAAGAATATAATTATTTTAGTAATGAGCTAACAAGGAATTATTTGGAAAGCAATTTAACAACTCTGACTCCTGTGCTGGAAATATGTGAAAAGACGATGATAGTGGCAAAGAAATAGAAGGGCGTGTAATTACAAAAATACCTTTATATGTGACTAGTTATCTTATTTCTATTCTTACACACTTAGTTGGTGTTAATGTGTCTTTATCTTTAAGTGAGTGCTCTGAAGTGAGTTATTGTGAAAATATTTCTAGAAAGATAAAATGTCTACGCGTACCGTAAAGTATGTTTGCGCAGTGTTCTACCACGTACCGCTATCCAGCGCCCGTCCTCGCAGGGGAGGCTAGAATCGTTCTTAAAAACCTCACCCCAGCAGTTTTCAGTTCCTCCTGCCTGTGTCAGAACCACTTTGCCTCCCCTCCGAGGTCCGCCCTCCCATAGCAGAGCTTTCCGCCCCATTTACTGCACATTTAGAGACCACGGAGGCCTGTATGCGCGACGGAAGCGCGCGAGTTTCATGCGCGGGTTGTGTGAGCTATTTAGTTTACAGTCTCATTCTGCAGAGGTTAGTGCTAGTCGTGTTCGCGAATTGCATGTTGGCGACAGAAGGACATACTCGAAACATAAATCTGTCATTAGTTATCTAACCAGCTGCTAATCCTACAGGTACTTTAATCATCAGTTTAATAACTGTAATCGTTTTATGTTGGTGGTTTTATTACTACAGAATGAAATATTTTTGTGCAATTTGTTTAACAGGACTACAGAGAAGAAGTAAATAAAAACGGAAGCTGAAGACGGAGTTAATTTAAAGTTGAATGGACCAGCACTTTCACCTTTATTCGGAGCTTAATTGACCGTCCTGCCCCACTTGGCAGGAAAAATTGGCTTTTAACAAGAAATCAAATTATAAGAGAGACTTTCCAACTAAACACGAGTCATTGAGTACTAAATACCCTTTCAATGATATAAAGATGAAAGTAGTTGAAGTGCTTCAGAAAATACAAGAAAAATCAAGTTCTGTAGTTAATTACTAGAAGCAGTCTCCCGACAATTTGAATACTGCCGATTTTGTGGTTAGTCAAAATATGATTAAGAGAGAAAAAACCGTAAACAGGAGCTAATACATAAGAAGTTGTTTCATAAATGAGTCTGAGAAACTATTTTGGAATTTTAACAAAAAAGGAGATATTCTAAAATTATTAAAGAGTTACCATTCTTCGCTAAAATATTGAAAGAATATAGCTAACCAGCAAGTTAAAGATCTTAAGTCAAGTTCTTAATTATCATCAGTTTAGAAAGTATGTATTTGACGTGGACAGTGAGTACACAGGTCTTCTGCTGCGTAACAAGGTAAGCTGGTTTTCAAGAAGAAATGTTTCAAAACGTTTCGCTTCCTTGTTAAGAGAAATTAATGCATTTCTCCTTGAGAAAAGCATTTGGTAACCAGAATTGACAAATGAACAGTGGGTCGGAAAATTTTATTTCATGTTTCACGTAAATAAGCTTTATCTTAAGGGGGGTAGGACGTCAGAAGGGCCGACTTGGAGCAGGAGAGGCACCACAGGACATTTTAATTTCCACTCTCTATACTTTTTCAGATAAATTCATAAAACTTTGCCAGCATGACCACAAAGGATTCAGAATTCATACTCATAGCAGTGGAAGTTCAAAAAAGTAACAAAATAAATTTTTTTAACATGTGAAATTTCATCATTTTTTCTCTTGCTATTGGCTACATTTGTTGCTATATGTACACTTTTCTTCATAAGTAAGAGAGATTCTTCGATGAATTTTGCACAGCATGCAAACCATACTTAATGGTGTATGAAACTCTATAATTTACTTAATTTATAAAAAACTGAATGAGCTGTTACATTTTAAACTTAATGTTTAGAAAAAAACTCAAATTTTATAGTTAATTATCTCAATTTTTACCACAGTTCTTATTAGATTTGGAAAATTCTAGAGTTTCATACACCTGCCCGGGGCAGGACTCAAACCTCCGGCCGGAGGGGCCGCGCAGTCCGTGAAATTGTGGCTCAAACCACGCAGTGACTCCGAGCAGAAATTCAGAAACAGTGAAGCGATGTTAGCCTTTGTGAAAAAATATCTTAATGCTACTGTAACACAGTTAATTTTTCTCCCTTTACTACTGACACCGACAACCTTGAAATGTTGTTGCTGGATTTCAAAAACAAAGAACCGTGGAACTCAAAATTTGAACGTGTTCGTGCTGATACAGAAATACTGAATAAAAACAAATGTGATCTTACTTCAGAACACAAGTGGTCTGCTGTGAAAGACGTAGAGAAGGATGATTTTGAACACTTGAAACAGTATCTCCGAGTCATATATTTTGGCTGAAAGAACTGATTTTTGCGGTACTGTGCTCATTTGGGTATTAATATTAAAATTGTTTAGTAACATGCGAAACAATTACAAGAACGTGGCAGTGTAGAAAGGACAAGAAATTTGTATGTTATAAAGTTACAACGATGTCTCCAATTTTGGTTTGGAAATGATATATCTTCTTTCTAGTGATGCCCGTGGTCACAGTGTTTGGTTATTTTATTTTAAAATTGGGGAATTGTTTACTTTAAGTTTGAACCGGTAGCCCGCCGTCCTACCACAGTCGTCGGTTAACCAAAGGGAGCAAAGTTGTGTTCGTTATCTGTCTATGAATTGCGTGAACTTTGTTTTATGTGCTACCCTATTTTATTTTGATTTGTCTTCTCTAAGGTAGAAATGGACGTCTTCCACGGGAATTGCCTAAACGAGAATGAAATACTGATAGATACCAATGTATCAGACGTTCGTGAGATTCGAAGGAATATGGCTCATTAATGAAAAAGACTAGAATGAAATTAGAAATATGGGATACAACGCGATGGAGCAGCGGTTATTGCTCGCATTTTGGAGGGTTGGCGGTCTGCACTCCATTAGGATATCCAGATATACAGTGAGTATACAAAAATATGCAAGCAAAGAAAAAACAACAGATTAGCAAGCACAGCACGACGTAGGGAACCTGTTGGCATTCAAAACATCTTACAGTCGTACCAGAATTTATAGACACAAGTCCGGTGTGGTTTTCAAGGGAAGCTTGTACCAGTTTTCTAGCAAAATAGTGACAAACTCATGTAACGATGATGGAGATGGATAGAGATAACGCATCCTTTCTCCGAAGTAGATAACAAAGGCTTAACAGTATTCAGATCAGATGACTGTGGTGACTGGTAGAGATGTGACAGTTCATCCTCGTGCTTACAAAACCAGCCCTGGACTATGAGAGCTGCGAGAAAAGGTGCCCTGCCTTTTTGCAACACAGAATCACCATTGGGAAACAAATATTATACAATGGGATGGACATCATCACCCAAACTGGTCAATCCCTGGCAGTAATGCGATCTTGCCGACTAACCGCGTGGCCTATGGAAAGCCAAATACGGTTGCGAGATCATTACCGAACCTCTGTAATGGTTCACTACTGAGACGTGAACTCGACCAGAAATTGTAAATCATGTAAAACAAGACTCATCCGACCAAATGTCATTCTTGAATTGCTCCATCGTTCGGGTGCACTCGACCAGAAGTTGTAAATCATGTGAAACAAGACTCATCCGACCAAGTGGCATTCTTGAACTGCTCCATCGTTCAGGTTTTACGGCTTGTACTAAACGCTTCCTGTCACCGACATTTGCATCACTGATGAGTAGCATCGGGATTCTAGCTCGGCCCTGAAATTTTCTGCTTATGGAGCTCAGTCTGTGTTGTTTTTGGTGCTGACATGGTTCGCGAGTACACAATTGATTTCTACAGTGACAGCTGTCGCTCCTTTATTTTTCGTCACAATCCTCTTCAATGACTGTTACGGTCACTGAATACATATTTTTGTCCGCGTTCTGACGTAGCGGATGATGTCCTCGATACGGTGCCTCTTGAAACACCGATCACTTCGGCTACCTTGGTTACGGAAATACCCACCATTCGAGCACCACCAATCTGCCCACGTTCGAATTAACTTAGGCCCGACATGATGCACTTATAGCTGCACAGAACAGTTTTTCTGACCACGACGTATTGAGAACGTTGTACAGATGCCGTTAGTGGTCAGATACAACGGTGCTACCTCCAGGCTTGGCTGACTCCTGCATTTATGTTCAAGAATGCATTCCTCACGGTGTTCCCAAAATATTTGTCCAACTTCTGTGAACTTTCTGTACTTCTCCTCAACCGATTAAGGCTAATACTGGGGTGGTTTGTTGAATAAAGACATGGACAATCCATATCCTTACTAATTCGGAGTTATTGTTCTGTTTCTAATGAGCACGATTCGAACGAGACGTTAAACCGTTTTTTTTTCCATCATTTACTTTCTTAGAAAATAAACGAGTGAAATGAAATTTCTCGGAGGAATTAACGGAAGCATGATAGTAAGAGCGTAAGAGGAAAAGTAAATATATTAGTACAAACACATTTCTCTAAAGGTGGACCATCGAATACAAAAGTTGGCTGTCAAATACAGAGAACAGAAATTAATGTCGTTTCTACAGTAGTAATTGGTGAAGACATGCTTCCGTCATCATGCCGCATCAGAAGGGATTATCCACACACCATTGGAAATGGATAGACAGATCTCGTTCCAACATCGCTCTTGTGTTTGATGCAGTGTACAAACTCAGCTAAGATGTACATCTTACTTACGGATTACACATAATGCTTATCGATTACAAATCATAAGTGTAGTTTCGTGTGATTAGCTAGGTAACCTATTATGTTCGATCGAGAATGCTCATGACGCGAGCGTCTGATGACTTTTCCCCGGAGTACTAGCAGTGTAAATTTCTCTTTTCATCCATTAGCAAATAAAAGAATAGTGAGCGATCTATACGTATCCTCAGGATTCCTTTTCCAATGTAGATTTATAACATTATCCATTGATACACAGAAGAATCTGCTGGAGACAGGTAAGGGATCTTGTTATCGAGTCATACTTTCAGTTATAATGCAGTAAATTCAGATGACATGCCACGTTCTATATGGAAAGCATAAATGCTCCGTTAGGGTGTAAAAATGCAGACGATCACATAGCCGAAGCAAACTTCCCACTCATTATGGAAACTAATTTGACTGTACACTTGTATAAAGAGAAAAGTGATAGCGGGTCTTGGAAAGAGCGATGGAACAACTAGGTCGGTAATTAGGCCATACTGGAGTCAGTCAATCTACATCTACATCTACATTTATACTCCGCAAGCCACCCAACGGTGTATGGCGGAGGGCACTTTACGTGCCACTGTCATTACCTTCCTTTTCTGTTCCAGTCGCGTATGGCTCGCGGGAAGAACGACTGTCTGAAAGCCTCTGTGCGCCCTCGAATCTCTCTAATTTTACATTCGTGATCTCCTCGGGAGGTATAAGTAGGGGAAAGCAATATATTCGATATCTCATCCAGAAACGCACCCTCTCGAAACCTGGCGAACAAGCTACACCGCGATGCAGAGCGCCTCTCTTACAGAGTCTGCCACTTGAGTTTGCTAAACATCTCCGTAACGCTATCACGGTTACCAAATAACCCTGTGACGAAACGCGCCGCTCTTCTTTGGATCTTCTCTATCCCCTCCGTCAACCCGATCTGGTACGGATCCCACACTGAAGAGCAATACTCAAGTATAGGTCGAACGAGTGTTTTGTAAGCCACCTCCTTTGTTGATGGGCTACATTTTCTAAGGACTCTCCCAATGAATCTCAACCTGGTACCCGCCTCACCAACAATTAATTTTATGTGATCATTCCACTTCAAATCGTTCCGCACGCATACTCCCAGATATTTTACAGAAGTAACTGCTACCAGTGTTTGTTCCGCTGTCATATAATCATACAGTAAAGGATCCTCCTTTCTATGTATTAGCAATACATTACATTTGTCTATGTTAAGGGTCACTTGCCACTCCCTGCACCAAGTGCCTATCCGCTGCAGATCTTCCTGCATTTCGCTACAATTTTCTAATGCTGCAACGTCTCTGTATACTACAGCATCATCCGCGAAAAGCAGCATGGAACTTCCGACACTATCTACTACGTCATTTATATATATTGTGAAAAGCAATGGTCCCATAACACTCCCCTGTGGTACGCCAGAGGTAACTTTAACGTCTGTAGACGTCTCTCCATTGATAACAACATGCTGTGTTCTGTTTGCTAAAAACTCTTCAATCCAGCCACACAGCTGGTCTGATATTCCATAGGCTCTTACTTTGTTTATCAGGCGACAGTGCGGAACTGTATCGAACGCCTTCCGGAAGTCAAGGAACATAGCATCTACCTGGGAGCCTGTATCTAATATTTTCTGGGTCTCATGAACAAATAAAGCGAGTTGGGTCTCACACGATCGCAGTTTCCGGAATCCATGTTGATTCCTACAGAGTAGATTCTGCGTTTCCAAAAACGACATGATACGCGAGCAAAAAACATGTTCTAAAATTCTACAACAGATCGACGTCAGAGATAGTCTATAGTTTTGCGCATCTGCTCGACGACCCTTCTTGAAGACTGTGACTACCTGTGCTCTTTTCCAATCATTTGGAACCTTCCGTTCCTCTAGAGACTTGCGGCACACGGCTGTTAGAAGGGGGGCAAGTTCTTTTGCGTACTCTGTGTAGAATCGAATTGGTCTCCCGTCAGGTCCAGTAGATTTTCCTCTGTTGAGTGATTCCAGTTGCTTTTCTATTCCTTGGACACTTATTTCGATGTCAGCCATTTTTCCGTTTGTGCGAGGATTTAGAGAAGGAACTGCAGTGTGGTCTTCTTCTGTGAAACAGCTTTGGAAAAAGGTGTTTAGTATTTCAGCTTTACGCGTGCCATCCTCTGTTTCAATGCCATCATCATCCCGGAGTGTCTGGATACGCTGTTTCGAGCCACTTACTGATTTAACGTAAGACCAGAACTTCCTAGGATTTTCTGTCAAGTCGGTACATAGAATTTTACTTTCGAATTCACTGAACGCTTCACGCATAGCCCTCCTTACGCTAACTTTGACATCGTTTAGCTTCTGTTTGTCTGAGAGGTTTTGGCTGCGTTTACATTTGGAGTGAAGCTCTCTTTGCTTTCGCAGTAGTTTCCTAACTTTGTTGTTGAACCACGGTGGGTTTTTCCCGTCCCTCACAGTTTTACTCGGCACGTACCTGTCTAAAACGCATTTTACGATTGCCTTGAACTTTTTCCATAAACACTCAACATTGTCAGTGTCGGAACAGAAATTTTCGTTTTGATCTGTTAGGTCGTCTGAAATGTGCCTTCCACTACTCTTGCTAAACAGATAGACCTTCCTCCCTTTTTTATATTCCTATTAACTTCCATATTCAGGGATGCTGCAACGGCCTTATGATCACTGATTCCCTGTTCTGCACTTACAGAGTCGAAAAGTTTGGGTCTGTTTGTTATCAGTAGGTCCAAGATGTTATCTCCACGAGTCGGTTCTTTGTTTAATTGCTCGAGGTAATTTTCGGATAGTGCACTCAGTATAATGTCACTCGATGCTCTGTCCCTACCATCTGGTAAATTGAAATCTCCACCTAAGACTATAACATGCTGAGAAAATTTATGTGAAATGTATTCCAAATTTTCTCTCAGTTGTTCTACCACTAATGCTGCTGAGTCGGGAGGTCGGTAAAAGGAGCCAACTATTAACCTAGCTCGGTTGTTGAGTGTAACCTCCACCCGTAATAATTCACAGGAACTATCCAGTTCTACTTCACTACGGGATAAACTACTACTAATAGCGACAAACACGCCACCACCGGTTGCATGCAATCTATCCTTTATAAACACCGTGTGTGCCTTTGTAAAAATTTCGGCAGAATTTATCTCTGGCTTCAGCCAGATTTCTGTACCTATAACAATTTCAGCTTCGGTGCTTTCTATCAGCGCTTGAAGTTCCGGTACTTTACCAATGCAGCTTCGACAGTTTACAATTACAATACCGATTGCTGCTTGGCCCCGGCATGTCCTGACCTTGCCCCGCACTGTTTGAGGCTGCTTCCCTTTCTGTACTTGCCCGAGGCCATATAACCTAAAAAACCGCCCAGTCCACGCCAAACAACCCTTGCTACCCGTGTAGCCGCTTGCTGCGTGTAGTGGACTCCTGACCTAGCCAGCGGAACCCGAAACCCCACCACCCTATGGCGCAAGTCGAGGTATCTGCAGCCCACACGGTCGCAGAACCGTCTCAGCCTCTGCTTCAGACCCTCCACTCGGCTCTGTACCAAAAGTCCGCAGTCAGTCCTGTCGACAATGCTGCAGATGGTGAGCTCTGCTTTCATCCCGCTAGCGAGACTCGCAGTCTTCACCAAATCAGACAGCCGCCGGAAGCCAGAGAGGATTTCCTCCGATCCATAGCGACACACATCATTGGTGCCGACATGAGCGACCACCTGCAGATGAGTGCACCCTGTACCCTTCATGGCATCCGGAAGGACCCTTTCCAAATCTGGAATGACTCCCTCCAGTATGCACACGGAGGGCACATTGGTTATCTTCCCCTCTCTTGCTGCCATATCCCTAAGGGGCCCCGTTACGCGCCTGACGTTGGAGCTCCCAACTACCAGTAAGCCCACCCTCTGCGGCCTCCAGAATGTTTTTCGCCCCCTGCCACACCTCGAGACGACCTCCCACTCTACCACAGGTGAGGGATCAGCCTCAATGTGGGCAGTATCCCAGGCAGCCACAGTCGTAGTCCGATCGGGGGATGCGTGGGACGAACTGGCCGTCCCCGAAAAACCCACATCCGGACCCCCACAGTGATGCCCATTGGCAACAGCCTCGAGCTGTGTAACCGAAGCCAACACTGCCTGAAGCTGGGAGCGAAGGGATGCCAACTCAGCCTGCATCCGAACACAGCAGTTGCAGCCCCTATCTATACTAAAACCTGTTGTGCAAAGAACGTCTGTACTAATCTACAAGAGCACAAACAATTCGATACAAAATTTAAACGGTTATTAAAATACAAGATTGCCTAGTAAATGCAGTAATGCTGCTACTTGCGCACTGCTGACACACTGCTCGGTGGCGGAAGGAGACTACGCGATTTTACACTTTTCAGGTACTAAACCGCGATGCTACAACTCTCAAATACTATAATACGCCCGAAATTTATGAATTAAACGATGCAAATACCAAAAACACGCAAATAAATTAAGAATTTACTATGTAACAAATAAGTGAGCTAAGAGTATACGACTTGCTGCTGCAGCTGCTTATCCAACGGCGGCAGGGAGCACACTGGCTGTGACCAACTGCCACTGGCCGATCAAAACAAAAACAGAAGACAGACGACTTCGCGAATTTACACTATTCAGGTACTAAAACGCGATGATACAACTCTCAAATACTATAATACGCCCGAAATTTATGAAGTAAACAATGCAAATACCAAAAACACGCCACGAAATTAAGAATTAAACTACGTAACAAGTAAGTGAGAGTCCGCAGCTCGTGGTCGTGAGGTAGCGTTCTCGCTTCCCACTCCGGGATTCCCGGGTTCGATTCCCGGCGGGGTCAGGGATTTTCTCTACCTCGTGATGACTGGGTGTTGTGTGCTGTCCTTAGGTTAGTTAGGTTTAAGTAGTTCTAAGTTCTAGGGGACTGATGACCATAGCTGTTAAGTCCCATAGTGCTCAGAGCCATTTGAAGCATTTTGAAGTAAGTGAGCTAAGAGTATACGACTTGCTGCTGCAGCTGCTTATTCGACGGCGGCAGGGAGCACAATGGCCGGTTAGTGACCCTCGTGCACAGTATTTTAATAGCTCTTCTGTGTCACACCATTCTGTGTGACGAAACCCGGCCAGTTAACATGAAGCATTACCTCCTAACCCGTTACTGGCTACGACACTTTCTCATTGCCTTAGTCCAGGTAGTTCTGCGTGAAACGATAATCCCCCGGCACCCTCAAGATCAGCGAACAGCAGCAGCATTTAAGCTCCCCCTGACCAGCCCATCAGCATTCTAACAGCAGGTTAAGTGGGGTCGAGCCTGTGCTGCTCAGAGCCGTGCCGACAGCGCAGACGCCGCTGCCACCGCCGGGACACGAGCCGCTACCTGCCGCCAAAGCATATGGGCGGCAGAGCAGCCCTGCACTTCGCTGGCGACCCGGGAGTAAAAACTGATGGTTCAGCCACCACTGCGTGGTCAGGGTGCCAGTAGAAGGCCCGTTCACTCTGAGCAGTGGGGCGTGACGCAGCCTGACGTCCTCGCAACTACCGCCGCCGACCACATCGTCTCTGATCGGAGAGTCTGGGAATACGGCGACGTAGAGCAGCAGCAGCGTCGGAAGGACACACAGTAGGTGTTTGGAGAGCATCACACTGCGACACACAGCGGTATTCACGTTACTTGCAGCCGCTTCCAAGTACACCTATCCAGGATACTAACACTGCAGTATAGGTTACAGCGTTTACAGGAAATCACGGTATCATGTCTTCATATTATATGATAATTTAGACACAGTTGCTAGGTAGGGAAAACACAGTAATCAGCAGTTTCTGCGTGTAGCTAGGCTGAAACTAAAAGGGAACACTACGCCGTATATGTGCTACCAAAAGATGAGCGAAGCACAGTCGTTTGTTGACAGAGGTGTGAGTGGATCGATATCGGAGAAAAAAATACGACGAGATATTTATTACGCTGAACACTTAACGACATATTTCAGAAACACGGGGAATCAAAAGAGAATTTTGTAGAGCCAAATTAATGTAAATTCATGGAAGCTCACGGAGGATGATAATGCTAACAAAGCCATTTTACAGGAATCTCTGCAAAGATCACTTAAAGCAGCCTTACGCGTTTTACAGTCAGAAAAGTCTCGTAAAAGTCGTCTGCGAATCCCAAAGGCCCTTAATGTAGCAGCAGAAAAAGCGATTGCACTATCTGAGATAGATACAGTCACCAAGCCACTAGAGATGAATGTGGTATTTAATACGGATATTAAACGTTTCAGGTAATTTCGTATTTGCAGAGAATAGCGATGTAGGGTATGTAAACGTTTTGGAGATTCTGAAGGGAGTAGTAATTACAGAAATTTGCAGAGGCGTGGAAGATGGTCACGGGGGTGACCTCATGTCCCACCATTGAATGAGGCAGTTGGCGGCGTGTCCTTTGTACATCGCGCTCCCAGTAAAGATTAACACAACTGCAAAATCAGTGTCATACATTTCTGTGGCCGGTAACGTAAAAGTACAACTGTGTTATTCTTATTAGGTACTGGAATTTAAGCGTCTGTGGCAAGCAAAGGTGTACTTGGTAGAGCAGAATTAGGTCCTTTACACTGGGAACTAAGAGACGTAGGTGCGGCCATGTAGATTTACTTGTCCAATGGTAATAAGTTTACGAGGGGTCGGAAGGTAACTTCTAGGTTGTTATAGAAGTTGTTTTCATGCCCAGCTGTCTCAATCAAATCGACCTCTGTTTAGATATTGTGGTTGCACATCACGTAACATTTGACTTGGAACGGCGTGTAGTAGAACTGGTTGGAACAACGTTTCATTTTAGTATTACGGTCAGAGAACCTTGCTGCTGCAAGGTTCACCCCTAGGCTGGGGACACCCGTCTATGCTGCGTACGGGGTACCTTAAAGTCAACTTACGGTATATAATACTGGAGGGTACTGGAAAATTAACCTGTATTGATATAGGAGCTGATACGGCAGTGCAGTCTTTGTGCATTGTGGAATCTCCGAATATGGTGAAATGTTTTGCACAGCGTAGTTTATCTCACATTGGGAACTTGAAGAAAAGAGAGACAGTGCCTGTAAGTATCGACAACACTAACCCAGAGGAAGTACAGCTATCATGTGTTACCCTGACAGACATAATAGATGAGGAAGAATTGGAGAAGGGTTTCAAGCTAAATTACAAAACACTTGAACAGTTTGACTCGACTGAGAAAAAATAGCGCATCTAGAGCGACAGTAAAACGAGAGCATGGAAAGGCTCTTGGAAAAATACACAGGGTAGTTTTATCCGCCTGGAACGATGCCCATCACGCCAAAAGCTCAACATCTTATTCTCACTGGAAATGATCTGCCTCTTTATAAAAAAACTGTATCCACTTTCTTGACAATTACACTCTGACATGGTATACTTCATAAGGTAACAAATTCGACATAGGTTCATAGAAACATGTATTCGCTCATGTCAGCAGCCATTGTTATTCAGCCTAAAAGGCTCCAGATGGCAGTGGAACAAATCAGTTCTGTTGCAGCTACCATTAAATGAAGTTGATAACAGTACCGATGTCAGATGTAACAGATACTGCAAACACTGCGCCAACAGCAAGTTAAACAGCCAATACACAGAAAATCTCATAGTAGAAACCGAGCACATCCTTACACGTGAAGAACAACAAGATAATTGTGAAATAAACATAAGACTGACAAGAGAATTAGTAAAAAAGAAATAAAAGACATAATAAAACAAACACAGTATACACACAGTAAGAGCAACTAAATAGAAGCATCCATGTTAAAACAGAAGTTAACAAACAACAACACAGTAATAACAAGAGCAGACAATGGAAGTGTAAGATGGACAAAGAGCAATATATCACAAAAACCAAGGAATCCATAAATACCAACATCACACAAAAACTGAAGTCAGACCCAACTACACAATTCCAGGCAAGCCTGCAACTAACACTGAAAAACATTGAACACACATAACACAGAAGAACCCACAGGCAACACCACTCCGTGGCCAACCAAAGATACTTTAACATGGCACGCCAATGAGAGCCATTATTAACTTCAGGAAAGTCCCAACACACCGCACAGCCAAACATCTCCAAAAGTTAATCACAAAACACTATAAAACAGAAAACAATAGAACAGTGGTAAACATTAGGAAACCCAACAGAACACATCCAGAAAGTAAAGGTACATCATTCATAGACATAGAAATCCAAAACATGTATACCCCCATCTTTATCACAGAAACAATAGAAATCATAGAACAAAATCTCGCATCCCACAGAAACCCCACTACAGAAGCAATTACAGAAACAACAAATATGCTAAGACTGACAAACGAACAAAACTACATTCAGTTCGAGAATGAATATTACCTACAAAGTGATGGACTGCCCATGAGATCCCCAATATCAGAAACATTATCACACATTTTTATCAGTCATCTAGAAAATCAGATATTCGAAAAGATAAACACTAAAGAAAGATATACAATCGTATATTGGTACAGATATGTGGATGACATTTGGATTTCTGTAATTATGATTTGGGCATACAGCCTAGTTACAAATAATACCCAGATATACCCAATGCCGTTCGTAAATAAAGAAATGAGGAAATTATTTAGGTGGCTGTCCTTCCAGTATCTCTCACAGCTATTTTTGCTTTCCTGTCTTAAGTGAACTGCAAATTAAAAATCCCATTCACCGGAAGCGATTCACTTCTTTTCTGTCTTAAGTGAACTGCAAATTAAAAATCCCATTCACCGGAAGCGATTCACTTTTTTAGTATCACCAAACACTATTAACCTTATTAGTAAATAACGTGTATTTTAATACCACATACTTGAAGAGATTTTTCCTTATGTCTTCTTTTATTGGCACAACCTCTAACACATATAACACAACAGATTAGACAACATAACACTGATTACAAAACGTGAACATGCAAAAAGAAATTTCAAAAGCTGCAAATAACATATGGTTTCAAATCAGAAGAGCATATTGTGCAAGGAAATCGATCGTTTTATATTCTTCTCGAGGTCATACCGAGCTTACCACTTGGGTCGTCTATCTTGATAGCTGTATTGATTTTACTTGTGAGCTTCTACACACATCTACTTCCCAGCTTCCAGAAACCTGATACGAACAGTTTCTGTTTGTCTCCAAGAAAATAGTGGCAAATGTGGTGCTCGAGTCCCACAAGACGTTGGAATTCAATCATCATTTTCTGGACAACGTTTTGTGACCTTACATACAAATGGATCCGTTTGTGTACATTATTGACTCGTAGGGCGCAGTGGATGGTAAAGGTAGCCATCCTTTTACGATGCTCTGGTTGTCGATGAAATCGGAATATCAACTTGTTTATTAAAGGTAATTCCGACAAATTGTATGCACTTCTTTTAACCCTCGGGGGTATACTTTAACCTACAGGTGAAGAACTACATTCACCCATTCTCATAGCACAGCAAACGGAAACCACAACTAGATATGATGACATTAATAAAATGCATGACTGGATCTGTAATCAGTTGCAGGCTCCAGCTATCGAGAAAATGTTTTGGTATGCTTGACCTGCCGCGCAGTTACCACCAGATCGCAATATACACTCCTGGAAATTGAAATAAGAACACCGTGAATTCATTGTCCCAGGAAGGGGAAACTTTATTGACACATTCCTGGGGTCAGATACATCACATGATCACACTGACAGAACCACAGGCACATAGACACAGGCAACAGAGCATGCACAATGTCGGCACTAGTACAGTGTATATCCACCTTTCACAGCAATGCAGGCTGCTATTCTCCCATGGAGACGATCGTAGAGATGCTGGATGTAGTCCTGTGGAACGGCTTACCATGCCATTTCCACCTGGCGCCTCAGTTGGACCAGCGTTCGTGCTGGACGTGCAGACCGCGTGAGACGACGCTTCATCCAGTCCCAAACATGCTCAATGGGGGACAGATCCGGAGATCTTGCTGGCCAGGGTAGTTGACTTACACCTTCTAGAGCACGTTGGGTGGCACGGGATACATGCGGACGTGCATTGTCCTGTTGGAACAGCAAGTTCCCTTGCCGGTCTAGGAATGGTAGAACGATGGGTTCGATGACGGTTTGGATGTACCGTGCACTATTCAGTGTCCCCTCGACGATCACCAGTGGTGTACGGCCAGTGTAGGAGATCGCTCCCCACACCATGATGCCGGGTGTTGGCCCTGTGTGCCTCGGTCGTATGCAGTCCTGATTGTGGCGCTCACCTGCACGGCGCCAAACACGCATACGACCATCAGTGGCACCAAGGCAGAAGCGACTCTCATCGCTGAAGACGACACGTCTCCATTCGTCCCTCCATTCACGCCTGTCGCGACACCACTGGAGGCGGGCTGCACGATGTTGGGGCGTGAGCGGAAGACGGCCTAACGGTGTGCGGGACCGTAGCCCAGCTTCATGGAGACGGTTGCGAATGGTCCTCGCCGATACCCCAGGAGCAACAGTGTCCCTAATTTGCTGGGAAGTGGCGGTGCGGTCCCCTACGGCACTGCGTAGGATCCTACGGTCTTGGCGTGCATCCGTGCGTCGCTGCGGTCCGGTCCCAGGTCGACGGGCACGTGCACCTTCCGCCGACCACTGGCGACAACATCGATGTACTGTGGAGACCTCACGCCCCACGTGTTGAGCAATTCGGCGGTACGTCCACCCGGCCTCCCGCATGCCCACTATACGCCCTCGTTCAAAGTCCGTCAACTGCACATACGGTTCACGTCCACGCTGTCGCGGCATGCTACCAGTGTTAAAGACTGCGATGGAGCTCCGTATGCCACGGCAAACTGGCTGACACTGACGGCGGCGGTGCACAAATGCTGCGCAGCTAGCGCCATTCGACGGCCAACACCGCGGTTCCTGGTGTGTCCGCTGTGCCGTGCGTGTGATCATTGCTTGTACAGCCCTCTCGCAGTGTCCGGAGCAAGTATGGTGGGTCTGACACACCGGTGTCAATGTGTTCTTTTTTCCATTTCCAGGAGTGTATTTATCAACGTTAACGAGATTGTTTTTTCTAATGTCATTCACACTAAAAACGTGACTGTGGGATATGAACCTTCGGAGTTTGCTCGTGGTGCTTCGAATTTTATTCGTTGAATGTTTTTACGATATAACATGGGTAATATCTCTACCAATTTCTCAAAAACAAACTGACCCGCGTAATTACTGACCAATATGCTTAACATCGGTTTGCTGCAGAATTCTTAAACACATTCTGAGCTCGAGTATAATCAAATTCCTTGAAAGAGAATAGCTTCCGTCTAAAGATAAACGCGTATTTAGAAAACATCGCTCGTTCGAAACACAACTTGCCCTTTTCTACATGATATCCTACAAACCATGCCTGAAGTGCTACAGGCAGATTCCAGATCACTACCTTTCCGGAAAGCATCTGGCACGGTGTTTCACTGCAGCTTTCTGACGACATTCCGAGCATATGGATATGTTCCTAGGTACGTGAGTGCTTCGAATACTGCTGAAATAATAGTTCCCAGTACTTGGTCCTCGACGGCGAGTGTTTATCAGAGACTCTGGTGTCTTAACGAGTGCTCCACGAAAGTGTGACAGAGACGCTTTTATTCTCTGTATACATAAATGACACGACGTGCAGGGCGAGCAGCAGTTTACGGCTGTTTGCTGATGACACTGTCGTCTACAGGAAAGCGTCGTCGTTGAGTGATTGTAGGAATATACGAGATGACTTAGACAAAATTTCTAGTTGGTCTGATGAATGGCACAGTGCTCTGACACTAGAAAAATCAAGGTTAAGCGGATGAGTAGGAACAACAGTCCTGTAACTTTCGAATACAGTGCTAGTATGGTGGAGCTTCACTTAGTCACTTCGGTTAAATACCTAGGTATAACGTTGCAAAGCGATATGGAATGGAATGAGAATGTCAGGTTGGTAGTAAGGAAGGCAATTGATCGACTTTGTTTTATTGGAAGAATTTTGGGAAAGTGTGGCTTATCCACATAGGAGACGGTGTACAGGACGCTAGTCCAACCAATTATTGAGTATTGATTGAGTGTTTCGGATCCCCAACATGTCAGATTAATGGAAAACCGAAGCAGTTCAGAAGGTGTCTGCTAAATTTGTTATTTGAATGTTCGACCAGCCCGCAAGTATAACGCAGATGCTTCGTGAACTCAAATGGGAATCCCTGTAGGGAAGACGACGCTCTTTCCGCAAGGCATTGTTGCGTGGATTTAGGGAACCGGCATTTGAGGCCGACTGTAGAACAATTCTGCTACAGCCAACATACATTTAGCCCAAGGACAGTGAAGATAAGCTGCTCGAAATTAGGGTTCGTACCGGAGGCTTTTAGACAGTCGTTTTTCTCTCGCTCTATTTGCAGATGTAACAGGAGTGGAACTAACTATGGTAGTGGTATAACGTATCCTCCGCCATGCAGTGTACGAAGCTTTGCGAAGTATGTGTGTATATGTAGATGCAGATAGGTGCTACCTTATCTTGTTCACAGGTTCGCAGTCTTGCCTCACGGTCGTCAAATCGAATATCCCTTGATACCTTTTTGAAGTGTTTTGGTGACATTGTAGTTCTGAAAGTTGGTGAACTTTATATTCATCCAGTGAACTTTCAGTAGACTAGCTATGTAGCTTATAAGCTCAAGCTCATAACGACAGATCTGCTTGAACATATATGTCAGGAACATTTAATTTTCCCACTTATGTCCACATAAACGCCTTCCTTCAGAATTTGAATAGGTGAGTGTGACACTTTCAATTAACTGAGGAAGGAACAATCAGAAAGCAGAGTATTTATATTAATGCAGGAAGTGGCATTTCGTGTTGGTCCTGGAATAATGTGAACTCTATTACATCCTGCATGCTATTTCAGTTGAGGTAAGGGTTTTGTCTTCTATTCAGTTTATTTACCGTTTGAAATCAGAATTGCAACGACATTCTATTTGCTGTTGTGGTGTACAATCTGTGTCTTCTAGTGAAGATTAAGGCCTGCGTTTCGAAACATGATCTTCATCCTCCGAAACTACTTCTTCACTACCCGATATGTTCAGCAGTGTGTCTACAGTTTCATCTACTTGCAAAATCTTAAGAAAAAACAAAAAATGTGTTAATTATAAAGGTAGAAACAAGTGACCTGAGTAGAAGTGAGTCACTTTACAGACTGATTTCGTTACAGTAAGAAACAATGACTTGCGGTTTTCCTTCCTCATTTCCACAGAATTAGATATTCCATTGTTCGAAACAACTTTTACTTCACTTCTTGATGCCCATCTTACTACAAATATATGCTTTCAGTTGTCGAAAAATCAAATATTGTCAGAATTTTCTGTAATAATGAGGGTTATAATACGGAGGGGCTAAAAAGGTCGACACAACTATTTCTGTGAATGCAAAAGTAAAGCTCGAAAATAGTTTTTTTCCCTTGCGGAATATACTTCAATAATAGACAACCCTTGCGGATCCAAATAGACCCGAACGTCTTTCGGAGGTTAAAAGCGTTATTAAGCCTTCCCAGCAGTCTCCGAGATCAGATGAAATTACAATTAGCTTTGTCCACTGAGTCACATTTGGCCATATATATTATGTCATTTAACACAGCAGTTTGTTTATCAATTGCACTTGAATGTTGTAATAGCCTAGAGGGATCGTTAGTGTTAAGCAACAACGAAATAAAATACGAGGTAAATGCCTTAACTGCGAGGTACTGCATAGGAACTCTATCCCACCAAGGGCAACCACTTCCTGGTGCTTTGACTCCTCTCTGACTTAAGTTGTCTGACTATTGAACCATCATTCATGAGATACTTTTCAGTTTTATTGACGAAGCGTCACCGGCCGTTTCATCACATGCATTACTCGTAGACGACATTTTGTTCCTTTGGTTTCTACAGACTGAATGGTAGTTTTGCTTATGAATAACATATTGGAGACATTATTGTCGGCACATTTTGTTGCTAATTTCACATTCTCACATCAGCTGCTTCTCCTTTCATATTATTAGAAGCTGGAATCGAACTTACACCTCAATCATTCACTTGTTTAATATTCTTTGCGGCTTTTGATATGTCCGACATTGCGGAAGATATCCTCGCATGTTGTACTTCTGTGATTTGAAACTATAAGTTATTTGCAGTTTGAAAAATTTCTTTCTGATTCACGTTAGATAATCAACGCTATGTTTTTTTTTCAGTTTTGTTATTATGTGTTAAAGCTGGAGCCAATCAAAGCATTCATGAGGGAAAATGTTTTTAAGGATATATAAGGGATGATCAAACAGTTTCCGTTCGAAGACCGTTAGTGCAGAATCTGTACACCAATCAGGCAAAATCACCGTTAGCAGTGAAGCAGTTATTCCACCTATGCACCAGGTTGAAGATATCCATGTGGTAAAACGCCGTGTCCTGCTGCGTGAAGAAGTGTCTGCTGCACATCTTCGCCCGACAGGAAACTTCGCCTCTTCATGCCCCTTTTTAATGGACTCAAGGCATGGTAATCGCATGGGGTGAGATCACGGCCATAGGGTGGAGGTTCGAGTGTCACCTACTTGGGTTGGCCTCCAAAATCGACCGACGTCTAGTGCCGAATCGCGGCAAGCACGGAACACGGTGCACTGTTCCACAAAGGAGGTTTTCGCCAGACATGCTGCCTCATAAACGATCTTCATTCTCCGACGCGGGCCTAGCGGTGTTTGTCTTTAGGTAGTCAAGAACAGGATAAGAGCATGTTGGTCTTGTTTGGAGATCTTTGGTAATAACGTCGATACAGCTCTCGTTTCCACAACTAACGCACGCACGACGAAAGGCACTAATGCCACACTACTGTCTTGGCTGATGCCTTTGCTTATATACCCTCATCGGAGTCGCACTATATTGTATAACAGCTGTGGCAACGCCCTCAAGGGGAAACATTTCCATTGCCCCATAAAATCTAAAAATAAATGTTATTTACTCATACTGTTAACAGTGTCTGGCGACGATAAAATGCAAATTGCTTCCACAGAATGAGATTTTTAGTTTGTTGTTTACTTTCGGCAGAAAAAAAATGTATCTCTGGAAGACATAGAATAGGAGGGCCACCAGAAGAATACACCTGCTCTTTACACTGTGGTGACAAATGTCATGGGACAACGATATGCACATATATGGATGGTGATAGTATCGTGTACACAAGGTATAAAAGACCATTGCATTGGCGGAGCTGTCGTGTGTACGCAGGTGTTGCATGTGAAAGATTTGTGACGTTGCTATGGCCCCTCGACAGGAATTAACCGACTTTAAATCCGGAATGGTAGATGGAACTAGACGCATGGAGCATTCCATTTGTGAAATCATTAGCTAATTCAATATTACGAAACCAACAATGTTTAAAGTGTGCCGAGAATACCACATTTCCGGCGTTTCCTCTAACCATGGACACTTCACTTAACGACAAGAGCAGCGGCGTTTCTGTAGAGTTGTCAGTGCTAACAGACAATCCTTTTTCATTTAATGTAGCACAGCATACCGATATACTGTTGATCTGTCTCAGAAGTCACTACGAACAGCACATAGACAATTTTCACACCATTCGCAGTGATTGCGTCTGGATGAAGAACCATTCTACGACGATCACGCCATCATGTCTATAGACCATCCGGTGGGCGAGTGATGAATGAATCATATTCCTCACTTACGTACTCATGTCCGAGTTTCTCTCAGATCGGAAGAAAGTTTTCTTGTGTAAAATACACTGCTTTTGACAAAAACAACAGACCTGTCAACAATACAATTAATTTTATTAGAAACTTATGCAGAGGGGTGATTTTAGAAAGATACACTTCGTTCGTATGGAGCGAGAATGTGATCGCTGAAGTCTGGCAGAACGTGAAAGTGCGTCGGAGTGGGCATTACACACGATTATCATTCTGGAATACGATGAACTGCAGCAGAGACTGTAACTTAGGCGTGACGTGAATACCAGCGGGATATTCACCTAGTCGGATGTGGGAAACGGCCAAAAACCACATCTATGCTGGCCATCACACAGGCCTTTGCCGTTAGTCGGTCAGACAGATTCGATCCGGGCGGCGTGCCTGCCTGAATCGCAGAAGCGGCGTGATGACAAGCGCGGCTATTCGGGCCTGTGATAATTAGGTGTCCAGCACAAACGGCATTGAAGTCCAAATAAATAGTTACTGAAGAATTGTATCACACGCTAATCTACACTGCACCGAATATCATGGGGGTAACCCCTCCCTTTTCCTCTAACACGCTCTGCACTAACGGTAGCAGTTTGTGCCATGCACTATATTCCATTGAACAATGAGCAGTGCAGATTTCGAAAACAGTGACGAAGAAGAAGACATACACAAGCTGATAAAACGGCACACAAATTCAGATTCGTATCACATCTTTCCCACTACGTGTACGTCCATCAAGAAAAATATTTAATAACTTCATTTCCCAAATACGACTCTACGATGCGTGGAGTCACTTCTGTTGTTGGACTGACTATACAGTCATCGAGTAAGGAAGTAGATTAACATACAGTTACGAAAACGTCAATTTACTACTTCCAGTTACACTGACGGGTTTTATAATCGTTCAATATTGTGTAGGCACGCAACTATGACATGAGAACAAAGAGCCCCACTGAAAAGATGAATCGGGAGAATTGTGTTTACCACAGTGGGAGTCATGACCAAAAATGTCAATATTCTCAGACTACTTAAACTTAATGATACAGGTGCACGTCGCTACAGTTGTAACGTTCTAACAGAAATCGGTAATCTCTCGCTGATTCAATTTCACAGTGATGGGTCAGTTTTAGCACCGGCAGAGGCCCTCTAGAATGAATATGCTTTCCGTCTGTTCTCCACTCATCCACATTACTTAAAGCAATCCCATTAGTTTTAATTAGAGGATGGGCACAGATCCAGGGCGGAGGACCGCTGGATTACGGCGACGTAAGGATAACGGCACACAGGTCCAACTCGTCTGATTGCTGCATACTGACTGCACGCTACTGCGGTCCTGCGTGACATTTTAACTTAAATAATGTTTGCGTGCATACTCTAACTATGCCACCGCCTATCTCCGTTCCACCGTATTTAACAGATAGCTATTTACAAAAGTAACACAATTTTCTTAACGTCTTTCTCTAGTGAAAATACTGAATATCTTCACAGTGTAAACTCTTAGGAAGTTAGTGATTAAATTTCAACCTTATTATAATAAATGAAAAGCACCAGTTTGCTTTTGTTCTGCAATATTACTTTTATTGTGTTAAACGGTTTTCGTCTTACAAGGCCATCTTCAGACATTTACTGAGTAATGTCACCAAAGAAGTTACAATGTTTGGAAACAACCTTATTGTCTATTCATCCCCGTACAATTGCAAACAAAGTGCTAGATTTCAGGTCATACTACACTGTACATATGCGGCCTTACGTCACAATTAATGGAAATATTTGTGCTGCTATGAGTTAGGTATCGAAGAACTTTCGATTACACCTTATGTTGCGCCGTTTCGAGGTGGAAATCCATTGCTCCTTGAAGGCACACCTAGTGCAAATCAGTCTCAATTAAAGTAATTTAGAAACGTTACCTGCAAGATGAACTACGACTAACGGACTTCCTCGCATGCTTAATCGCCTTACCTCACCTCCAATACTATAATGAATGGTTCAACTATAACGATAAATGATGCAGAGTTGAGTTAAGTGATTGAGATATACCTCGGCGTCAGTGACGATCATCTGCGAGTGAGACGTTAGGAAACAGCAGAGTGTACCAGTACTTGTCATGAAACACTAGACATGGTACTGTGGGAAGGAAAAGTGGCATTCGGAGCTCATTTTGAAAATAAATCTCTCGGCTTCAGTGGTACGTATTCCAGAAGCAAGGACATCGATTTTCAGTGTTCCTCAGAGATTTATTTTACTAGAAAAATTTAATCCTGTGTATTTGTATAGTCCTTTTGTAAATAAGAAAATTCGTCCCTTGACATATTAAGCAGCGGACTAATCTCATCACGTTACCCCTGGAGAAGGGACTCACTCCAGTAGCTGCAGCTACAGGCTCCCAGCCCATGCCTCGGGAACTTAACCCCTAAGGCGATTATAGCAGGCGGAGGTTGAGAGACAGTACAGGGGATTACAACTTAAAGAACGTATCTCCCAACGTTCAGACAGGATACTTGCTACAGTGTTGAGTTATGTCAAAATCATGTAGTTCACATGTCACAAAAGAGTCTGGTGTACAGGGAGAATAGGCAGTTGATAGCTCCCGCTGAATATCTGCCATGAATTGCGTTTGCACAGAAGCAACTGCTCAAGAGTGCAAATATCGATGGCAAGATAGTATCGTTAATTTAGAGGAAAGGAAGTTGGCCGCGCGGGATTAGCCGAGCGGTCTCAGGCGCTGCAGTCATGGACTGTGCAGCTGGTCCTGGCGGAAGTTCGAGTCCTCCCTCGGGCATGGGTGCGTGTGTGTGTCCTTAGGATTAAGTTTAAGTAGTCTGAGAATATTGACATTTTTGGTCATGACTCCTACTGTCGTAAACACAATTCTCCCGATTCATCTTTTCAGTGGGGCTCTTTGTTCTCATGTCATAGTTGCGTGCCTGCACAATATTGAACTATTATAAAACCCGTCAGTGTAACTGGAAGTAGTAAATTGACGTTTTCGTAACTGTATGTTAATCTACTTCCTTACTCGATGACTGTATAGTCAGTCCAACAGCAGAAGTGACTCCACGCATCGTAGAGTCGTATTTGGGAAATGAAGTTATTAAATATTTTTCTTGATGGACGTACACGTAGTGGGAAAGATGTGATACGAATCTGAATTTGTGTGACTTATTATCAGCTTGTGTATGTCTTCTTCTTCGTCACTGTTTTCGAAATCTGCACTGCTCATTGTTCAATAGAATATAGTGCATGGCACAAGCTGCTACCGTTAGTGCAGAGCGTGTGAGAGGAAAAGGGAGGGGTTACCCCCATGATATTCGGTGCAGTGTAGATTAGCGTGTGAAATAATTCTTCAGTAACTATTTATTTGGACTTCAATGCCGTTTGTGCTGGACACCTAATTATCACAGGCCCGAATAGCCGCGCTTGTCATCACGCCGCTTCTGCGGTTCAGGCAGGCACGCCGCCCGGATCGAATCTGTCTGACCGATTAACGGCAAAGGCCAGCATAGATGTGGTTTTTAGGCCGTTTCCCACATCCGACTAGGTGAATATCCCGCTGGTATTCACGTCACGCCTAAGTTACAGTCTCTGCTGCAGTTCATCGTATTCCAGAATGATAATCGTGTGTAATGCCCACTCCGACGCACTTTCACGGCCTGCCACAGTTCAGCGATCACATTCTCGCTCCATATGAACGAAGTGTACCTTTCTAAAATCACCCCTCTGCATAAGTTTGTAATAAAATTAATTGTATTGTTGACAGGTCTGTTGTTTTTGTCAAAAGCAGTGTATTTTACATAAGAAAACTTTCTTCCGATCTGAGAGAAACTCGGACATGAGTACGTAAGTGAGGAATATGATTCATTCATCACTCGCCCACCGGATGGTCTATAGACATGATGGCGTGATCGTCGTAGAATGGTTCTTCATCCAGACGCAATCACTGCGAATGGTGTGAAAATTGTCTATGTGCTGTTCGTAGTGACTTCTGAGACAGATCAACAGTATATCGGTATGCTGTGCTACATTAAATGAAAAAGGATGGCAATAGTAATCTCTTGCATGTTGTTGATACAGAGCGGACTCATACAGATTTTCACTTCTGTACCGAGAATTGCTGGGATCCGGTTCAGACATGAAGGGTTGCTCGTGTTCTGTGCTCAGGGTAGATACTGTCTTGGACTCTGGAAGCTGGCCAGCGGTGTTAGCCACTTGAAGTGTATCTCTCGCCTTTCACTTACAATGATCGTAACACTGAACACACTCTGTGTTACCCATCAGCTGTAAGTTCAGAGGGCAAGGAGACGGAAGTAGACTCCGAAATCGGAAGTATTTTTGTCCTACACAGGAAGTATTTGAAAGTAAATTAGTCGCATTCTCAGCAAATATAATGTGAAGAGTGGTTTCCGAAATATCTCCAAGATCAAGACTCATTCAGGTTATAGGAGGACGATTCAACTCAACCCTAGAAAATTGTTGATTGGACATGGCAGCGTTGAAAACCTGTACTGAACGCAAGCGTCATACACATCAACATAAGTCAAGTAAATGTGCAGTTGCGGAGCCATCCCTCGACACTGGTTAACCCATGTACCCTGATAATGAAATGTAGGTTTTTACTAGGAACAGTTCTTACATTGTCTTAAAAATTACATTGAAATCAAATTAGTACATACCTTATAAGCTGAAACAGAGAGTTTTACTTAAATTCTGCATGACTTATCGATCACTCCCTGGTGAAACAGCTGAAGGGTCGTATGTTAAAATCACTGTTGATAATTTTTTGGCGATAGTTATCACTAGTTGGTAATTGGGGGCAGTGCCCACCATGTTTCGATTTCTTCCAGATTGCTCACTTATACAGACCAATTCTAAATGAATATAGTAATTTGAAAGCGCAATAACTATCAAATAAATTGAGAACTGTTAAAGAAAAGGCAAAGAAAAATTGCAAATTTCAAGCGTTTTGAATCGATAGTCGGCGTACGCGCAGGGATTTATATTTGAAAATTATAGCATTATAAGTCACAGTGTTAGTTCCAGTATGGAAGGCATTCCCCGTATTAGAATTTAACAACTGTTGTCCTCTCATCACAGTCCAGAGAAGATTTCTTCAGCGATACAGTCAAGCACCTCCAAATGCAAACAAAATTTGCACATACCATCGGCCGGATGTTTGTGCTAAGGAAAAAGTACTGCAGTTTACGTGTATCAACATAAAACTTGGAAAAGATTCGCCTTTGGCCTGAATGTAGTCCATGGAAACTGTGTGTGTGAAATCTTATGGGACTTAACTGCTAAGGTCATCAGTCCCTAAGCTTACACACTACTTAACCTAAATTATCCTAAGGACAAACACACACACACACCCATGCCCGAGGGAGGACTCGAACCCCCGCCGGGATCAGCCGCACAGTCTATGACTGCAGCGCCTTAGAACGCAGGGCTAATCCCGCGCGGCGTCCATGGAAACTATCAGGGATTTAAAAGTGTCAGATTCAATGGTCTGAAGCAGAAGATGAAACCGCACGTAATTCAAATTCTAAGTGAAATGAAACAGGAAGACTATATCAGATGTACGAATTGTGCTACTACAATACTAAAACGATGGAGGAAGAAACGTTTACCGTGCGTTTCATTGTTAAAGATAAGGCAACCTTCCACATACGTGGCAAGACTAAGTGGCAAGGTTAACCCATCACAGCATTCGAATATGGGTTACAGAAAACCTTTGCGTGTAACTGAACGTCAGTGTGACTCACTGAGTCAATGAGTTGTATACGTTGCCAAAACAAAAGTTATGTGGTTAAATTTTCTTCATTGACCTAAGTGTTTCAACAAACTTTACCAGGACATTTTGAGGGAGGGTGCCATAGCCTAATATGGAATCAACCTTTTATATCATTCAGCAAAACTGGAGTATCCCCGAGATCAGTTACCGCGGTTTGTACATTTCTCAAATCAACATCTTGCAAACAGTAGGATTTGTCAAACATGACAATCTGGAGGTGGAAAAAAACGTTCTTTCTGATGCTTGGATCGGAGCTGCTCAATCACTGGAAAGAACTAGCTCTTTTTCATGACTCACCACACACTATTCAATCACAATGATAAATATAAGGATGTGACTTTGTCTTTTTCATTCAGGTCATTATACCTGTATTTTTATCGGATTTAGTCCTATTTTGGATGATTGCAGAATGATAAGTAATACGTTTAAGTTGATCCCCTTGCATTTTTGTGATTTAATTGTTCTGTACCTCATCTACCATAAAAACTGAAAATATTACAACAAATTACTAAATATTTTCTTCAGTCAGCAAAATTTCAAAAGTAAGCCTGCTTCTTGTTACATTTTCATACTTTTATCCGAGACAAAAAAAAGAAAAAAAAAATTACTGTATGAGACATACACAGGGTGTCCCAAAAGTCCGGAAACACCCCCATAAAATTCAAGTGGAGTAGCAAACAAGTAAATAGAGTCCCTACACACGAGGAACGGGAAGGGGCAAACTTTATAGGCTATGCCACCAACATGGCGGCCATCTTGAAAGCCGCCATCTTGGATTCAACTTCAAAATTTCAAATTGGAATGTGGTCATGTGACATATCAAACAGATGGAGAATTTCACCAGAAAGACAATGCCGTTGTTATTTTAAACATAGCTTTATTCATTCTCGGGTTATAGCCAGTTACATGTGGCAGTGGTGGGACGCTCGCCAGCATGTGTGTAATGTGCCGAAGAAACATTACGCCGATGTTACACAGTCCTGAGAGACCACCAACAGTCATAGGGATGGCTCGATATGTTGTCCATTATGTTGTATTGTTAATGCTATCCTCGGAACCCAGTCCTGATGAACTTTGTTTGGCCAACACATCTGGCTGAATTTGACCACACGCATCAACAATGCTCTGCTATAGATGATGCAAATCCCGTATTTGCACAGAATAAACCAGTGCTTTGACATGACCCCAAAGATAAAAATCCAAAGGAGTCAAATCCGGTTACCGCGGTGGGCACTCCAGCACTCCACAGCACCCTTACGACCAATCCGCTTCTGAGGGAACTGCACCTCCAGGTATGCTCGCATATTGTGCCCATAATGTGGTGGGGCTGCATCATGCTGGAAGATGTCGGAAATGTCCCGTCCTCCGTTAACAACGAGGAGAACACTTCTTCATCCAATAACCTCAGGTAACAGTTTGCTGTTAACGTACCATCAATAAAAAAGGTCCAACGACTTTGGTACCTCGCACACCACACGAGACCATCTCTTTTTATGAGTCGACCGTTTTGGAAGCATCAATCCAGTGCGGATTTGTGTCGGACCAGTATCTGTGATTCTGCTTGTTCACATCACCATTGATAATGAAATTGGCTTCATCACTGAACAGCACCTGATAGGGGAAACGTGGGTTTATCTGCAGCTGCTGTGTCACCCATTCTCCGAACTGTGCCCGACGGTCTGGGTCATCCTCGTTCAGGTGTTGGAGCAGCTGAATTTTGTACGGGTGCCATTTGTGCTGCGATAAAATTCGCAGTATGGAGGTACGGCTAACCCACATTCTTGTGACAGGCGACGAGTACTCCGTTGTGGACTCTTGCTAACTGATGCCAACACGCTCAGTGTTGTTGCTTCATCGGTGGCGGATTTTGATCTTCCAACCTTAGGTTTATCTGCGACAGAACCTGTTGCTAGGAATTTGGGCAAAACCTTGGCAACTGTGCTGTGAGTGATGGGCTGTCTGGTTGGGTGACGACTGTTGAAATCCTCAGCAATGACCTGTGTGCTTCTTTCTCCTCATATCAAGATGATTTCAATGCGTTCTTCATGTGTTAAGGAAATTTTGTAGCCTGGAAATAAGGAAACAATGATTAAAATGTCAGCATGAGTAAATGATACCTAACAGTTAAACACATGGGATAGTCACTTTACACCGCTTCAGACTCAATTTTATGACTTCTCAGTACGTAATACTCACGCTGCCGAGCGTCCCACTGCTGCCGCAAGTAATTGGCTATAACCCGAGAATGAACAAAGCTATGTTTGAAATAACAACGGCATTGTTTTTCTGGTGAAATTCTATATCTGTTTGATGTGTCACATGACCACATTCCCATTTGAAATTTTGAAGTTGAATCCATGATGGCGGCTTTAAAGGTGGCCGCTATGTTGGTGGAATAGCCTATAAAGTTTCCCCGTTACCGTTCCTCGTGTGTAGGAACTCTGTTTCCGTGTTTGCTACTCCATTTGGATTTTATCTGGGTGTTTCCATAATTTTGGACCACCCCGTAGCGTAATTGTCAGTAATTTAAGTTTCCCCTCTCATCATTAACATTCAGTATGACAATATACTCCACCCCCCGTCCCCCATGAACTATGGACCTTGCCGTTGATGGGGGGGGGGGGGGCTTGCGTGCCTCAGTGTGATATAGATAGCCGTACCGTAGGTGCAACCACAACGGAGGGGTAACTGTTGAGAGGCCAGACAAATGTGTCGTTCCTGAAGAGGGGTAGCAGCCTTTTCAGTAGTTGCAGGGGCAACAGTCTGGGTGATTGACTTATCTGGCCTGGTAACACTAACCAAAACGGCATTGCTCTGCTAGTACTGCGAACGGCTGAGAGCAAGGGGAAACTACAGCCGTAATTTTTTTCCGAGGGCATGTAGCTTTACTGTATGGTTAAATGATGACGGCGTCCTCTTCGGTAAAATATTCCGGAGGTAAAATAGTGCCCCATTCGGATCTCCGGGCGGGGAATACTCAGGAGGACGTTGTTATCAGGAGAAAGAAAACTGGCGTTCTACGGATCGGAGAGTGGAACGTCAGATCCCTTAATCGGGAAGATGGGTTAGAAAATTTGAAAAGGGAAATGGATAGGTTAAAGTTAGATACAGTTGGAATTAGTGAAGTTCGGTTGCAGGAGGAACAAGACGTCTGGTCAGGTGAATACAGGCTCATAAATGCAAAATCAAATAGGGGTAATGCAGGAGTAGGTTTAATAATGAATAGGAAAATAGGAAAGCGGGTATGCTACTTCAGACAGCATTGTGAACGCATTATTGTGGCCAAGATAGATACGAAGCCCACACCTACCACAGTAGTACAAGTCTGTATGCCAACTAGCTCCGCAGATGACGAAGAGATTGATGAAATGTATGATGAGATAAAAGAAATTATTCAGATAGTAAAGGGAGACGAAAATTTAATAGCCATGGGTGACTGGAACTCGATAGTAGGAAAAGGAAGAGAACGAAACGTAGTAGGTGAATGTGGAATGGGAGAATGGAAGAGGAAGCCGCCTGGTAGAGTATTGCACGGAGCATAACTTAATCATAGCTAACACTTGGTTCAAGAATCATAAAGGAAGGTTGTATACATGGAAGAAGCCTGAAGATACTGGGAGGTGTCAGATAGATTATATAATTGTAAGACAGAGATTTAGGAACCAGGTTTTAAATTGTAGGATATTTCCAGGGGCAGATGTGGACTCTGACCACAATCTATTAGTTATGAAATGTAGAATAAAAATTAAGAAACTGCAAAAAGGTGGGAATTTGAGGAGATGGGACCTGGATAATCTGAAAGAAGCGGAGGTTGTAGAGAATTTCAGGGAGAGCATTAGGGAACGATTGACAAGAATGGGGGAAAGAAATACAGTAGAAGAAGAATGGGTAGCTTTGAGGAATGAAATAGTGAAGGCAGCAGAGGATCAAGTAGGTAAAAATACGAGGGCTGATAGAAATCCTTGGGTAACAGAAGAATTATTGAATTTAATTGATGAAAGGAGAAATTATAAAACTGCAGTAAACGAAGCAGGCAAAAAGGAATACAAACGTCTCAAAAATGAGATCGACAGGAAGTGCAAAATGGCTAAGCAGGGATGGCTAGAGGACACATGTAAGGATGTAGAGGCGCATATCACTAGGGGTAAGATAGATACTGGCGACAGGAAAATTACAGAGACCTTTGGAGAAAAGAGAACCACTTGCACGAATATCAAGAGCTCAGATGGAAACCCAGATCCAAGCATAGAAGGGAAAGCAGAAAGGTGGAAGGAGTATATAGAGGACCTATACAAGGGCGATGTTCTTGAGAACAATATTATAGAAACGGGAGAGAATGTAGATGAAGATGAAATAGTAGATATGACACTGCGTGAAGTGTTTGACAGAGCACTGAAAGTCCTAAGTCGAAACAAGGCCCCGGGAGTAGACAACATTCCATTAGAACTGCTGACAGCCATGGGAGAGCTAGGCCTAACAAAACTCTACCATCTAGTGAGCAAGACGTTAGACAGAGGCGAAATACCATCTGACTTCATGAAGAATATAATAATTCAAATCTCAAAAAAAGCAGGTGTTGACAAATGTGAAAATTACCCAACTATCAGTGTAATAAGCCACGGCTGCAAAATACTAACACGAATTCTTTACAGACGAATGGAAAAACTGGTAGAAGCCGACCTCGGGGAAGATCAGTTTGTATTTCGTAGAAATGTTGAAACACGTGAGGCAATACTGACCCTACGTCGTATCTTAGAAGAAAGATTAAGGAAAGGCAAACCTACTTTTCTAGGATTTGTAGACTTAGAGAAAGCTTTTGACAACTTTGCCTGGAATACTCTCTTTCTAATTCTGAAGGTGACAGGGGAAAAATACAGAGAGCGAAAGACTATTTACAATTTGTACAGAAACCAGATGGCAATTACAAGAGTCGAGGAGCATGAAAGGGAAGCTGTGGTTGGAAAAAGAGTGAGGCATGTTTGTAACCTCTCCCCGATGTTATTCAGTCTCCATATTGAGCAAGCAATAAAGGAAACAAAAGAAAATTTCGGAGTAGGAATTAAAATCCGTGGAGAAGAAATAAAAACTTTGAGGTTCGCCGATGACATTGTAATTCTGACAGAGACAGCAAAGGACCTGGAACAGCAGGTGAACGGAATGGACGGTGTCTTGAAAGGAGGATATAAGATGAACATCAACAAAAGCAAAACGAGGATAATGGAATGTAGTCGAATTAAATTGATGCTGCAGGAATTAGATTAGGAAGTGAGACGGTTAAGGTAGTAAAGGAGTTTTGCTATTTGGGGAGCAAAATAACTGATGATGGTCGAAGCATAGATGATATAAAATGTAGACTGACAATGGCAAGAAAAGTGTTTCTGAAGAAGAGAAATTTGTTAACATGGAGTATAGATTTAAGTTTGAGGAAGTCGTTTCTGAAAGTATTTGTATGGAGTGTAGCCTTGTATGGAAGTGAAACATGGACGATAAGTAGTTTAGACAAGAAGAGACTAGAAGCTTTCGAAACGTGGTGCTACAAAAGAATGCTGAAGATTACGTAGGTAGATCAAATAACTAATGATGAGGTATTGAAGAGAATTGGGGAGAAGAGAAATTTGTGGCACAAGTTAACTAGAAGAAGGGATCGATTGTTAGGATACATTCTGAGGCATCAAGGGATCACCAATTTAGTACTGGAGGGCAGCGCGGAGGGTAAAAATCGTAGAGGGAGACCAAGAGATGAATACACTAAACAGATTCAGAGGGATGTAGGTTGCAGTAGGTACTGGGAGATGAAGAAGCTTGCACAGGATAGAGTAGCATTGAGAGCTGCATCAAACCAGTCTCTGGACTGAAGACTACAACAACAACATGACAATATATGTACCTCAAGAAGGAAGGATTAATCAATAGTATGATTTATAAGTGAGATTTGATCTATTTCACTCGCAGTAACTCAGTTACCTTCCTTGGAGAATATCTGTCCTGTTTTTGGAAAGTTCACTCACAAGGCATTGAAATAGTTCGGATACGTAATATTACAAGAACCAGTTGGTACAACGTTGACTACAGCAATTTTCTGGATTCATATCAGTTTAACGGATCACTATTTCTAGGCAACTGTACCTCAGATAAATATTTGTCTGTTTCAACAATTGCCATGTGTCTTATATCATTATTTTTTTTTGGAGATTGGAACACCATCCACACACCTGTTACCATTTTATCCACAATCGCTAAGTGATATAATCAGTTTTTATCTTCAAAGAAAGCAGAAGTTATGGCTTTTAGGTCGCAAGAGACAATTACCCATGAACCAATAATAAATGGTAAGAAAATGTAGAGTGAATTTGTTTATGGTCGTAGGAAATACCATCGCATTCATGACTGAAAGTGGCAAACATAAGAAAGTATGAAAATTTAATTACAGTTACAGAACAACGCATGGGACCTTCAGAACTAAAGTAAGACAGGAAATTCTACCAAAGTTCTACAAAACCATGTCAGAAGCATCTATCACGATTTGAAGCGGTTTTCCAACTGAAAAAAAAAGAGGAATACATGCAGTGGAGGTGTTATTGCTAAGAAGAGCTTCAGAATACACACTATCTGACAGGAGGATGAATGCTGACATCAGAGAAGAACAGTGAGTGAAAAGCCTTTAATGAGCAGACTAAGGAAGACAGGAGCAGCTGAATGGACTGTGTCACAAGAATAGAAGATAACAGAATACCGAAAGTAATAATGAGTTATTAAGCAATGTGTGTAAGTCCTTAAGAACATGCAGCAGAACATGGAAAGATAAATGATTTCAACCAATGGAGTGTAACAGACAAATGTCTAATACATGCAAATGAAAGGAGACATCTCCTATTACAAATATTTTCATTTTTAATTAACTGTGACATAAAGTGTGCCAAACGCATTAATATGATCATATTCAGTAGATACAAAAATAATAAAAAAAACATGTATATGTACTATCGTATACATAAAAATGTTTTCTGAATAAATACTGTTATTATGATAAAGAACAATATGCAGTGAATCCTACCTCTGATGGAGATGCACTGAGTCAAGGAAGAGAACTGCAGGCTAAATCAGTGACCCAAGAGTGCAGAGAGCGGAGTGACTCCGTAGCTGCATTCTGATCCACTTTGTGAGATCGGCTGGTGAGTGGGATCGATCAGCAGGATTGGCCAGGGATAGGGATAGGGTGGCTACTGGGGTCGGCAAGTGAATGGGTCGGCGATCGGCCGGCGATCATGGCAGGCCAGTGCAAGGGATCAGCAGATGATCAGGATCTACTGGCGCCCCAGATTGGATGGCAATTAGAGTCAGATGTCGAACTGTAGGTTGAGGTCGCTTTGTGATCCTCTCCTTGAAGATGGTGGCTGAAGACAGCTGCTTGTGTGATTCACATGATCATCAACAACATATTCGGAGTGCGAGGCTACATCAAATGATAAGTAGGGACAACTTATTTAATAGTAGGTAAACATTAATTGGGCTTCAGGCCTCTGAAATTTGGGATTTTCTTTTCAAATTAGAAGTATAAATACAAGTAAAACGACAACTGTTTACCAAATATCACAGCAGTGTGGGGGAAGTCAAGATGGACAATCCGATATGGGACGCCTGTGGACTATCAGGTCGTGAAAATACCTCAAATTGGTCAATAAACAACCTAAGCTACGGTGCATGCGCGTTGTGCAAAATTTTCAGCATTCTTTGTTTTCTTCACGCAAACAATTGATCCTACAAAAAAATTAATAGGACCATTTTTTGTAGGAAATTTCAAATAGTTTAGTTTTGTACTGGGATACGTTGTTGCTGTAGGACGCGTTTGTTGAGATATTCAAGGAAAACTTACAAAAATGACCTTCAGACCCACCCCCATATTCTTCTCACACCAGTCAAGACTTTCAGTACGTAGTTCATGGCATTCCCACCAAACTCAGTAAAAAATGTGCGACTATACGAACTATTTTCCATATTTGAACCTTTTTGATCTTCACTGACAGGGGTGTTATGCCATGGGCTTATTTTAAACTTTCCCATTAGCGAAATGAAAGGAAATAGAATTCTGTAAACATTATGGAGAAACTAACTACGTGTGCAGTTCACTCTAAACGTAATCGTTATATGCACAGTAGTTCCTTAGTAGCCAGGTCAGACAAACAAAACGTTGGAAATGTTAGTTTTATACTGGTAACATTCACAGAAGTGTGACACAAACTTCCGTTTTACAACTTGAAAGCGCATAATTAAGCTGATGTTACTGTAATAGCTCAGTGAATGTAGATCAAAAAGCGTCAAATATGGACGATGATTCGTGAAGTCGCACAGTTTTGTAGTATTAGGTGGGGTGGGTTTCAAAGTCACTTTTGTATGTTTTTCTGGAATAAATTGAAGAACACGCCCTGTGACGAAAACGAATCCCAGAACAAAATTAAACACATTAAATTTCCCAGCCGGCCAGTGTGGCCGTGTGGTTCTAGGCACTTCAGTCTGGAACCGTGTGACCGCTACGGTTGCAGGTTCGAATCCTGTCTCGGGCGTGGATGTGTGTGATGTCCTTAGGTTAGTTAGGTTGAAGTAGTTCTAAGTTCTAGGGGACTGATGACCTCAGATGTTAAGTCCCATTGTGCTCAGAACCATTTGAACCCACCACAGAGCCATTGACCTGAATCAGCGATTCCGCGCCGCCGTACAGGCACCGGATGATATCGATAAGCAGGTGGAAAGCCTATTTGGCTCATTACTGAGAAGTGCCGCCTGCCGAAAGTGAACAACAGCGAGCGCCCGCACTCCGCGGGCGATAACAACAGCACGTCCGCACCCCACAACTGCGAAAGACAGATTGTGTTACCCTGTGCGCACAGCTTTATTTCTGCCTGTACCTCATCTCGTAGTTGCGAGAAAAGATCCTGAGTTGTCCTTGGGTTGCTCAGTACGTAAGGCACTTGCCTGCGAAATTCTAGAGTCTCGAGTTAGAGTCTGGATTCGGTTCGTAGTTTTAATTTGCCAGGAAATTTCATATCAGAGCGCACTCCGCTGCAGAGCGGAAATTTCATTCTGAAAGAAATATTCCATTAATTTTTTTCTGTATGACTAACAGTTTGCTCGAAGAGAGCAAGAGAAGACTGAAAACTTCTTGCGATACAAATGAGACGAAGATGAATTATTTGTGTGGCCATTTTGAGGTAGTTTCCTTACCTGATACAACACACGTGTCCTATTTCAATCTGTTTCTCCTCCACTTCCTCTATACCGCTGTGGTACGTTGTAAACAGCTATTGCTAGCGCCCAGTATAAAGCGCAAAGTGTTTTCTGCCGTAAGGCAGTGTTTTCAAGAACTTACCTTTCTTCATTTTCTGTTCTTTCCATGGCTGAGAAAAACTGGAAACATTAGTATGATATGCAAATCCATACACACACATTCTCTATAGCACAAGTTTTTGCAGCTTGGGAAAGTTTCCTACTGCATGTGACTTGGCCCAGTGTAGCAGCAGCCTGTCGGAGGCTCTTCGTTGTGCTCACTAACGTCACCAGAGAGGCATTTCGCATCAGAGGCACTATATGTCCTTTTTTCAAAGTCACGGATTGCTCAATCCTTAGATGGATAACTGCCCATGTATAAATGACGTGACGACACTGTGTTCCACTTTTGGCTACCCAGATCTCCTGACACAACACTCATGGTTTTCTTTTTATGGGATTCTGTGAAAGACCTTGATCATGTGTCTTCTTGGCCATAAAACATTCCAGAACTCTAAATGTGAGTTCCTAATGCCCTCGCGTCCATGATTTCATGTATGCTTCCAATGCATTGCGTGAAATGGTTTATCGCTAAGACGTTGTCCGTGTGACCACAAGGAGTTACATAGATGACCTAAAACTACACAAAAAACTAGAACATATTTGTAATTCTCTGTAATTGTTATCGACGTATTCAATAGCTAAAGCCATTTGTAATAGCTATATTCATTTTAGCAGACCTGTACTGACCGTGTCAGACACCGTCCTTGAGTTTACTTTGGCGAGCACAAGAAATTGCATTCGCAGAATTCCTCGCGGATATTTGCTCATACTACTACCGCCGATATCCCCACCTAAGACAAAGAGTCCTGGGTGCCTCCCACCCTCTTGTCCATAACAGACACATCCTCGCTCCTCTCTTTCCCAGGGTTCACTCTTTGAACGCCGATCCACAGCTCCCATACGTGACGATACCAAGGTACCCCGAATAGAAAGGTAGATCATTCCGGGAGTTGTGCACCCGTTGCTCAGAGACATGCTGAATCTGCAGACTTTCAAGCGCCACACGCTGACGGGAACTATAGTTATGCATGACTGTTGTTTTTATTAGATTCAGAATGTCGCGTTGACGAGGTCCAGCACTCTATTAATTAATTAGCGCCCAATGTAATCGAAAGAAAAACATTCAGTAATAACAACAATGATGACAAAACTTGTCATTATGCAAACCTAGCTGTCAATATTGGTCATTCACCCTCATTGTTTAAGCACTTAAGTGATATGAATATTTTACAGTTTGCCTGCATGATTTAACAAAATATATTCCGCGGATTATATGAACATGATCTCCGAACTTACAGTGTAGAAGTGAAAAAGTCACTTAGTGTCTTAGAACAAGAATTAGCCCCGAATTGATTATTTTTTATTGAAATTCACGTCATGGCATCACACTTAGCTCACTTAAGGTAAATACCAAATGCGATTAAAATTTATTCTTATCAAATATAACCCAATGGTTTTTGTGGTGATTTTAAAACACCTTAAATGTTTCATAGCTGCTGAAAATTCCATTACAATATTACAGCGGTAAATATTTCCTCTAAAGAAAAAAAGTGAAAAATAATTTAGGGATCTTACATTGTTGATAAACATTACTGTATCGATATACTGTATTAATTTGAATCAGTCCTATTCAGATGTGAAATATTCTACTTATTGATTCACGTCATACCGAATCTGCACTGATGACATAATGGAGAACCAAATTTTCTTTACTCTTCAAATTTAGTGCCATGTAATAATTTACAAGTCACTTTGATACATAATTTATTTTGTTTTGCAGGCGTCGGGTGGTTTCCAGTGTCAGATAATTTATTTCCGACCTCTAGAGTCGAAACGGGGAGTACCAAAGGTAATTTCCTCAATACTCTAGCTAAAATTACCGGTCAGATACCGATAAGTGAAATACAATGTAAAAAAAAAAAAAGTGCCCGAGATCTTCTAATACCGTATGTAAAATAATGAGTTGGCGTTGTGTATGCAGCTCCCATGACTTACGTACCAGCTCAATATTAGCCACTGCTTCTCATGTGACGTTTGTAACAAATCTCTTGTTATTTCCTTCTTTAATCGTGTCAGAAGTACGTAGTTTTATAAGCCTAAGAAATGTTACATATATTTTCACATACATGTAACGTTTAATATTATAAGGCTAAGAAATCTTCGACCCTACAATGCTGTTATAATAGACGGAGAGGTCATACTCCGACGTGGCACGTCTCAGGTGGCTGGCAGGGGGATCCCCACCTGTTTGTCAGCGGATTTCAGTGAAATAAAATAGATGTTGAACAATTGCATATTTTATCGTTTCTGGAAAATTTTCCAGTCTCATTGACGCGTTGTATATATCATTAAGGACATTAGTTATTGAGATGGAACAACTTTTCAGGATTCTTTTTGAAATTCCATCAACATCACATGAGCTTCAGTCTTTTATAATATATAATCCTAATATAATAATAACAAATAATCCTGGACAAATAGGGACTATCATGACGAATACAGGGAATAACGAGCACAAGGCAGTTACTGCTAGGCTTAATACCGTAACACCCAGAACCATCAAATAGAAACGGAAAGTACATCTATTTAAAAAAGCTGATAAAATGCTATTAACGCCATTTTAAGGGACAGTCTCCACTAATTCCGATCTTGTCACATAAGCGTAGAAAAGATGTGGAATGATTTCAAGGAGATAGTATCGACAGCAATTGAGAGATACGTACCACATTAATTAATAAGTGATGGTACTGACCCCCATGGTACACAAAACGGATTAGATCGCTGTCGGAGAAGCAACGAAAAAAAGCATGCTAAATTTAAAAAACAAACGCAAAATCCCCAAGATTGGCTAAATTTTGCAGAAGTTCGAAATATAGCGCGTGCTTCAATGCGTGATGCTTTTAGTAATTTCCACAACGAAACTCTGTCTCGGAATCTGGCAGAAAACCCAAAGAGATTTTGGTCATATATAAAGCACACCAGTGGCAAGACGCAATCAGTACCTTCACTGTGCGAAAACAACGGTGAAGTCACTGATGACAGTGCCACCAAAGCAGAGTTATTAAACACGGTTTTCCGAAACTCCTCCACCAAAGAAGACGAAGTAAATATTCCCGAATTCCAATCAAGAACAATTGCGAAGATGAGAAACATAGTAGTTGATATCCTCGGTGTAGCAAAGCCACTTAAATCACTTAATAAAGACAAGGCTTCCGGTCCAGATGGTATACCAGTCAGGTTTATTTCATAGTATGCAGATGCAATAGCTCCATATTTAGCAATTATATACAACAGCTCGCTGACAGAAAGTTCCGTACCTAAAGACTGGAAAATGGCTCAAGTCACACCAATACCCAAAAAGGGAAATAGGAGTAATCCGCTGAATTACAGGCCCATATCACTAACATCGATTTTCAGTACGGTTTTTGAACATATACTGTATTCGAACATTATGAAGTACCTCGTAGAAAGCGATTTATTGACACACAGTCAGCACGGATTCAGAAAATATCGTTCTTGCGGATCACAACTAACTCTTTATACCCATGAAGTTACGAGTGCTATCGACAGAGGATGTCAAATTGACTCCATATTTTTATATTTTCAGAAGGCTTTCGACACCGTTCCTCACGAGCATCTTCTACCCAAACCATGTGCCTGTGGAATATCGCCTCAGTTGTGCAACGGTATTCGTGATTTCCTGTCAGAAAGGTCACAGTTCGTGGTAATAGACGGAAAGTCATCGAGTAAAACAGAAGGAATATCCGGCGTTCCCCAAGGATGTGTTGTAGGCCCTCTATTGTTCCTGATCTGTGTTGTCACGTAGAAGAAAGTGTAATTAGATGGATGACGAACACTAACATTAATTAACGAAGGTTAATTCAGCACTTGCACATACAAGAGCGCGGAGCGAACTGCCTCCGGCCAGAACACATACGGTATATACACAGTTACAGAACATCCCAGTACGATGTGTCTTGACATTTGCGGATACTTCTAGAATTTACTCGAACCGATAAAGAAATTTAAATTTTACAGTTTAAACTAGTTTTGAACTGACGTCCCTCCATGCAATAGTCTAGTACCATAACCACTACACCACGGTGACTGTGCTACTCAACTTCTTCTGCGACAATATTAACGACATAGGAGACAATCTGAGAAGCCATCTTAGATTATTTGCAGACGATGCTTTCTTTTACCGTCTTGTAAAGTCATCAGATGACCAAAATGAATTACAAAATGATTTAGATAAGATATCTGTGTGGTGCGAAAAGTGGCAATTGATCCTGAATCAATAATAGTGTGAAATTATTCACATGAGTACTAAAAGAAATCCGCGAAATTTCGATTACGCGATAAGTCACACAAATCTGTAGGCTGTAAATGCTACTAAATAGATAGGGATTACAATTACAAATAACCTAAGTTGGAACGATCACATAGATAATGTTGTGGTTAGAGCAAACGAAAGACTGCTATTCATTGGCAGAACACTTAGAAGGTGCAACAGATCTACTAAAGAGATTGCTTACACTACACTTGTCTGCCCTATTCTGGAGTATTGATGAGCAGTGTGGGATCTGTATAAGGTGGGACTGACGGATGATATTGAAAAGGTTCAAAGGAGGGCGGCTCGTTTTGTATTATCGCGAAGTAGGGGAGATAGTGCCACAGACATGATACGTGAATTGGACTGGCAATCATTAAAACAAAGGCGTTTTTCGTTGCGACGGGATCTTCTCACGAAATTTCAATCACCAGTTTTTTCCTCCGATTGCGAAAAATTTCTGTTGGCACTCACCTACATAGGGAGAAATGATCATCACGACAAAGTAATATAAATCAGGGCTCCCACAGAAAAATTTAAGTGCTCGTTTTTCCCGCTCCCCATTCGAGTGTGGAACGGTAGAGAGACAGCTTGAAAGTGGTTCGTTGAACCCTCTGCCAGGCACTTAATTGTGAATAACAGAGTAATCACTTAGACGTAGATGTAGATGTTAGAATTTTTATGAGTCAAGGATGTTTATGCTACTTCTATTTGCCCAGAGTTGTGTGGAATTCCATTTTTCATACATTCTCTTGCTTCTTCAACTGAACCAGTTAACCTTATTTTTGCTGCTACATTTACAAAATGATTGTTAAAAATAGCAAGTGAATTATCAGTCAAAACAATGTCACTTAGTTTACCTGTTGTGGTACCTTGTACATAGACTGGCTGTCCTGTTACCCATTTGACAATATTTCCTATAGTTTTAATCTTGTTACCTGAGTATTTATTTCTGCCAGGATGTGCAAACTTCTGGACATTTTGAGTTTCATACTGTAGCAATAGCCGTTATAGCACATGTCTCATATATGGGAACACGCTTGTAGCTGGCCAGAAGCTCATCCTGGCCTCCAGCTTCCTTGGGAAAACGACCGTTTACCTGCTTCTGGCCGTCCATGCGTCGACGAGCACGTGGCCATTCTTTTCTGACACTGTACACGCCGGTCAGCCACAGCTGTGCTAAATCTTACTTTCCATATCTTAAACTTTAACGTTGCCGAATTATCGCCAATATATCAGCTATATCACACACCTCCACTTATGTGGCCTTTAGACAAGTAAATAGGTACTTTCAGTAACATCAATTTTGTGTTACTTAAAATTAAACGTATTCTACGTATTTGTCAGCCCAAAAGTGTGAAATAACTTTGTGGTGGTATATGGAGCACCATGGGCATCGAAGGAAATAACATGACCTTAAACTAAGGTATTTAAATACAAAGTGAACATAATGTAAATTACAAGACTGACATATTAATTAACTGGCATTGTAAACATGAAACATAGCAATCATTAGTAGTTTAGTTATAAATCTTTCGCTTCTTGGCCCTCGTTTTAACTGTAAGCTTTTACTTTTCTTGTAAGAAGCATTCTCTCATTTGACTTTATTTTATTTCATAATTCAACATTTTAACATGTTGTCGCTCTAAAATTTCACACCTTTACACTTCACTACAACATGTCAGCCGTCGATGTACGTGCTAGAGAAGCTGTCGCTGATCTTGTCTTCCTGATTCAAGTTCTGCGCCCGAAAATACGTCGTCCCGTAGCCACCGTCAGGATTGAAGATTAAAAGCTGTCGAAATACGACGCTGGTATTGTTTCCCACAATGATATGATACAACAAAATCCCTTTGTTCAGGCTTTGAACGTTCTCCCCAGTGGAATCGATATATATCCAAGTTAAACAGCAATAGAAACTGACTTAAGAGATTGGCAAAATACCCTCTATTTATAGCCTAAATACATCCAAAATTCCTTCCATGCCTCCAGTAGAAAGCATGATTTTTGCGTTAGACGAATCAATCGGGCTAACGAGGAACAATCAATATTTCACATAGTCTTACTATGTTCATAGGCAACGGCATTGCCACAGTGGATACACCGGTTCCCGTGAGATCACCGATTTTAAGCGCTGTCGGGCGTGACCGGCACTTGGATGGGTGACCATTCAGCCGGCATGCGGTGTTGCCATTTTTCGAGGTGCACTCAGCCTCGTGATGCCAATTGAGGAGCTATTCGACCGAATAGTAGCGGCTCCGGTCAAAGAAAACCATCATAACGACCGGGAGAGCGGTGTGCAGACCACACGTCCCTCCTATCCGCATTCTCAACTGAGGATGACACGGCGGTCAGTTGGTCCCGATGGGCCACTTGTGGCCTGAAGACGGAGTGCTTACTATGTTCAGACGATTAAGGTTCCGTAGGGATGTTCTAATCACAAGCCGAGAAGTCACAAATGCAACTTTCCTGTTCTCTGTAAAACAGCAGGTGAGGAAGAAACAAAACACAAAATTGCTGTGTATATAATTTCCGTTTAAAATTATACACTCCGAGGCAAATATAAAGATGCACGGTGATGGAATTACACCGGTCAACCCATTTTCGTGCTCTCAGTTGCGAGAGACCTTAATGTTTTTGATCTGCCGATTTCAAATCTTGAACTGGTTTTGCTCTGCATTACTGGTTTTCATCTGGTTTTCCATCTTAGTTGTTTGCGTTGAGATTAATTGCTTACGTGGGAGATAGAAGAAATATATGTTGGCAGACTGTTGCTGGAATATTAAGCAAGATCTCCATGAAGTAGTCCAGAAACGGAAGAGCTTGGAGAGAATTTACGTCTCCTTCCAAACAAGCTGCTGAAGTGTTAGCTTCTATATTTCAAGAACAATGTGTATGAATGATACTGTGAAAGTGTGATATTACAGAAAGCAGGAGGTAGTCTTTCTTTGATACTTCAGAGAGAAAAGTAAGTTAGTTTATTGCCATAGTGTATCAGGTCTTCTCTAGGAATTAGCGATTACATTCTACAGTTTATATGACTGTAGTTTATTTGTAGACAGTTCAAAACTCACTCTCAAGTGTGTCCCATTACGTAATGGAAGTGTCTGTGCACCTGTTATAGTCAGAAATTCTGTGTATTAACTAGAGGAGCATATTGATTTGAAGAGTCTGATTAACGTACTAACATATTAGAAGTACAACTGCACAATATGTATGGACCTCAAAATTGTTAATTCGCTGCTAGATCAAGAGAGGGAGAATTTAAAAATTATCCCAGCTTTACCTGAATGTGGGACAGGAGAGAATGAGATAGGCACTGGAAGCAGAAGGAGTGGTCCAGATGTGAGACTCTGCAAGCGAGTATGCGGGTATGCCAAATGATGTCAACGATCCAATTGTCGGCCGAGAAAAATTAATTTTCCCTCATCTCCATATCCAATTGGTTTTGCTTGAACAATTTGTTAAGACATTAGATAGAGACAGTGGCCGGCCACCGTGGCCCAGCGGTTGGTTGGTTCGTGGGATTAAAGGGACCAGACTGCTACGGTCATCGGACCCTTGGCCGATCGGTTCTAGGCACTTCAGTCCGGAACCGCGCGACTGCTACGGTCGCAGGTTCGAATCCTGCCTTGGCCATGGATGTGTGTGATGTCCTTATGTTAGTTAGGTTTAAGTAGTTCTAAGTTCTAGGGGGCTGATGACCTCAGATGTTAAGTCCCATAGTGCTCAGAGCAATTTGAAAAATTGGAGCCAAAGAGACAGTGAATTCTTCCAATATGCGGTCAGTGCGCCTCCTGCCTTGTCCCTTGAGAAGATCAAGGCACAAGAGTTTAATGGACTCCAGATACATGCACTTGTATATGATTTATCACACAGACGAACATCAAAGAAAGGCCTGCATCGTTATGATTCGTGGCGGTAATCTAAAACTTCCTTAGTAATAAAAAAGGAGCTAACTATGGAAGTCTCATAGCTGATAGGTTGTTAGCATTTCGTGTACAGAGATGTAATATGTGTGTCAAGAATTTTTTGACGATATTGGAAACAAAATTTCTCGTCTTTGCTTTTCATACAAAAAACCTGTAGCCAGGCGCTGTCCAAACATTTACTAAAGCATTGTGTAAAAATTTGAAGTAAATCGGTCAGGAACCGTTCAAGATTTTTGCTTACAACGTTTCCCATTTGTGCAATACGTGTGCATTTATGTAGCACGTACACCAAAAAATATGTAGCCTTTGTCGATTGAATGATTATTCGAGAAGAGTGTAAAAATGTGAAGTAAATTGGGTAAGAACTTTCTGAAAGTTTTACTAACAACGTTTCCACTTTATGTATATTTCAATGTACAAAACTAGGTGCAATGTTTGGATTTTCGAGATATGTGATTGCTCTCTGGTGGACAAAAACTCATTCTTGCTTGTTTCTTAAAATAGTCTTCGGCGATGTTGTTTTTGTGTCTTTTTAAATTCTATGCATTTGTTAGATGTTGGTGTATTTAGTAGTTGATTATAGGAAATGCAGTCCGGAAAAGAAGTAAGCCTTGGCACCATACTTCCAGTTAGGAAACGTTTTAGAGAGCCTTGTCACCATAGTTAAAATTTGTTGATATTTCACTAGTATATTTTGTACAAAACCTCTAGTGATTCACACCAAGAGTAGAATCGAAATAATGACATACTTTCAAAATGCAGGCTGCCTATTTGTTTCTGTGTTCAGCATAGTAAATTACCTAATATGTAATTTTCTCCTGGTCAGGTTGATGTTGATTTTTTAGGACAAACTTGATATGTCAGTTATTTGTCAGCATGTTAGCTTTTAGCAACATTTATTTAGGCACGAAAATAGCATCTAGACACTTAATATAGGAGTCCACAGTAATGTTTTAGATTTCAGTTTGATGGGTATGAGTGTACGTGGCAAAAAACGTTGTGATACTTGACATAAATATGGAACGTTTTGGTTTATTGAGGCAAACAGTTCAGACTTGGAAAGAACATAGTAACATGTGACCAGCACCACTGATGCAGTAAATAAATAATTTCTGGTTCTGTAACGTTCTACACCAGATGTGGTACAGCATAACTTTAGATGTTTGGAAATGCAGCCATCTGTTGGTGAGAAGAAGCAATAGGAGCATAAAGCAGCAGTCGCAAATTAGAAGTTCTGCAGAATAGTACTTATAGGCAAGCTCATTTTCAGCAACTATGTGTTGCTAATTTGTTAATTGCATTGCACAAGAAAATTTTGGTTTTAACCTCTGCAAGTCGACACTAAAGTGGGTAAAGATATCTCCTGAGAGGTCTTCAAAATAGCTAAAGGAGTGAAACAGGGATGCTGTCTGTCTCCCACACTCTTTAAAGTGTATCCACAGAAGTCACTGGACCCATAGGTTACAAAGTGCATAGGCATGGGGTAGACGTAGGGAACCAGTGAATGTATATACGCACACAATCAGGTTCTTGCAGCAGATGAAAAACTGGGTATATCTTACATGCTTAGAAAGTTGCTGGAAGAGTGTAATATGTGGGGTTTGAAAATAAATTTAGGAAAGACGAAATGTTTGTGTTTCGGAGAGGAGGGAAGTAATTTTAACAGGTAGATATCATATTAAAATATTGAAAGTGTTTGTAGTACCTGGGTAGTATCCTATCATCTGATGGGTGATGTGACAGTGATATCCAGCAACGCAATGGGTAGGAAAGGGCAGCTAACCGTACTTAAATCTTGTATTTAGCCCCTCAAAACCGAATTTAAGGGCTACATAAAAATTGAGGAAATAAGAGAAAGGGATGAAAACTTCTTGTAGTAAAACGGTTAGAATAAATCAAAGACGGGTGGATTGATAGGGCATGTCAAAAGAATGGAAGATGTTATACTGCCCAGGAGAATACTTTCATGACAACCCACTGGAAGGAGAATAAGAGGATGACCACGGAAATTGTGGATAAGGGGTATCGAAGAAGGCATAGAGAGAAGAGAAAGAGAAGAGAATGAGGAAGAATGGCGAGATCAAGGAGTTTTGTCGACCGAGACGCGGGATACGGCGACAGCTATAGGACGAAGAATAACAGAACTATTTGTAGAGAATGCACAGTATACTCGTTGTCATACTCAATAGCAAACGTTCTATAGCTCCTACTGGAGCTTACAAGTGCAACTGGTGGGACAGCGCATAAACAATTTTTTGTAGTCAGGAATGAAAACGTATTTGACAATATTTTTAACATGGTTTCATTTATTTAATTTAAATGGACGTTACGTATTTTTAAGTGTATGTTTGAATAGCGTGTTTTCAATGAAGAAACACTGTGAATGTAATATTTTGACAAGTAATTCTCGTCGTTTCGATAGTTTTGAATGCAGCCAAGACAGTTGCTCTGGTTGTACATTGTGAATTTATTTTAATACCTGCTAAAATACTACAGTGTAACTGAATCTTTCACATTAATGACAGGAAAGATAGTAGACTCTGATTGGAGGAGAGAGGAGGGTTTACAAACCATAAACGGCAAGTTTCGACATTTTACACTCCTGGAAATTGAAATAAGAACACCGTGAATTCATTGTCCCAGGAAGGGGAAACTTTATTGACACATTCCTGGGGTCAGATACATCACATGATCACACTGACAGAACCACAGGCACATAGACACAGGCAACAGAGCATGCACAATGTCGGCACTAGTACAGTGTATATCCACCTTTCGCAGCAATGCAGGCTGCTATTCTCCCATGGAGACGATCGTAGAGATGCTGGATGTAGTCCTGTGGAACGGCTTGGCATGCCATTTCCACCTGGCGCCTCAGTTGGACCAGCGTTCGTGCTGGACATGCAGACCGCGTGAGACGACGCTTCATCCAGTCCCAAACATGCTCAATGGGGGACAGATCCGGAGATCTTGCTGGCCAGGGTAGTTGACTTACACCTTCTAGAGCACGTTGGGTGGCACGGGATACATGCGGACGTGCATTGTCCTGTTGGAACAGCAAGTTCCCTTGCCGGTCTAGGAATGGTCGAACGATGTGTTCGATGACGGTTTGGATGTACCGTGCACTATTCAGTGTCCCCTCGACGATCACCAGTGGTGTACGGCCAGTGTAGGAGATCGCTCCCCACACCATGATGCCGGGTGTTGGCCCTGTGTGCCTCGGTCGTATGCAGTCCTGATTGTGGCGCTCACCTGCACGGCGCCAAACACGCATACGACCATCATTGGCACCAAGGCAGAAGCGACTCTCATCGCTGAAGACGACACGTCTCCATTCGTCCCTCCATTCACGCCTGTCGCGACACCACTGGAGGCGGGCTGCACGATGTTGGGGCGTGAGCGGAAGACGGCCTAACGGTGTGCGGGACTGTAGCCCAGCTTCATGGAGACGGTTGCGAATGGTCCTCGCCGATACCCCAGGAGCAACAGTGTCCCTAATTTGCTGGGAAGTGGCGGTGCAGTCCCCTACGGCACTGCGTAGGATCCTACGGTCTTGGCGTGCATCGGTGCGTCGCTGCGGTCCGGTCCCAGGTCGACGGGCACGTGCACTTTCCGCCGACCACTGGCGACAACATCGATGTACTGTGGAGACCTCACGCCCCACGTGTTGAGCAATTCGGCGGTACGTCCACACGGCCTCCCGCATGCCCACTATACGCCCTCGCTCAAAGTCCGTCAACTGCACATACGGTTCACGTCCACGCTGTCGCGGCATGCTACCAGTGTTAAAGACTGCGATGGAGCTCCGTATGCCACTGCAAACTGGCTGACACTGACGGCGGCGGTGCACAAATGCTGCGCAGCTAGCGCCATTCGACGGCCAACACCGCGGTTCCTGGTGTGTCCGCTGTGCCGCGCGTGTGATCATTGCTTGTACAGCCCTCTCGCAGTGTCCGGGGCAAGTATGGTGGGTCTCACACACCGGTGTCAATGTGTTCTTTTTTCCATTTCCAGGAGTGTAGATATATGTATACATATTTTAATTTCCCATCAGCACAACTGGCTTAGTTCAGCCTTCTTGGATTTTGACTGGCTGTTTCATTTTAATATATCCTAAAATAATGTTATTGGTCGGAGGTGGGAGGAGGAGAGGGAAGGTATGGTGCGACGAGGTTGGTGTGGCTCGACCAGTGACAGAGAAGGAAGGGAATGCCTTGTCACGTGCTAGATGTTTGTGTCGAGAGGGGATGGGGAGGGGGAGGGCACGGTGTGATGCTGGTGGTGTGGCTGGCCAGGTGATGAATAAGAAAGGTCATGCCCTGTCATGTGACAGATGTCTAGTGCTGTCGCTATCTTCTGGGCGCTACTGTAGAAATAGCAGCTCTGCTATGACTCTGTTGAAAGTCATGGGCACCCGACAGGCATCACAACACCACGAATATTGTAGGACAAGTTGAATAAAAGTGTTTTAGGTTCCAACTGCTTTCCTAGCCAATAGCGGCGAGCATCACCATCTCCATCTCCCGCTGCACCTCAACCTCTACACCATAGAGACCTCTCACCTGAGGCCACTACAGATAAGGTTGCGTGGATGCTGTGATCTTGGATTGTGTTGATGTGGGTAGATCAATGACCTAGATCACGTGATGTAACATAATGGTTTAGATCATACAGTGTAAACCAGCGCTGGAACTGGTATAGGTGTTTTACCATGGAGCATATTCCACAGCTAAGGACCACAAGGCTCAGGCTGTAGTCCTTACTGTCCTGGCTTGTGTATCATCAGTAGTGCCTGTTAGTTTGTGCTCCTTACTGTTTCTAGGAGCTACTTGACGCTTCGTGTTCATGCACTGTTCATTGTATCAGGTAAAAGAGTCCTGTTTCTAAAGTGATACCCAAGTATATCTGGGTTGCACTATGCTCTCCCGGTATTCCCTCCCAGGTATCTCTAGTGTCTTTGACGCCTGTCTATTTCTCACGCAGAAACACAGTTGTGGATCTACGAGGAGCTAGTTTTGAATTTGTGTTCCCTGCAGTAAGCAGCCAGCTGTTGAATGGGTTTTGATAGTTTCTTTTCGATGGTCTCACAGCACAATTATCTGCGTGTATAAAACATTGACTGCCTGCTGAGAGAGGCTTGTCATTGATATCGATAAGGGAAAGCAATAGAACCAGAAAGCTACCCTACATTAATCCATTCTTCTGTGTTCTCCATCCGCTTCCTGACTCTTAAAAATGAAGAAACCTTCACGTATGTCACTTAAGAAATGGACTATTTTATGCAAGACGGGAATGATATTATATTTTTGTCATCTAGAATTTCTGCATTGGTGAATCTACAACGTTCACGCATCATGAAGGAGTTGGCAGAATGGTGCGGTAGAAATGAAGCCTCCCTTGTTTCATTGGTTACACGTAACATTTGGAAAGCAATTTGACTGTGGTATTAGAATTAAAACTTCGTTGTGTGCTTTCTATATATTTTGTTGTCAACAGAACATTTGGTCTCTTTACCATGTTGGGTAGTTGTACTTTGGACAACGAACACGATTCCTCCTTATTTACACGTAAGAAACAGAATGAAATCATTGAAGTACCTGATGACTGGGAAGCATTCTTCACTTCTCTTCCCCCACATCTTGTTATCGCAACTTCAAACTACCTGTGAAGAAAACATAAACTGAAGGGACACTGAATTTACAAATAAGAGTCGACCAAGGGTTTAATTTTTGTATTGGACAGACTGGTCAGTTCACATAGAACAGCTGTCTAATCTTAAGCCAAAACCTCAGGCTATTCTAGCTCTTTTCCCGAGCGGAAGCCCAAAAATTTTCAGAACACTGATTGCTTGTCGAGAACAAGAAGTTCGACCAAACTAGATATGACTTATCGGATAACAGTAGCAATACTGGGCACTGAAAATTTGATTTGTTCAGTTCTACGCATCTTTAACGTAACTTAATTTTTTTCTCTGTAATATATTGGCCCACCACGAGGTTAATAAAGTATAATTCGTGCAGCCATCGTGGTATTCTTCTTTTCTCCTCGCGCCGGCCGAAGTGGCCGTGCGGTTAAAGGCGCTGCCGTCTGGAACCCCGCAAGACCGCTACTTTCGCAGGTTCGAATCCTGCCTCGGGCATGGATGTTTGTGATGTCCTTAGGTTAGTTAGGTTTAACTAGTTCTAAGTTCTAGGGGACTAATGACCTCAGCCGTCGAGTCCCATAGCGCTCAGAGCCATTTCAACCTTCTCCTCGCTAAATTTTCTGACAAAACATCATCTGTAGGGTGAGGACTGTACTTTGAAATCCTTTCCTTTTAGGATGCAATATAAAACAAGCAATTGAGAACGATATGATATAAAATGATTTATAGCGTTTCTTCGCTGTCCTGAAAAATCTTTGATTAAGCATTTTTCTGTAATCAGTTCTTGATATGTTAAGAGACTGGAGCTTTGAAAGTTTCATCATGTGCTGAGAGGCCATGAGCTGAAGTCTGACCTATGTCCCTTACTTCGCCAATTCTTTTCGTTGCAGCTGAATCGAAGAGAGTGTGAGTGAGTGGTGTGGCGCGTGCGAAAAGATTAAGCTACACTAACCGTCTCTGTGGAGGAAAAGACTGACCCACTCATGGCTAACGGCACGGCTAGCTCATGTATCCCTTTGTAGCGCCTATGGCCCATAAATTTCACAATTTGCCAGGTAAAATTTTAAACATATGCTCATCAGAAATTCAAGGTATTTTCTTACGATTTCAGGTGTTTCATTGTGAGACACTTCTTAAACAAGTTAATCTGTTGCATTTAATCGAAAATGTAATAATTTCTTATGTTTATTGCCTAATATTAACTGTTTTCTAAATGATGTTATTCTCTTCTTCTATTTATTTAATTAAGAGGGAAATCTCAACTTTCAAACTTTAATATTGAGCCCTTTTAAAAGTCTGGGCATTGTAAAATGTTTTCGAAAATAAACATTTGATAGTTCTAAAATTTTAGGGAGGTTTTCTTTAGAAAAACTTTTTATGTGATTGTAAACTTCCTTTTAGAATTTTTCGTCCGTTAATAATTGCTCATTACTGTTGTTAAACCATACATGTTGCTTGAACTGCTGGGTATTACATTCTGAGATCGAGGCAGCGGAGGCTCTTTGTTAGGATGTGTAGTAGCGTCTCATCCTTTCTTCACCTGATATGAATCAAAAAAGTCTGAACTGTATAATACAATTTAGTAAAACTAATTTGGTGAGTGAAAGAAGTGTTTCTTACATGTAGTTGGAACTACGTTGAAGTTTTCCTTTCCTGTTCATCTGCTTAACAATAATACTATGAATCTAAATCCCGGGTTTATTTAGTCATTTAATCGTATGGCTTGGCTAGGGTTTGGTTTTGACCTTCTGACGACATTACTAGACGGTAAATGACAGCATCTTCAGCAAGTAATCGAAGATGGCTACTCATATTTTCTCCTAAGTCATTATAGACTCGTAGATGAAGAACAGCAGAAGGCTTATAACACTTCCTTGGGGAATGCCTGATACCACTTCCGTTTTTCTCCTGATGTATCTCCTTCAAATACTACGACCTGCGACGTTTCTGACAGGATATCACGAATCCTGTAGCACAAATGAGACGATACTCCTTAGGCACGCAATTTGA